>NC_079403.1:14937274-15266510 GCF_029220125.1 Pseudoliparis swirei
TTCTATGCAAACAATGTAATAAGGAAGGTCAATCACGGCGGCTTGATTTTCTATTAGCTTTGTTTACTCAGTTCTGCGAGGACTTCGGGGGCTGGTTTCATCTCAATAACAAAGGCTCAGACTCCGTGCTCTGACATTTGTTGCTGAAATCCACGATGGGAGCCAGACCCTGATGAACTGCAGCGAGGGCTCCTGCTCTGCCGAGAGCGCCCGTGCCAGTGACAGGCCCCTGGGTTTGAGATATAATCTGATCTCAACAAACATCTTGCCAAAAAAGTGTTACGTAACACAATAGGTGACGATCTGAATGAGTGAAGCGTAGTCCTGAAACGACTGCATTGAAACCAAATCTGGGAAATGATTGCTCTGCATTATACGAGCTGTCATAATCTAAAAGACGACTTTAGTCGATACCCTGACTGTTTCAATATTCACTCTTATTCCATGACCTCATTTAATCATCTGCCTTCTCAGTGTCTGTCTTTTGTTATGTGTTGGACGCAGCATTTGTTGTTGTTCTCTTCTGAAAGTGTTTCAAAAGTAACACAATTACAAAGCGAGCTGCTCTCTGACAAATGACCGATTCAACCGCACACTCATCAATTCTTCTCCACACCGCACCCTGCCGGCTTCACAATGGATTCCATATCTCAACCGGTGACTTCACCTTGATCGGATTACCTGCTCCCTTCCCTTCAGTGAGAAGAAGAAAAGTATCTTTCACCTTTGACCCTCTTGCTCTCTTGACAGGTGTCGGTAAGGTTCAACTTCATGCATAGTTCTGTGTTTCTTTTTAATTCCAGAGACAATTACCATGTCAAAGCTGCAGCAGAACAGGTTCAAAGGCATGCTTTTAATTGCAAACGTTTGCAAACGTATACATATTATTCCTGTGCACTTGTAGCTTGAAGGCAGATTTGTATCACCTTCAGACAGAGCCCGGCAAATAGCTTCTCCATGCTCAGCTAAGCTAACGGCTGCTGGCTGTAGCCTTATATTTAACAAAGATGTGAGAGTGGTATCGATCCTCGACCTGAATAAGTGTACAACTCAAACTATTGCTTTACAGACTGCTTTTGGGGATACAATATATGACTCCAACACACTCGAAATGTGACCTATATGAGCCTAACATCATTCCCACTGAGTGAAGCAACAGGATTTCCTGCATAGCCTGTGTTGTCAGGGAGAGAGGGATGAGAGTGTGTGGGTACGCATGCATGTGAGTGGAAGCGTAGGGGTGTGTGTGTATGTGTTGAGGGGGGGGGGGGGTTCTGTGGCTCAAAAGGGTGTGTCATGTGCCATAACTACGATCACTCATCTGCTGTTGGAAGTTGGAAAAGAGACAGCAGAGACAGAGACGGACAAACTAAGAGAAGGAGAAGGAGAGAGAGAGAAGAAGGGGTGATCAAAAGGATTATCGCCATAATGATGAGGCCTCGGACTGTCCGGACGTTGTCTAAATCCAGTTTGCTCTCATCAATGTCAGCGGTCCTCTGACAGACGCCTTACACTCATACACTCCTGTCTGCCCACACACACACACACACACACACCACACCTACACACACACAGATTTTGAGATCACACCAACGCATGTCTGTATCAGCTAACACAAAGCCAATCATGGCGAACATACATTTTTTATTTCTCTTTGGTGTTGTGTGATTGATTACCAATCTGTTGTAAATGCAGAAAAAAATGTGAACTATCTTCTTTTAAATTTTTATCTCATTCTTCAATCTCTGAACTTTTCTTTCAGACAGGTTAGCAGTCACCAGATCTGTGAGTGGGGATGACACAACCCGGTGTCTTTCACCTGATCCTCAGATCCATGTCAATAGGGACGAGCTCTGGAAATCCCCGTCACCCTATACTATCAGGTATGCCTGCAGCGACACTTCCACAGCCACTGTCACACACACACACACACACACACACACACACTTCTTAGTGAAAGCAGTTGTCAAGGATTTGGAGTGGACTCTGCATTTAAAAATCAAAAAATATGACAAGATTGTGGGCTAAAACATTGAAACATAACATTGCACTTGGATTCACTGTACTTTGTATTGCACTGCAATAGCTTATCCGTAAGACCAACACTACCTAACATATTTGTAAAGCTGATATTTTTCTAAACCCCTCCAAGCCTCCATAAGCACTGGCTTGCTATTGTGTTTTATCAACCAGAAATATGTTGTGGACTCCTCACAGTATCAACTCAATCTGCTTGGATTCAGGCTGTTTAACTGAACGGCTTTTCACAAGGAGATTTTCCAGCTCTGATAGACACCGTCAATAAAGTGCACTCCCATAATGAAGTGCTGTTTAGCATTAACCATTCATAGCTTCAAGTGGGAAGCATAACATCCCACGGGTCGCTTTCACTCTTAAACCACAATAATGGCACTTTCATTTAACCCCTTAATATATGTTAATCCAGGGATGTCAATGGGTTCTCTTAACACTCATGCACAGGCCGTCGGGGGCCGAGAGGCCGGCAAGGATTGAGCTGAACACACAGACAAAGGCTGGCTTGAAAGACGGCCCTGATATTTGATTTAATAAGAGAGCCTTCGTTAAAACAAAGGCACATTGTTGGTTCTTGGCTCTGTGTGCTCTGTGTGCTATGTTTAGTGTGTGTCTGTGTGTGCGCGATGGAGCGGGGGTTGCATGTATGACTTCATGGGTGTGCGTGTGAGTCTGTGAGTTTTATCCACCCACTTGCTGTTCTGCCCAGGCCCTCTGTTTGTTTCACTTCTCCTGGCTGGGTTGCCAGTTTGGGAGACTCCGTGCCTCAAACTGCCCCGCAGAAGGGTTTAAAGATAGGGTGGGGAGAGAGAAAGTGATGAATATGTAGGGGCCATTGAAATGAAAATCCCAGCAGCCCCTGGAGACCAGGGCTTAGAAGTCATTGCCGAAGCCCGGAGGGATCTCCATCTGCTTTACCTTTAGCTTCTATCTATCTATCTATCTATATATCTATCTATCTATGTTTATATCTATCTATATATCTATCTATCTATCTATCTATATCTATCTATCTATGTTTACATCTATCTTTCCAAAATGTGGTGTGTGCATGCCGGCTTCACTGAGGGGGAAGTGAGACACATTCACTGAGACAAAATCAACCTCAATCCAGCCTCAGAGAACCCTTTATAGCCCCAACCACCAAGCAACCCACCCACAAACACAGGTTGTCCTTGTGAGTTGTTTGTCTGTAGATGGGTATGAGGCTTATTGTTTAATTTGCTGTAGGTATGTTCGACTATTTACTTCGGTTCCAGTATAAACCAGTTTAAACAGATGACGGTAGGTGATGTTACTGTAATGAGACAGGTGCACACATCTTAACCACCCCCTATGGTATGGTGCCGTTTTATTCTTAGTCTTTAATTTTTAGACTAAGACAACTGAGCGACTAAGACCATACATTCATGTTTACATTTAAATAAACATTAAGAAGTCTATGAGAAAATGACTTCATAGACTCCTTTAAAATCTAACTTATTTCTGCAACCAGAGGAGTTGCCCCGTGCTGGCTATTTGAAAGAATGCAGGTTTAAGGATAAATTCATTAGCTTCACTTCTCAGACCCGGAGGTTGCCACCTGACTAAAGCTCTCTCATGCGCTGTCTGTAAAAATAGAAATAAAAAATAAAATGCTGTCACCCAGACATGATGCAATTACGTGGAAACATGCCGATATAAGAGGCTTTAGATTAACTGTATATTCAAGATTTCCTAAACACCTGCAACAATACCTGCTTTCCCTGGAAATGTGTGGAGGTGTTTTGCAAGAGCAGCATGGATGCTGTGGACTGATATCTTTGTTCCTCCTCTCCTAATACTGACGCACAGTTTGGAAGAAGGCAGACATGATGCATACAGGCCGACGGATTGAGCTGTAAAGGATGCATTTTGCTTTCAGAAGCAAACGGAGGGCTGGATGAGTATGTTGAGACACACTCTGCAGGCTCATTGTACAGCTTAGTACTTGTTTGACTGCCAACTGAACAGGTTCTGCAGTTTCCATCCAGCTGCTTTTGAGTTTCCTTGGCACCAAAGTATCAATGTATCCCATCAAAACCATAACAGCCGGAATCCTTAGAAGTCCTTCACTTTTCTTTGATGGAAAAATGCAGTGTGTGCTTTCTAAGATCTCATGACAGCCTTAGATTTTAGATGAAATAAAATGAAATGAATCTTACGGAGGTTGTGTCTGGTTAGAAAAAGTTGTAAACTTGGGTGCCATATTTATGTGTCAACAACACACATGACAAAACTATTAAAATCAGATTGAATAAAACTTCAATAGGAATAAAAAACATATTGTTTATTTTAAAAAATACAATTAATATTTGGGTGTGATCTTCTCAGATAGATAGATAGATAGATAGATATATACTTTATTAATCCCCAAGGGGAAATTTGTCGTGACAGTAGCAGCAACACACAAGAGTAAAAACAAAACACAAAATGTAAGAAACAGGGATGAAAGATATAGAAGTATACAAGTAAAATAAAAGTAAAATACAAAACAAAATATATATGTAAATATACAACACACATGCATACACAACACACATAGACTGTACATCACTCTCAAAACTTGGTGTAGCTTACAATAAAGTGAATAACCAGCTGGAGGGGGGGGGGGGAGAGATTAAAACAATGCTGCTGTGAGCCAACGTGATTGCTATAGCACTTTGATAACCGCAGATCAGTTAAAATGTTGACATGTAGGTATTTACCACTCTGAAGCTAAAGGCCGGAGCATATCTCCTGACGTGGTGGCGCCAGTTTGTCGTTTCAGTCGGGCATCATGGTTTTTTTCAGCGAGCCAGGGGCCATGTGGCAAATCGGAAGGGTCTTGTGTTCGCCGGCTACCTCTCTGCCAGACACGGGCCAGCCCAGGTCACCGCCACTCCACAATTAATCTGTGTCATCACCACCACATTCGCCCACTTTCCTGACAACGTGTTACAGCCCGCACCCCAATTTGTCCTCAGTCGCGCCTCCCCCCTCCCTCCCCCTCGCTTCTCTAAATCCCCACTCACTTTTCCTTTCATCCATTTTCTCTCCCTGTGTTATCCTCCTCCTCACCCTCCTTTATTTTTGTAACCCACTTTCTCCAATTCACTATTTTATTCTCCTCTTTAAACCCCCTCTTCCCTTTTTGTGTGGTGTTTCTCTTTCTAACATTATCTCATCTCTCTTCCTGCTCTCATTACTGACCCCTTTTCCTAATGCTCTTGCTATGCTTCCTCCTTCTCCACTCCATCCCTCCCATTCTCCAGCGCTCTCCTCACATCAGAAAGTGTTGGATTTTGACATCTGCCTTCAGGAGCACTGACCCATGAAGTAATTAGAGGAGGAATCTCGCCTTCTCTTTCTCCCTCCCTTCCCTCCCCTCCATCTTCTCCACTCTCTGTCTGCTCTGAGCTGAGGATCATAAAAAAAGCTGGTTATGTTTGCTCCCTGATCCATCTAATTTCTGTAACGAGGGCCGAGCGGGCCTCATCTCCTTACCGCGCCACGCTTAAGCCAAGGCGTTGGGCTGGAGAGGCGCCTCAGGCCCCCGCAGGGCACTGTGGAGCCTCAACCACACCGCTTAGCCGCGAAGACGAGCCTGGGACCTAACCGGATTAACTCCCAACCAGCACAGGTAGAGGGACCCGGCTTCAAACACGCACACACACACAAACATGCATACATGTGCACACAGAGGAAGATGCACTTTTACACCATTAAATGTATCATCAAAAAATGTGCTGGGATGAGACATCTATGTGATTAGATGTGTGTGTGTGTGTGTGTGTGTGTGTGCTGCAGAGAAAATAAATAAAATAAAAACTTCAGCTGCTGCAATATGAGATGAGAGAACACAATTATGAATTGCTCCGGAGCTTACGGCCACTCCGGTGATAACTCTCAAGTGCTGTGGTATCAAATTGCTAAAGCATAGAAATCCCCCCACACACCATCGCCTTCCAAACACACACACACACCCACACATCCCAACACACAATTGAAAATATTTGCCTGTGGATTGCAGATGTAATATGTAGGGTAAGGGTTGATGTATAATGCAACAAAGTGAAGTCTGAAGGCCATTCCGAAACATGACAGGCTTGGGATGTCAAATGTGTTGCTGGGCATCATTAGTGTTTTTCCATGTCCTAATTCAAAGATTATTTATTTAGAATAGTCTTGAGGGATTTTTTCTGGTTAGTTTGTGTCAGTGCTGCTGTTAAACATGGTTCAGCATGCCTCACATGTCAGAGTGTTGTAGGGAACACAGTGTTTATTGCAATAATAGGGTGATACAAAGAGGGGCTCCATCATCAAACATGATTTGGGTTTTAAAAAGTATGTTTATTTCCTAACTATGTTAATTAGGTGACTCAACATTTCACCTTGGTGAAAGTCCTGTGTTTGTTTGAAAAACGTTACTTAAAAGCCCACAGTGTCTCATTAAGACGTATCGGGTGCCTTATGAGTCGATATCAAAAAGGCCGTGACAAAACATTAGTGTTTGAAGCTCTTGTAATGAGAGTGGGCTGAAGGAAAAGTATGATTAAATGATGATTAAAAGTATGATTAAAATACATATGTTTAAAATACATATATGTTTAAAATACATATATGTTTATCATGGATACCATTTCCTACAGTCCCAAAACATTTGCTGGGGAAAAGCCACCTGTCGAGTGCGGCAGCCAAAAACTATGGAGGTTTTTGGAAAGATTATAAAAGAGAGCATATGACCAGAGAGGCCTATCTGGAAAAAACATGTATACATAACCATAGATTACAGGTGGAAAGGTTCCTACCACTACTACTCTGATTCTAGTTACTAGAACCACTACGAGAGCATTACCACACAATGTATGACAGTAACTCCACCATCTCCATCATCACAGTGTGCTCTGTTTCCTCCTGCTGTGGTCCAGAAACAGTTTACAAATCACTGGCATAGCAGCATAGTGTGTGTCTCAGGCTGTCCTTCCGTGTGCCCGTCCCCCTGACAGCTTCAGGCCAAAGACACTGGCCAGAGCGAGGCCACTCTAACCCAATTGGACCATCAATTACTACTGATTAGCCTCAAACTAGCATCTGTCTCAGGAAGCATTTAACCAATATATTCTCAATAGTGGCATACGGCAACAGAATTATCTGTCATATGTCAATGTGGTTTAATAGGGTTATTACATTTTTGACATGTTCAAAAGCTTGCGACTTGACTAATGGAATGGCAGACAGACTCCAACAGGGCACCTGTCTGCCGCACTGGTACATGTCTATTTTCATGTCGTAAGGATGCTGTAATCAAATGACAGCTAAATCTCTCCCTCTCTCTCTCTCTCTATATATATATATATATATAGTTGCATTTTCTGCCACTAAAGACATGACAAAGGGAAAAAAAGCAAATAAGATTTGAACTATTGTCATTGCCTTGATTTAGCGGTTACCACCTGAGTGCCACCTGAAGGAAAAGTCAGGTCTTTATTGAAAAACAAAACTTGTTGGATTGTATTTACCCCGTAGAGCAGAGAACTGGGAGGATACCCAGGAGAATAGGTGTCAGTCAAGCCTATGGAGTTGGTTACACAGTCTGTCAATGTGATTTGGTGTGCATGTGTGCAACTGTGTGTGTTTTTGTGTGTGTGTGTGTGTGTGTGTTTGTGTGTGTGCACGCCTGCTGCTGCGTGTTTCCGAGTGTGTATGCATGCACATGTTGGTAAAACAATCCGTCAGTGTTTTGACAGCCATGTCACACGGCGGGGATCAGTCTCGGGGGATCCTGCGATGAGAACTCCTGATTACCCCTCTATGCACGATTCCTATATTTAACCCCGGCAACCGTGACTTACACGGAGCACGGATGACTTGCTTTGCAGGGGGAAATTGTTTTGGCAGCAGGTGCGGTGGGTCGTACGGGGCATGCACAAAAAAAGTTTTCAAGGTGACACAAGGCACAAGGCACAGCGATGATTTCTTCTGCCATCTGTCTATCATTAAGGTAAGTCGCTTGGAAAAAGCGTTGCTCTGCCACAGTGAGTTAAGTCACTGAGTCAAAAAAAGGGTTCCAAAAGGTAGCTTTTCTCACGGAGAGGCTTTGAATATGAATGTGCTGCTACAACGGCTTAGACCTATATTATTATTATGGCAGTCGGGATGTTCTTGGTTCAGTTAATTACGCAGGTGTCCTCACATAACTTATATAAAACACACTGCAAGCTGAGCTGCCCAGTATCACTACAGTCTTATATAATAACCCAATGAGCAGTTTCACTGTAGCTATTGGAGGTCAAGTGCCTTGCTCAAGGGTATCTTTTTAGTAACTGTTAAAGGGAGGTGAGCGCATTTCTTAACCCACAAGTTGGGAACCGAAATGAGCCAGGGGCCGCCTTCTCGTGGGTGCCCTGACCACAAGAGCGCTGGTAAGTTTTATTAAGACTTGGGCCCATAATGAGGATGAATTTCTCAAATTCCAGTTATGACCAGAGTGCTTTCCTGATGGAGGGTTAGGGTCCAGTTGGGGATGCACAGAGTAATATAAAACCCTATGTGCCGTGGAAAAAGGAAGAAAAAAAACTGTAGTGGTGTTCTCTTGTGTGTGTTAATGGCAGTGGCATAGTGACATAACATAACTCTTGATTTATAAGGCTATTTGAAATGCCATCGCTCGCGGGGCTGTACCCATAGAGCGGGCAGGGAGGATCGCTGACAGCTCACTGACTACAGGATGGTGAGACAGAGACGCCTGGTGTGTCTGTCTGCTGAGCTCTCCCTCCTTATCTTCCCCGTCGACCATCTTTTGTTCTGTCTCATCTGTTTTTTGCAATCTTCTGCGAGTCTCTCATCTCGCTCTCCTACTTGCTTTTCATGCCCTTCTTGTATCCATTGTGGTGGCAAAGGGCCACTGCACCGTGGGACTTTTTTTTTTATCGTCTCCAACAGCTCCGCTCCTCAGCACCCATTAAGTTCAAAAGACACACTGCCCCCGTGATGGGAACCTTTACACCAGGTGGAAACCAATACCTTTGGTCACCAAAGACGTTAAACCTCTTGAGGGGAAGTTAAAAAGAAAAAAGAAGGTGGGCAGCTAAATAGCGATGTCTTTTCAGATCACCTGCTCGGCTGTCAGCTACAGGGCATTTTTGGAAATGTTGCAATGTATAATCCTGACATTGGGTTGATTGAATGTGACATGTTCATATAAGCAATTTGGGTATTGTGAGTTAAATGCACTAAGTAATGGCTGAAATGAGGGTGGGGTTGGGGTGTAGGTTGAGGTCAACGTGTGTTGGTGTGTGCAGGTATGAGAGTAATGTATTTAAAGACACACACCTGTTTAGCCCCCAGGACTAAAACGGAGTGGAGACAAGAGTGAAAGCAATCCTTTAAGTCCATTTCAAATGCCCTATAATTATCTCTGTGTATGTGTGTGTGTGTGTGTGTGTGTGTGTGTGTGTGTGTGTGTGTTGGTGTTGGTGTCACTGCAAGTGTGTGTACGGGTTTTGCCTGTAAACTAAGCCGCGTGCGTATTTCTACAGAAAGCTTCAGAAAAAAGATGGACGGGGGAATTTTAAGGGTGACACGTGAGAAGTTGCACTGTGAGACGCCAAATCTTTGTAGCAGCTAAGACAAAAGCCCAGGTGGGGTCACCCATTGTCACGGACACAAGTGTACATATACGATACCTGTAGGTAAGCATGTTCACATTACCAGAGACATTTTGAAAACCAACTGCTGAAATGCGATCGCTGAAAAATAGTTGGAAACACAATATGAGGCACAAGCGGGTTTGACTGGGTGGGAACTAGAGGAGCATCGGTGCTCGGAAGGGGAATTCCTGAATGAAAACAGATCCCGAACAGGCTTGGGTGTTTGTGTATTTAGGTATGTTTGAAGAATGTTGCCACTGTGCGTTGTCATTGTTGATGGGGAAACTGATCGCCGCATTAAACAGCGAGGGGAAAACAGATAGGAGTATCAATGCATGAGGAATGTGGCTCCTGAAAGAAAACTCACAAGAGCACCTTGAAATGAGCCGGTTTCTCCGCATCTCATTCTGACACATCACCAAGTCAGCTTGGGAAGACGTCAGGTGGTTTGCGTTTTCCACTCACAGGTCGCCTCAATATAACCATCAGACGCATTTAAAAAAAAGATTCTATCGATTTAACCCTTGTGTTGCCTTAGGGTCATTTTGACCCGAATCAATATTACACCCTCCCCCCGCCTTTGGATTAATTTGACCCCATTCAATGTTTAATGTCGGTGTTCTTTCGGTAGTCAACAAACAAACATAAAGTGCCTCACACTTAAACTTGGAAAACAATATTAATTCTAATAATTTTCTGGAGGTTTTAATTGCTGGCGTCAAATTGAACCCAAAGGGTAAAATATATTAGTAAATATAAAGGTAACAGGAGGGTGAAACATTGAATCGGGTCAAAATGACCCAGAGGCGGGGGGAGGGTGTAATATTGATTCGGGTCAAAATGACCCTAAGGCAACACAAGGGTTAAGTATTAGCAATTCAAGAAATTATTTCTTACTAATAATAAAAAATTCATTATTTCATTATATTTATATATATAATTTGTGTGTATTTCATTTATGTATTTAAAGGTATTTATCACTGCATAATTGGTTCACCCAATCAGACTGGACGGATAACCGTGTGTTTTGGTGTCAGTGGTTGTACGTATGTATATGCGTGTGCGTATGTGTGTGTGTGTGTCAGTGTTCCTACAGCTGCAGATGAGAAATTGTTCAAATACAACAAAAGTGAGATATTAATATCAATGTATTATAATCTATTTTTATTAATAATAATAATATTCATATTTTATATTGTTTGCCATTATTGTGAATAATGGCCAATGCATATCTTGAAAATCAATAAAATGTGATCACAAAAAAGCAACCAAACCAAAAATCAGCACCCTCACTGTGAACATAGAGCCATAATTGGCATGGGGCTTTAGGTCCCCTCAGTCATTTTACAATCTCCGTTATGCTGAAAAGGGAATGTTCCATTTGTGATGCAATAAAAAAAGAAAACACAGCTGCATATTGTTAAGCATATTTTTTGTTTACAATTACTCTTATTCTTGTGGTTTTTCTAGCAATTTTAAAATACAAGCAAACGTTGGGAAGCAGCACAGCTGTTGGTCCTATTGGTTAGAGATGTTTGTAATATACAAACATAAATAAAATGCCTGGACCATAGACTTTGGTTGAAGCAGCAACCTGTGGGAACAGAGTGTGTAGCCGGTAACAGTGACTCATGCAGACTGCCATTTCTGTGGTTAGGCTAACTGCTCTGACCCCAGCATCAGTCACCATCAGCCCACAGACAGGCTCTCATTTTACCGTCTGAGGAATGTACCACCCTATTCACTGCTGGGGCTGCTGTAAGACTATACTGCAGTAATCCAAATCAACAGTAATCCTTAATTATCGACATGCAAAATAATAATGTGAGCTGCTGATGAAAAAAACATTATTTTTTTCATTTGAAGCGTATATATATATAAATGCATGTGCCATATTTTTAGCACCAGTAACATTAGTCCAGTATTAAATGATTGTTTAAACTGGGAGCCACAGCCAAATCACAGTGATGAAAACAAATCCCTCCACAGCCAGAGACAGTGTTAGGGATTGTAAAATGGTGTCGTTTTACCGAAAACTATGTCAAAGGATTAAAAAGAGAAGTGCAAACCAAACACATCCTTGATGGATAGGGTAAGTTTGCAACATCCTGATGTTAGCGTCTGCCATGAGTCATGCTGTCTGGGAGGTCATGTTTCAGTCAGATTAACAGTCATCTCATGAATGCATGTTTTCCCAGTGATTAAATCCTTTAGCTTTTGACTTTATGGACTTCATTAAAACCTCCATGATCTCTCCTGATTAACGTGAACTTACACCATTAAACCTCTTCTTCTCTGTGTCTTTCAAACTACCAGGAACCCAAATAGTGTCAGCTCTGGTTTCTCAGTTTGTGGCCCTCCCAAATCTACTTGTTTCCAAACATCTCTCCCCCTTGTTTTTTTTCATTTTTAAACACACGGCCCTGTTATCACCCTTGCTTCCTCTTCCCTCCTTCCCTCACCCTCCTTTATTTTTCAAAGCATGAGAACGAGGCTGGGGCGATTAAGGAATCCTAGCCCCGGCTAATCACCCCGGACTGGAGCACTTCCGCCGCGCTGATTACCGAGGAAACCATTAAGGAGAAGAAAGTGGCTGGATCTTTCATCCTGGTCGGCCAGGCTCAGGGGAGGTCAGAGAGGGGTGTGTTTGATAGGCCATTTACCCTTCCTGTTCTTATTATTCCAGCATTTCCTCTATCTGGACTCAACACGACTGCAGCAAGGTCTTTCCCTCCCTCCCAAAGGGCTGTAATCACTGCCATACTGGTGTCCTGGACTCACTGGTACGTATGCATGACACAACGTTGATTCACAGCCGCACGTAAATGCACACATGCACCCTCTCATCACACATTCCACTTACTTTCACACCCTCACATTGCACTGGTAAATTGGCTTCACTAATGCCCCCAACCCCACCCCACCCTCTCTCCTCCTCCATCAGTACAAGGTCTCGTTGAGCAGCAGTGACCCTGGAAGAAACCCATATACAAGTAGCTCCCCTTCCTCCCTCATTTTGCACCCCTTCCCAAAAAAACAAAAAACAGCGTATCTGCGCGCATCAGGGCCTCATGGGTACTGTCACAGATGGTGCTAATGACGTATGCCCCAGCGGAGGCAGCGCCCTCGTTCGCGCTAGACTGGTGACATATGCTCGGTCGCAGGGCCGTCAGCGGAGCACGGCAGCCCCCAGTGTCCGAGAGACACCCCCGTAACCCCTCGACGACGGCGACACAATGACAGAGACAGACCCTAAATAAACAGAGAGCCCGGCTCGGCCTCTTCCTCCCTCTCTTCATTGTATTTCAATCTGTTTCTTTCTCAGTCCCCCCCCCCTCCCCCCCTCCTCCCACTGTCTGTTTCTGTCGCTCCCTGTTACTTCTCCCTCCCCTATCTTGTTCATCCCTCCTCTGCCTTTTACCCTAATGTCCCCACTGAGTCGGACTTGATGGATGACCCTTTGCTTTGGCGATTAGGGTCCCCATGGGGGCCCCTTCCCTCCTCTGGAGGAATCCGGGTCTGGCGGAGTGACAGAGCAAGTTCAGGCCACCGCCTGCCTCCGAGTGTAAGCACGTGCATAGCGGATATCGGGGGGATTTGTAGAGATGGGTGACAGGACATATCAGTATAGTGGAGTATCATGGTGGGTTTCGCCCAGAGCCCGAGCTCGGCTCCGTGTCCCGTGGTCTTCGTCCCTCCACCCAAGCTGCTTGTGCCCATACTGTCGCAGAGGGACTGAGATGAGACCAGATGTGTTGCAGTATTCTGATTTTATTCCTCCTCCAGGCTTTGCAGGCTTTTAGTAAAAAAGTCATATCAAACATATAAAACAAGAGTGGAAAAAGAACTTTGAAAATTGGATTAGATTATTAAATTTGGTGGTAAATGACATGATCTCTTATTATTTTTAGGTTGTTTAGGTAGTGTATTGTTCGAGTGTCCAAAGGTGATACCGATGCACAGACACTTTGACAAAAAAGCCCCAGAATGGGGGAATTCCTTGAACATGAGGGTGACCAAAAAGAGCACTGGTAGCCATTATCCCTGTAACCCAAGCTTCTCAGTATTACTGTGAATCCACACGAATGCACCGTGGTGGGTATGAATAACCCGGTGGATACTTGTACCGTACGGTGATGCCATGCCAACCTTTTGTACGACAGCATTACTTTAAAAGTGGTAACAATTCTAAAAGGTATAGCTGTGGAAATAATTACCAAATTACAGCGCAGCCCTCGATAAAAACAAAGTGGAATCAGAGGAAAGTGTTGGAGGAAAAACACTGTGTCATGTTTCTGTAACCAATAAGATGTAACCATAGACACCTTTTGTTCAAGATAAAGCAGAAAGACAGTTGTCTCACCATTTGTTCAGAGGGGATGTTTAGTTGATGAGCTCATGCCTCGGCTATAGGACGGATGCAGCATTTTATTTCGGCAATACAATATAATTAAGCATTAATTTATTTATTCAGTAAAACATTATGTGTAGCACCTATCATACTAGTTTGTGCAGTTCAGGTTCCAGAAGACTGGCATGCCATAAATAACACAGAGCAAGTGTGGACTGTAAAAAAAACTGAAAAGACAAAAACTATTTGATACCAATGCACTTGAGATAATTTAAGGATAAAAATGTAATATAATAGAATGAATCCTAGTAGTGTTAAATAGTGTTAAATAAAAACTAGATTCATAAAAAATAATAAAATCATACAACTTTAATACAATAAAATAAGTGATTGATGCAAAGGACACAAAAGTTATTGTTGACTCTGTTTTAGTGCTTTGCCTTTGTGCACTGCCAAGAAACCGAATGTGACTTACTTGCAAGAATGAAAACAGCCCATAACAAACAACAAATGAGTGACATTTGGAAATGTAATTCATTTATCTGGAGATGATGTATTTATGGATATGAAGTTTGCAAGTTGAAACATACATTGGAACACGTCTTGTGTAATTGGTAAAATCCCTTTGCAGAGACATTCAACTGTTCACTGTGGGACCTCCAGACTTTAAATAAGTACACAATCTAAAGCACATGGACAAACGGGACTTGTGTACTTTCTGTTTCCAGAGGGTTGTTTCTTTCTGTAGCTTTGTCATTAGTTTTTTGTTTACTTGGGAGAGAAAAGAGAGGATTTACTCCCAGCGCAACATATTTAGAGGGCTAAATCAAGGAACGCCACATTCTTTAGAAATCAAGCTTCATAAGCACATTGAAATATATTTAAAGATGTATAAATCATAGATTGTTTTATATTTATATTGGAAAAACTCATATTGTACAAACAATCCACATCAATCAAGATATTACAAAAGAAAATAGTAATTATGGTTAAAATGTGCCTTTACAGTGGGTGCCAATAGCCTCGTTCCATATGTAACCTGCAGTATAGTCACCACTTCTTCCAGAAGCATTGTGACAGAAACCACATTGTTGTTGGATGTTTTGCATGTTTAGGTGAGTTACTCATTGTAAATTTGTTTTCTTTTAAGATATCTTTATTATTTACTCCATGTGACTATAGTGACCATAACATTGTGGTGCGAAACATATATCTAGATACCTTACTTAAGTGTCAGTACAACAATGTAAAATGTCCTACTGAAGTAAAAGTACAAAAGTATAATTCACACATTTCATTAACAAAAAAATGCTTCTAAATAATAGATATTTTTAAATATTTGGGCCTTGAGAAGATATTTAAACGAAATCACCTGAGAAGTTTGGAGTTGAAATATCTTTTTGTTCACAACACCAGTGGTTTAATCTTTAACGATACAATGTTTAGGCTGAAAACACAAAGAATTACTCATGGACAAATAGAGTGCTTGAGTAGATGTACTCAGTTACTTTCCACCACTGCCAAAGTAACATGATCGTTGCTCCAATGAAAACCAAAAATCAAATGCAGATACAGTATTTCAAAACTTATGCGAAAAAAATTAACTGTTTGAATTTTACCATTAAATAAAAGAAAACAATGCCCACAATAAGAGGAATGAATGTCAGTGGAGCAAGACAAGAAACTATCTTGGCATTTCAACTACTGTCACAAAGACTGTTTTATTCCATGTCCTCCAAACAAAGACATATACTGAGTGTTTGCTCATGTTTAAAAAAAACAGAACATTTAAATTCCTAATCGGCATAACATTATGTAAAAGACAGAATACATCTAAATTCCACTGCCAGTATGAAAAACTGCCCTGGTGGTCTTAAGCGGTCATCATCCCGACCGATAATGGACACCATGTGAGGAACCCCTGGTCCCACAGACCAAGTGGTGGGCTGCATGAAAAAGAGTAAAGAAGAGGTAGCATATTGATGTTTCCCAAAGAGCTCACATCCGGACATAATCTGCAGTATCCTTAGATAATCTTTAGTAGTTTATACGCACCGGCTGAGCCGTAATTAATGACAGGGAAGTTATGCCATGGTGACCCAGGGATGTTTGTCCTATAGCAGTAGAGGCTGTTAATTAGCACAAGCTGGGACCAGTCACATCTCCTGCTTCTCATTTAAAGTCGGTACGGTGGAGCAGGAAACATATCAGCAGAAGATGCTCAACGGGACGACGTTTTCATCTCACAAAAGAAAAATTGGAGGTGGTTTTAATAGCTTCTGTCTAGAGTTTTCCATGTAAACAAGTTGAATCTCTCTAAGCCGACTTGTTTTATAGCCTGAGATATCTCATTACAAATGACCTGAACGACACAACAACAGTTCAAGCAGGACTAGGGATGGGTATCGTTTGGGTTTTTTCCGATACCGGTGCTAAACCGGTACTTTTAAAACGATACCGGTTTCCGGTACCCAACCCTGGGCAGGACGAGAAAGACGCAGAAGTTAGCAATTGAAATGCTGAATTGTAAAATAGGTTTGACCTGAACTGAATTTCTAACTCACAAAGATCTATACGCTGGTTTTGTTTTTTTGAGAAGGGGTGTCAAGATTTTATTTTAAGCTACAACTTTTCTTTTGATGAAAACCATAGTTATAATGCTTCCTGCAGCCAAACCTTGAAGTATCACATAATACGTTGGTTTGTGACTTTTGTTTCTTTCTGTCGTCTTTGACCTGAACTTTTTGTACTGTTTATTTGCTTTAGAAAAATAATAATATATCTATTTCTTTCTTTCGGAGAAAGAAAAAACAAACTTACAAAAGCACAATTAAGGAATACTATTACAACAATAAAAGGCAAATAAATAATCAAAGGAAATCAAATACTCACGGAAATAGAACTAAAAAACAGAAACATCAGATGAATCAGTCTTTTAACACATAGAACAAGAGAGGTGTAATATTGGCCTCCAACCCATAACCAACAAAACCATATTATCAGAACCACTCCATCATCACAATCCTTTAGCAATTCTTAATACATTATTATGCATCACAACCACTGTAATCATCACCATTAGTGAGTGACAATAACAATAACAAGTCCACAGCATGACACAGAATATTAAATTAATCATTGTCCTTTCGGACCCCGAGTGGCTGTGAAATGTTGCCACCTATCTTGCAGGCTCGAATAGTGTCCTTCTTAATAATATGAATTACCTCATTGATCTGCTCTTTGCAGAGTGTATGTGTATTGGTAGAGTACAAGGACACATTGTATACATGTATGCGTATTTTAAATGTGTTTGGTTGTAGTGTTTTTTCAGTCTATTATCAACACTTAAGCATTTCATCCATAATGAACACAACTTCATTGCACTGAGAAATTACTACGAAAATGATGTTGCACAATAACCAAATTGTCACCGTCAGAAGTGAACCGTCTGACGATCTTTCCGAGTGTGTATCATGGATAAATCGTGTATAATGTCACTCGTGCTGCCACACTTCCACAAGGTGTGAGCCAGACCAGTGGGCTCTGGATGAGGTCCCTTCAGCCTCTCCCTGTGAGACGTGTGGGAACTCAGTGCTGCCCAGCAGCTCTCCTGTCATGCCGGCTCCAGTGTCTGGCTTCGTCATTTTTCACCCCGCCGCCGACACCGCCGTGGAAGAGGAGAGGATGTGTGTGTTTGTGTGAAAAGCACACCTGGCAGAGACGGAGACCTATGACCCCACCCCTCCACCGACTGACCTGACGCCCCCTCTCCCTTCCCCACCTCTTCTCTCTCTCTCTCTCCGCCCTCCATCCCACCTTTTTTCCTTCCCTCCTTCCCAAGCCCCCGAGGGGAGAGATGGATCTGTGTCTGGTGCAGTTGATGTCACTCTTGGCAACCTGAGGTTTGAGAGTTCAGAGGAGCGAACTGGAGGAACTATCTCCCTTATGTTTACAATGAATGCAGAGATGCAGCATATGGAAGTTGAAACACTTTCTGTATACAGGTCATGTATTGCATACAGCTTGTGGTCAAGTCCTTTTATCATTTGCTTTGTCTTCAAATGTCTGTTATTTAACCAGACTTTCAAGACGGTTTTGCACCTTTTGGAGCAAGATTTTTTTTTCTTCATTTACTTGAACAGCAGCGATGATGATGAGAGGAGGATAGTGGAAAATAATACAGGCAAACAAAACTTAATGAAGACCAGGAAGGACACATGTTTCCAGAGGTGGGGATTAAACGTCTGAGAATCAAACCAGCCGAGCCAAAATGTCACTATAAGAGCCAGGTTAGAAGAAAGTTCTATCAAGTCAAATAAAATAGCACGAGACAAATCAGAGGGTCAAGTGGTAATCAGACTATTAGAAGAAAACGCACACAATCTTTATATCCTGTTCCATGTTTTATAAGTCGATCCTGAAAAGCAAATGGCAATGTTGACTGTTAATCGGTTCAAGATATCTCAAAGTATGGCCCCTCCCAGAGAGGAGTCCCAAAGAGATACCGTATGTGGTTTACATGTAAACTTCCTATATGTAAACACAGACATGAAGACAAACAATGCCCAAGATGCTTTATGTGGCTGGATTCCTTTCTGAGGATTCAGGCCTTTGTGTTTTACAGTCGAGCGAAGACACGCAAGAGAAGAAAGAAGAGCACATGTCATGAAAGTCAGTCCGGATGAAAAGACTTGTCTCTCTTTCAGTCAAGTCGTCACACTGTGCGGTCATGCTGCAGAAGTTTATGGATTTTAAAAGTCTTGACATTGTCCCATCAATTACAGGGCAGTGATGTCATCGGCCTTTCTAAGTCTCGGGGAATACTTACAATGCAGTCAAAGTCGGAGCAGTCAAAACGTATTCCAGCACAGCTTTGACGCCCTCACTTTTTTGTTTTTTGCCAGAGAACTGTCAGTGTCAGTGCTCGACATGAATGTATCAGCATTCATGTGTGTGTGAGACTGAGTGTGCACGTGCATGCGTGTGCACGTGCAGTGATTAACACTCCCTTCTTGATGTCAGATAAAAGGATGAAAAATGGTATGGTGTCAAGAGAAAAAGGGCGTCTCCCTCACCAGTAGTAGCTTTAGTTATCTGATCAATACCATGCAATTATAGAGATTTATGTCGCCCGACATTCCAGGGCGAGTTCGTCTCGCAGCCACCTGTGGAAATAAGATCTGTTTTGAACTCATCTAACACTGGGAGAGTAGAGAAGAGGTTAGCTGCAGCAGTCAATTTCACTCAGGTTCCCACTATAAATACATCTAACCACACTCATCCTTCAGGAAGTTACAAAACAAAACCACTTTACGGTGTGCCAACCAGTATGCATTCCCCAAACAACATACTATTATAGTTTGATTGATGGGGTATAACTTTGCCTTCTGTTTGGGTCGGGCTTGATGGGTACCTCAAACCCTATTATTTAGGTGGGACTTAAGTGGGTCTGGAAACTTCTCTGTCCTGTTGGTCATCTTCAAATCAGATTTTCAAATGCCGGCAGTAATCTGAGCCTAAGTGTACTTTGACACTAATATTCAAGGAGTAGATTGTTGGATTTAGTTGCTTTCTTGAGCTTATTTGATTCTCAAAGGAACACACACTTACAATTAAGAGCTCTATTTGTCAAAGGAAAGGTCAAAATAAGTGCAGAGAGATCATGACTTTTACACCAAAGTATGAGTCACAATCCAATTGTATAAGTTATTGATGGACACGCCCTGACTGGTAACCACACGAGTCTTTAAAAAAAAACTGTGTCCAAAGTTGGGAATGCAGGACTTTAGTTCAAATAATTTGCCCATGCTGAGATAACTTTGATGGCATTATCAGTATTATTTTCTCACAGAATGTTATGATACAAATGTTTTCATAGAGTCGTACTTCTCGTGGCAAGCAGACTACTCCTCATTCACAAAAGCCTCTTGATACACAGTCATTTTGCCCGGCTGGTTGTTGAGTAAGTCCTGTACAGTCCTGGAGTCATAATCACCAACTCTATGGAGGATAGAGGATATAAATGTAAGGCTTCAAGGGTTTCTAGTATACGGTCGAAATGCATGCAGTCTTCGAAACAACTCATGATAGTCTCAGGATAAATGTTGTCTCTGGTCAGCCCTAATGTCTCCTGGGCTTCTGCTTTAAGGCTTGTCCACTGAGGCGCTCCTTGCTCCGTATGGGGCAACGGTGATTCTGGTTCCACTGCGTGGGCTCTGTAGGACGCCGCATGGCTGTAAAGCTTTGAATCAGAGATCTGGCTGTGAGGGTCTCCGACACAGTGGAGGATGGACTGATGTCCATTTGAACATTTCGATCATTTTCTTCTCCATCCGTGTGTTCTCTCTCGCTGACTTTGTCTACTTTCTTCTTTTTTTTCCATTATCTTTCCTTTCCTTCCTTCTCCATAATGACTCATACAGTGGGAATGAGCAGAACTCCTTAGCGCACACCAGCCCTCATCCACCCCATTCTTTACAGACAACCTTCATGGCAGTGGTATCTCGAGATTTTCTAAATGGTACTGCGCTCTGCTCCTGCAGAGGGCCGAAGCATCGCAGCGCTCAGACCGTGAGAGTAAAATGCATTGTTTTGCTCTGACACACGGTTAGTAATTCAGTCCAGATAGGTCCTGTCAAAGCAGGTTTGCTGTGTAATTACCTGAAGTGCTCAAGTTTGATCAGATATGTTTGCCAAAGGTCAAAGTATCAGCTCTGCTCCAGTTCCAAAGGGAATTATGCTCAAAGTCCTTTTACTTTCAGTAAACAAGGTGATCTGTCAAACGTTTAAAGAATCCACACCACAACAATAAGACAGAACCTTCCGTCTCACGGAACCTGTTCTTCATGGCTTTCTAGAACTGAATGTGACTGAAGTCACCAACAAATCTGGAGACTAAAGACCATGCCTAAAAGGAAATGAGTAATTATTCTTAATTTTGTTTTGAAAGAAGTGTTGTGTGTTTATTAGTGATTTTTTGTTCAAATGCTTTGCTGTGCATTCGGAAAAATGTGTGAGACAATCACGCTGACCTGAAGCCCGTCTTAGATCTGGAACGCGGAACATTTCACTGTCGTAAATTGCCAATGCTGACACGCCAAGAGGCTTTGTGGATCCGTCATATTCAAACATTTCATCAGACAATGGCATCGATACATGATGACACAGCTTAGGTCAAACCATTCCAGACCTGGTAACTGTATCTCTTATTTTCTCTCCCCACAGAGCTTCCTAACTGGATTTACTGCAATGTGATACAGGAGCAAGTATTGAGTGTGGAGATGGTGGTTTGAGTGCATGTGTGCGTGTGTGTGTGTGTGTGTGTGTGTGTGTGTGTACATGTCAATGATTTTGTGTTTGCTTGAGTATATTTGTGCGTGCATGTCTGTGTACTCATACATTTGTGCAACTATGGACACACTGGAGTGTTTGGGTAAGAGATCAGATGTTTACCTGGTCCATCTCTGGGACGGTGGAGGAGCAGAGGATGCTGGGATATGCCCGGCCTGAGGGGCTCCTCTTGTGTGCAGAATGGATATGAGGAATGCCACCATAGACAAACACGCTGGGAGCTATGAAACAACCGCCGTACAACTGAAATCAACACTGAGCGTCCCTGCTATCCAACACAAAAGTGAAGTTAATCCAAGAAACTGAAGGAGTGAGGGAGAGAGAGAGGGAAAGAAAAGAAAAACAAACATTACAAGGGTGCCTCAGTACAGCCCAAAGGGGTTTCAATGTAATGGCACAGAAATGCTTAATATGGAGCACAGCATGTCATGAGTTGATGTAATAATAACACATGCATTTTTTTATTATTTAACAAGATCTACCCATCGTCTTCAAGACACATGTGTGGTCAAGCCCATATCAGCATGCAGCATCGACCATGTAATGCTGTTTGAAGACATTTCTTCACATGCGAGTAGGAACTTCGTTTCATGCCTACATTCACTTACTTGTCCAAACTTCATTCAAACTAATAGATATCCATTTCTATATAGAAATATATATGCTTCTCATATTTAGTCCTTACGGTGCCTCATTGCATTCCATAGCTGTAGACATATTTCCCACCCCTAAATTATGCTGAAGGCAACATTTTAGTTTTAAATGATTTGGAATAATTCCAGATGGATGGTTAATATATATATATTGTGGATGGTGAAAGGCGCGAATACTCCAGAAGATCTCGTTTGATTCCATAGAGAAGCTCTGTGCGACTAACTATGGCTTATGGACTTGTTGCATTCATAGAAAGACCTCGGATTATAGTAACGGAGGATCTCATCGGTTTGGGGGACTTCTCCTAGGTTGTTTGCCATGTCTGCTTTGTGTAGCACACCCACCACTCAAAAGGCTTCTTGCTCAGCAGGGGGTTTATGAGGTGAGGGAGCGTTTTCTTTTCCGCATTCAGACGCATATCATTACCATACGAGCAGATCCACAACAATTGTCCCTCATGTACTTTCTAATAATTTGGGCATGCTTGGCGGGATATTAAGCAGGCTTACGGGCATGTGAGACGAAGCGATTTGAACTTGTGTTGTGATAGAAGGCGTGAATGTGAATGTAATTGATTTATGTATTTTACAACAAGAATGCAATGCAAGTATGAGGTCTCCTTCTGTACAGTAATGCGGCTTCGGAGAGATACAGGGAGCCATTGTGGGATGAAGGTGGGGGAAGGTAGCTTCCCATACGTGGCGGGCCCTCACAATCCTTTCAAACCTTCCAAGAACGTTGATAAGCAGATCCCCGGAAAGAAATCTTCCCCAGCACCCGGCTGGATCTGCCTCTAATCGTTTTATTTACAGTCACTATAAAAGATGCCTGCCTTTTAATGGCGCCATGAAATAATAGGCAGACGAGGAACAATCGGTACTGTCCTAAGCGCATTTCCTCCTTCTATTTTCACATTAGGCTAATCGAGGCGAGGGGAAGGATATAAAGACATCAGTTGGATGAAACGAGTGCAATTGGAGAATAATGTAGTTAGTTTGCTCTAATCTTCAGCATAATATTAAAATGTTCTCAATGCAGCCCAGCTGCAAGCAATCACCCCGCTCTGAAAGGAAACCTGGGCGACGACGTTTGGAGTGAAGAAGGATTGTGTGAGAGCGAGATTGAGTAAGAGATGTATGCGAGAGCAGGAAAAGGAAAAGCAGAAGAAACAACTTGGAGCTTCAGGAGGAGGTCCAAGAAACAGTCTGTGGAGGCATTCGCCTGGATAAACTGAACCTTCCTCTATCTTTTTCCTGTCATGGAAAAGCAATCTTTGCACCCTGCTGACGGCTGGCTAATTTGTACTGGGGGCTTGTTGGTTGCCAAGACTGGTTATGGTGTTGTTGAAATCAGGAACAGTAGGGACCAAAACTGTCAGCATGGGTTTCAGAGGTTCATTTTCTCCATGCTGAGTACAGCCTGGAACAGCCTGACGGGTTTTTTTTGCTGCCAAAAAGCCTCCGACAGTACAGCAGCTCACAACGGAACCAGAGGGTTCGGAGCCCTCGGATGCATTTAAGGAATTAACACGTTTCACCAGCGGTACAATGACTTTCTTTGTGTACACAGAGAACCATTATTTTGAAATGATTAAAGATCTCTCGTCGAGGTGTGAAAACATCTTCGGCTTCATCTATTAAATTCCGTCCAGCTTTAATGGCTTTGAGATTGGAAATTGAGAGGTCATCAGTCACTCGGTTCAATTTGGTCTCGTATACCGCTTTACTTTTAAAAAATGACTGTTGCCTCAAACGCCTCCAACTCTGAGCCAAAGAGGGTGAATGTAGTCTTGATCATCCCTCCCTTTACAATTAGGGCTGAAAGGAAGTTAAAGTGTGAGTCACAGTAGCCTCACAGTGGAATTAAGGGTGAGGTTTATTAGTCCCCCTTTGGCTTAGCCTTGTCTGTGATTTCAAGGCACAAAAAGAAAAACTCGCTCTGAAGCGGCTCCTTAACTGGTGTTATTGTGCAAGAAAATTGTCATTAGACAGTGGAACAAATAACCTCGAAACGTCATGGGTGTCTTCGCTAGGGATCTAAAACAACAACAGAGAATTAATCAAATTAAAAGGAAGCCTTGTTATGCGATTTCAATTTAATTTCCACAACCAAGCCCTCTATTTAGTGTCTCACAAAACCTAAAAAAGGGCAAGTCACAGTTTAGGGGCTCAGTAACAGTTTTATATGAGTGAAGAATTATCAATCCTTTAAGCTAATTTGGATAAGTTGGGGAGCCATAAAGTGGGCTATGAAAACGGAGTAGCCTATTTGTTAAGCTCCCACCCCCTTCCACACTCTTTTTATGCCACCGGGGCACTAATGCACTTTTGTTTTCCCTTGTTGATCATCTGCTATTTAAGGCACATTAAATCCTGCAAATTAATATAAATCTATGAAAGCTATTAGTGATTTCCGCCCCAAATCAGGCACCCACACAGGCCTGCCTATGAGGCCTTGAGTAGGTCCTAAACAATCATCACAAAGATGTGAAGCTCATTGACGCAATGAAATCAAATATACTACGCTGGACTTATTTTTTACCGCGTTGTTTTTAGAGCGACCGTAACTTTTAGCACTCCTCTCATTTCTCCCTTGCGTCTCCTATTGTCCCTTCTGCTCTCTGTGTGTTCATCTTCTGAGATCTTCCTCTGCAGCCTCTTCCCCACTTCCTCCCAAATCCTCTGCTCTGTTCCTCATAGCCAAGCAGTTTAGGCAAGTGCCATATGCCCTGATTAAAGCTAGCGGCAGGCCAAGGAGCACAGGGAGGCTGTTTTGTCATTAGCCCCTCGCGCGGCTGAGGTGGAAACTCATTTAGCCCCATGCTGGACCTTCATTATGATAGACTTGTATCAGATGGCATCTCTGGCTGGGATCTCTGGCTCCTGGCTAACGGATGGGGAGATGCTGTGGCTTCGGCCCCTCTCCAGCCCCAGCAGGGAAAGAGAAAGGGCTTTAAATGCGGATAGAGCTGGAGGAGAATGGTTGCGGCTGACTAATGGGAAGCGAATGGGGGTAGGCAGGGAGGAATGGCTGAGAAGAGGAGAGCATCAGGTCAAGCCTGAGGTCAAAGGTTATGGGTCCTTGAAATGGGACAAAAATGTAGAAGGTTGAGACGGGAAGAAATGAGGATTGTTGTATTTATTCTTGTTTGAGGCGGTCTTCAGTAACAACTGCATTTGGCATTTGTGGGCACTTTTACAAACATTAGTAATACAACATGGAACAAGATGAGGAGACTGGGTTAAGGAGATGGAGAGGATTGTAAACAGATTAGGTTAAAAAAAAAGGAATTCATTAGGGCTATAGGTCAAAAACTGGTAGAGTACCCATCAGAGTGCCTGCAAGGTAATGTCACTTGTTATCAATGAATTGCCAGTTCATAATTCTAACCAATTTTAGGGTTTATTGACAATAGGGACAGTAATTTGAAATAAGCCTGTATCTGATGAGATACCTTGGACTTAAACTCAAAACATGTTTGTGTTTGATTCATAAACAATCAAAGATTCTCTGAATTTGGACTTGAGCATATATCTATCTCCAAATCTTCTCTTAAAACGTTACATGGACAGTTTTGCATGTTGCCCCCACCTCCTAAAGAGTGTCTCATCACTTTCTGTGGGACCAGAATAGCAGACACGAATATATATATTTATATTTATAGTTATAAAGACATAAGTGTGTTAACTACACAGAAGTATATTGTATTACATGTATAAATGTCGTGCCACTCGTCTGTGGTGGAGTGAATGGGTGGAGGCGGGATGCAAGTTTGGGGGGTGTTGGGAGGCTCAGGCTGGGCATGCAGCAGAGGAATGTGAGCTGATGGTGCTGGAGGGAGCTGACGCTGTATGGAGGTCCTGGTTCAGGGTTACTAACGTGGCTTGGTGTGGAGACAGAGAGGTATGAGGCGGGGGGAGCACAGGAAGACAGCCGGGCCTGGAGGAGGCTTGACGGGGCTCTGGTCTTGAAATGGGGCCGTGGAACGATCTGGGTCTCGCTCAGGCCTGGTGCCTCTCTGGCAGATGCTGCAGCAGACTGGATGAGGACCACCACTGACAGACTGCTGGCGGGTAGAGCTGTGTGTTCCTGGTAGACCACCTCTCTCCCTGAGTCTCTCCATGTGTCTCCCCCTCCCTCTCTCCATCTTGCTGTCTCCAGTTCTTCTTCTTCTTCTTTCTCCTCCATTTCATTGTACCCGCTACCATCCCTGCTTACAGCTGCAGCTCCTAAACACAAATCCACACACACACACACACACACACGCACAGCGAAAGCATCCTTGCTGCTGACACACACAAAAAACAGCACACACAGTGCCTACATGGAGTGCAACAATGATCAGCTTCAAATGTTGCAAAGCAAATGGCTGAAACAAATGTCTCTCTATTTGCTGACAGTCGTGCTACCTCCTGTAATAAAAAGTCAATGAACCAAGGACAGTCAATATATTCCAATAACAAAGGCCAAGAGATTTGTCATTTTCCCACTCTCTGCTTTTTTGATTTTGATTTTTTAAAACATGCCTTTCTTCCTTAGCATGAGAGGAATTGGGGACGGTGGGAGAGTCACGCACAAATACAGTCACACTGTCTCTTAGCAAAAAAAATCGAGGGGGAAAAAATGCCTGCCCTCCCCCCCACCAAACGCAACCTGAAGAGAAGGCATCTGACTGTGACAAACCAAATACGCTCCGTAATAGAATTTTACGTCTGCAAAACTGATAAGGAAGAGAAAACATAACAACAGCGAGTGGCACATATCTGAAGGAGGTGATTTCAAAGAACAACACCAAGGCACTCCGGATGCCTCCTCGCTGAGTTCTTACATAAATATGCCGTTAAGCAATATGATGTATTATTATTACCTGAAAACATGCTATGAGCCCGGGTAGGCAGCATATGAGCCAAGCGCCTTAGCTCCCCAAAGGAGATTGTCTCGACACCACATATCAGCTTGTGCTATTGGATTCCCTGACTTTTAACTGGGTTAACCCACTTCCTGGTGAATACAAATTCAATTTTAACTGCCACAGTTTTATATTTGCCATCCGTGCCCCCCACCCTTTCCCTTTTCACTTGCCTTGCTCTCAATAGACTGGAATAACCAAGTAGAAACAATTTTCCTCTATTGAGTATACACAAGCTATAAAATTAAAATGAAGTGCTATTACATGTGTGCAAAGAGAATAGGGGGGGGGGGGGACGACTGGAAATCTCCTCAGCAAGAGAGAATGATCCCTCTAGTTTATTTTATTCCTTCCATCTATCTTTCCGTGGTGTGCCATCCGTGGTGGTAGATGTTGATCTTGCAGGCTCTGTTTCCTGGCTCTGGATGGAGCAGCCATTTGTAATAGATACACACTCACCTTTAACCGCCCCGTAAAAGCTAAGGTTCCTGGGGGGATTTTTTTACGCTTTAACAAAATGTAGTTTTCAAAGTTTACCTCACGATAATACTACAAATGTTGCCTTGTATGACATTGAAGAATACAGAGTGAAGTCTGTGACTTGAACGAAACCTGATTTATCATTTAAGTCTTACTTTTGCATAAATTGTCTATCATAAATCTTGATCAAATTATTTCATTTACCCAAATGTACACAACATAATCTGCTGTGTATTTTTGGTATGCGTGCATAAACTCTATGCAAGTACATAATTGAGACAGAAGGGGGAAAAACAGGAGGAACACATACATAGCAACTTCATTAAAACGGAACCATTACACAAATAAATGAAGAGTTGAAAAGCTGACAGCCAAACTGCTAGATACTTGACAGTATTGAGGTTTTCGCATGCACCTTATACACACTCTTTTAGGCACACTGAGGGTCCTCGAAACACCACCACAAAGATTCTTTTTTTTTTTTTTTTAAAGAGTGCAGGCCTGTGTGACAGTCTTCTGAATGGGCTAATGGCTTTCCTCAAGCGAAGGGAGGGAGAGCCGGGCCTAAACAAAGCCAGATGAGGGAGTCAGGAAGCCTTTCAGGACTTCATTAGGTCTTCTCTCTGAGAGGGGAGGTTAAGAGCCCAGCAAGCTGGTACTGTTTAGCTGCTTAACGTCAACAGGAATGCTCACGCAGCTGGCCCCGTAGACCCACCGACGAGCACACACAAGACACGGCAATGTGCAGCACGCACACACACACACACACACGTGCAGATGTGTGTGCTCAGCCTCTCAATGTACTTCACGCACACATGTAGACAGACAGACGACCAGCGCAGGTTCACGCACATGCACAGACCCCATGTAGCCCCTGGTTCAGACAACACAGCACTAAACACTGGCTGGTTAGCATGAGAAAAGGGCCACACAGGGACTCAAACGGTCCCTCCCCCTTAGTACAATCACACTGTTGCTACGGGCACCAACCACACACACGCACACGCTGTACGTTATGGACTTTAGACCTTTCTTCCCTTTTGAAGTACGATGACATGTTTATTTAATTGAATGGATATTCTGCTCTGTTCTCCTGATGCTACGCTGCAGACTGTGGACAATGAAATACATCCCATACTTCAACATATAGTAGCATTTATAATGTGCACAATTTCTCCAGTAGAAATGTAATGCACCATCAGGACAAGACCATAATGTGTACTAATGCAAAAAGGTTAGACCATAATGTGTACTAATGCAAAAAGGTTAGACCATAATGTGTACTAATGCAAAAGGGTTAACATTTTCATCTGTTGATTTTGAAGTGTCAGTAAAATGTAAGTGAATGTATTCAGAAGCACCTTACTGTAATGGTAAGTGAAGGCACTACTATAATTACAAATAACTTGAATGGATTGAATGTCTGGAATGTTTAAAATATGTTTGTGATCAGTCGTGTCCTACTTTCTGACACGCTTGTTAATATAGAAGCTTAAATCTGCGACCAGATCATTTTCACAAGAAATATTTATTTTTCCCTGAATGATCCAGCCGAGCCTTAAACCTTGTCAGAGGAAAGTCACACGTGCTTGAACACTCTGCCAGCCTTGGTTTATGGGGAAAGTATTCACTCTGGAAACTGCTAAAAATGAAACACATTTTTAAAAAGCTAAATATATGTAATCGAGATGTCTATTTCTTGTGTATCGTTATGATTGAGAAGACCCTCTTTACAAGTAGAAGATAGTGGTTTCACTCTAATACTTAGAAATCAGCTGATGACATTTTCATCACTTTATACACGCACACACACACAAACACACACACTTAGACGATCCTGTGGAGAAAGAGTTAAGCTTAAGCTCTGTTAGGAATTCATGGATCTGTTTTATGTGAAGAAACTGCACATGTGTGTGTCTTTACACAATGTATATGTGTGTTTGTGTGTGTGCTTTCACAGGTATTGTGTTGCAACTGGTCGCTTGCCCCTGAAACACTGAGCATGCTACCGACCCCTTCCTAGTAATCCTGAAAGGAAAGAGAGAAAAGGCCAAATGAGATCAGATAGATATCATATAGCTGTAGACACGTGTAGCTGAGACTTGATGAGTAAGGGAGAGAGAAGTGTGTGCGTGTGCGTGTGTGTGTCTGGGCAAGTGAGGGAAGGGTGAAAGGGAAGCTGATGAATATCAAATGAACAGAAAAGAGGTCTGTAAGTTGAGCCTTGCATCTTTTCGCCTGCTTTGTATGTATGGTTATGTGTGTGTGTATGTGTGTGCGCGTGCACGTGTGTGTGTGGGGGGGTCTGTGTGTGTGTGCGTGTGTTGGGGGTGCTTTGTTGTTCTCTTGATAGTGTGTGTATGGGGAGGGAAAGAGGTGTGCGTTTAGATGTGTGGGTCTGCGTGTAAGTGTGTGTAAGTGTGTGAGGGTTGTGTTCAAGCACCACCTAGTGCTCGAGTGTGGCACCTCACCTGTGAAGCAAAGCACAACACCCCAACTGGTACAAGCAGAAGTGAAAGCTCTTTCTAATCGGATGATAGCTATTATGAGCATAAACATGTTGGACACTTAAATCTCATTCATGAAGAAATGTTTGAACTGTGAACAAAAAAGTGTATCTCGTTCATAATATCGCAATGAAGGAACAGGTTTCGACACGTTATATTCGGTGTTGTATCTCTCACAACTTAAAAGTATTGCAAAGATATGCAGGAGCTTATGATCCAACTGAACAGATAATGTGTAAAATATCAAAACGGTAATATTATACCATTAAGTGTTCATTATAAAGCGATAGAAAACATTAACGATGTGACGCCTTGGAGAGGAAAATAGTCTGGGAACCGCTCCGACTAACACCTTCTGATCCTCGTACGATTCGGAGGCTATTGTGAGACGGAGATAATGTCACAGTCGATTCTTCACTCATCTGACAATCACCACCAGCCGGCCGAAAAGAGGCACGAGGAGCGCCCGGGATAATTACGGCACACACGGCGTAGCAAACTTCTCCCCCCTGTTCCGCCCGCTCATTCCAATGTGCCCTTGAATACAGTGCACTGTCAACACGCATCCATCGCAGTCGGCTTACTCGAACTTCGCGCCGCAGCCCCATCGAGCCCTTCCAAACAGGCTGCTGACAGTGATGTGAGGCTGTCGAGCTGGATCAAGGTAATTCAGGCTGAGCCTCCGCACCCTCCCCCCCCCATGCACCCCTCCCCCGCCACCGTTGTCAGTCGAGCACGCCGTGACCCTCGGGCCTTCGGATTCAGCTCCCCAGACCTGTTTATTTTTATCACAACAATGAAAATTAGCATGATGCTGAATGCCTATGCACACTGCACGCCTCCAAGGCTGGTTGCGCGTGCATGTATATACATGTATATGTGTGTGTGTGTGTGTGTATGTGTGTGTGTGTAGGCTGGAGTGACAGTGTCACCTTCTTATCACAGGGCCAGTGTTTTGTAGACAGGGAGATTTAGCTGAGAGATTGAGGGGGCTTGGTGGTTTCTCCTGTGTGCTCTGACAGGTATCACCAATACAAGGATTATCAAAACAAAGATTCCATAAAACTGTCAGAATGAGCGAAGTGTCCCGTGGCGGTTTCGCAGAAGAAACGTCAAAATTACCGATCGCACACACAGTTTCTTTACCCCTTATCTCATTTGGTTTTAACATCAGGCTGATTTCATTCACATCCAGAAGTGCATCGTGGACTCAGTTTGTTTGGAAAAAGTTTGCTGTTCGCTGTTTGATGGATGTGTCCGCTGTAACACTTTAATAAAAAGAGTATAAAAGAAAATCTGTTTTTCATTACAATTCAAATTGATGGTATTTTTATTGCGTTTTTAAATAAAATATCAGTGACAGAGTTTTCATCACAGAAATATAATCTTACCAAACAATTAAGCCTCATTAGAATTTAAAGTAACCTAAAATTGATTTGTTGTACTGTGTCTATTTTACAGTCCTCTGTAATACAATTAAATTGAATTGCTTCAGTGAACTGTGAGATATGTTTTTTCTGGCTTATTACACACTGGTATTTTTACCCAGCTTCTGTTTTTATTCACACTCATTTTGTTAAGTTCTGACATTTACAGCCCGAAATCGAAATGTTCCATAATTTTGTTTTTAATATATATCACACACACACACACACACACACACATACACACAGGACACTGGGCCTTTAGCACAACTGCAAGGACACTCGTCATACCGTTTTAAACATTTAGTCTTTGTAGGGACTGAGAAATATGGATAGAGCTGAGACAGATGTTTAACGCTTAGTCTGCCTACACACTCACACACACACACACACACAGGCAAAACCACACTGGCCCTGCACACAGCTGTGCATGCTCTATCTCTCATTCAAGATGTTTTATTGTCACATACACACACAGGGGTGTGCAGAAAAATAAGTGGCAATGCTCCCAGGAATGTGCAAACAAGGGCACACTATTTACAACAAAAAAAAAACAACAACATTATTACAGTAAGTGTGTGTGTGTGTGTGTGTGTGTGCCTAAGAGGGGGCTGTGTGTGTCTCTATGGTGGTCCTGGTGAGGTCAGTTCACAATCCTGATAATGGCTGAGGGAAAGAAACCCGTCTCCTCCTCTCTGTCCTCTTTGCGGCGGGAGCGCGGAGGCGCCTGACAGCGCAGCCTGAGAACAGTCAGTTGGTGGGTGAGATCCCCCTGCGTCCTGCTGCACTCTCCTGGTTGCTGCTCCTGTGCTGCACCTCCTGAGGGTGGTTAGTTAGTGCGCTCAGCCGGCGCCACTACTCTCTCTGAGAGCAGAGCCTTCCTGTCCTGAGCGAGGCAGTTGCAGGCTGTCCTGCTTCTGTCAGGGGTTCTCTCTCTCTCACAGCTCAGACCTGAGGGGACGAAGGGGAAACTGGGGTCCTCTTAAATTTCAGCTGCCTCAGGCGAAGCGCTGCCTTGCCTCTCTCACCAGAGTGTCTGTGTTTGTTGACCATGTCAGATCCTCAGGTGTTGTGGACTCCCAGGTATTATACCGCTCACACCTCCCCACAGTCTGTATCCTCTGTCCAGTTGTGGTATTCTTGTGTCCAAGTCAATGTCTTCAAAAGTCCACAATCATAGTCAGGTGTTTTTGTTGTGGTGATTGTAGAGTGAGGCTCCAGGCAGGCCTCCTCCAGTAGGGGCTTCTCGCCGTTGTCGGAGATCAGGCCGTCCACCACCCTGTCATCCGCCACCTTGGAGATGGTGTTGTGCAACTTGATGATGGTGTTGAGTGTAACCTGAGGACACAGGCCTGTGGAGGGAGCACAGTAGGGGCTGAGGGTTGACCCTGGGGAGGTCTGGTTCAGGAGTGAGGACCCACCCTGAATCAACCCACGGCTTTTGATTAGAAAGACCCCTAACTTTACCGGGGGACGGATGGTGTCGTTAAGCGTGTTATGAGGGCTCATTGTTGAACAAGAACTTCGCTGGACACTATGGCGTATAGCAGTGGTCCACGTTTTTTTCCTCTCTGGTACACGTAATGTGTGGGTGAAAGTTCGGCATTTTTTATGTCCCGTTGAATCTGATCTCTGCCTAAAATCATTGGTTCGCTAGACGATCTCTGCCGCCACAAAACTAAAAAAGCGACACATCTCCATGTGAGCTGACGGCGACTGGACTGACACACTGCCATCTCATTCCACCACACACACGCACACACGCACACACACACACACACACTCCAGTGGAGACATTTATTTTCCAGTGTGACTGACAGCCGTGATGGAGGTGAAGATAAGCCTGATTAATTGGGAGGATGGGTGGGAGAGGGAGGTAATATGGAGGCTACGCTGCAGTGCCTCTGTGAAGCCTCTGTGGCATCGCGTGCCACCACTCAGATGATTTGTCAACACTGCTGAAGGACATTTATTGACTGCACCCGTGGTCTTCATTTTGCAAAGCGGTATTTTGTCATTGCTGAAAAATGGCCCTCCTGAATCAACTTTGACACTCATCTCTGAAGTTTTCTTTCTTCTTTTTCGTTATGCTACCCCCTGTGTAATATGTTTGAAGAGCATTATGGTTCAGGGCGTCAGACAGCAAAAGGTCAATGCAACACACTGTCCTTATGATAACAGACAAATGTGTTCTTTGCTCATAAGACATAATACAATGTCTAAAACTAGCGCACCTCTCTATATATATAATATGTATTAGAAAACAATGTACATTGAAGAAAGAAATGTTCTGGATTATTTGTAAAATCTAAGCACTTGCTTTCTCTCAGAGTGTTTGTAAATTGCATTACCCAGAAAAGCACATTTCAAGCTCATTGTAGGCCTGAAGACCTGAAATAAAGTGATGCCTGAAGTCTAATTGAACAATATTGGTATTTTGAGCATAAGTGTATCTACAATGTAATCAAACCGTACTCTGCAGTTGGCCATTTACCAGTTAAGCAATATAAAGGACTCTAATGTATCATGGGTAAGAAAAAAAATTGTCCTGTTATTCAATATTAAAATGAACCTTTTGATGATCCAAAATTGATATTGTTTTTTTTATTCTGCAGCTTGTAGTGTCCTACATTTTGGAATTAGATTCATTTTCATTCATCAAGTCCATCACACATTGACTCATCTTTCTTTCGAATGCTCTGGTCACATATTGGATAAAATGACTAATCAGAGAAACTTTTCAACAGTTTTCTCAAGATGTCAGGTTGGGATGCCGTCCAATGGTTTTACAGGGTATTGGGTATGAGCTCTCTATTGAATAGCACCAAAGATATATTGTGATTGATAAAAATAAAAAAGACCCAAATAAAACACAGCCAAGAAGATGTCATGTCAGCCTCAACACAGCTCCATATATAATAAGTAAGTAGATTGTGTAGTATGCTACTTGGTTTGGGTTGAGGCGATTACCTCACACACACACAACGTGGAATTGCTCTTAATGCTTTCAAATTGTCATTTTTGAAATGCATCTTCTTTTCCATGATTGCTCTATCTGTGTTGTCGTCAACTTTCCCCTCTAAACATACGCTCAACAAACACATCCCAGTTGCGTGGTTTCCCTGTGATTCAAGAATTCCTGAGAGCACTCCTTCAACACTGCAGGGAGGGAGACGGATATGGCAGAGCAGTGAAGATCCATTCAAATATGATTAGAACTGAATTAATAGACATTGACGTTTGTGTTTGTTCCAATGTGGTGAACAGCCCAGCATTTCCTGCCAATGGGCCCATGGATGACACTAATACCTTGTAATCAAAGGAAATGTGTATAGCTCCACAACCATTACATTCAGATTTTGTCTCTCGCGTTCTCTTACTTCACTCTTGTTTGTTTCGGTGTAATGCAGATCAGTTCTGGGTTTATTTTCTACCCTCAAAGCTGAATCTTTTATTTGATTTGCGGTTGAGAAAAAAAAAAGAAGAAGATCATCCTGGTGAAATTACATCCACATGGCAGAGGCTCTGAGCGTGCACTACATGGTTGGCTTTGACAACGCGCACGCCACAATGACAAAACAAGGTTAGGAACATTTGAGGAGTTGTTTTGCAAGACACTGAGCGTTGGGGGATAAATAATTATTTAGGTCATTACTCATATTTAAAATATAGATATATTTAAAACAGGAGTGTTTATATTTATACTACTTTGTCGTGGGTTAAGATTAAAAAAATAGCACTGCTATCTGTTGCTAAAGCCCTATTAGGGAGTGTAAAAATGTGGTACTTAAGTGATGCAAGGTTTTATACGTGAATATGTTTTAATTTTGTTCAGTGCATTCAGTACTGGCATTATTGCAAAGTTGCAAAGGTGCTCCCGCCTAATCGTTCATTGTGTCCTCTTCACCTCGGGATGTGGTTGACACGCCATGAAGGGATCTAAACGCGCTCTCATATCTCTCACCGAGCGACTTTTCTTTCCTTTCTTTCCTCTAATGCCTGTGAAGACAGTTCACCCTCAGGAAAGAGGCGGCTGCGTTTGCACCTCTTCCGAAAGCGGAGGAGGGAATTAACCAGTTGAAAGGTTATGTGGTAAGTCAACATTAGCTTTACGGCTTACCTCGGTGATTGAGCCCTGTAATTATACGACACAACTCTGATCTTGTATTGGTGGAATCCTTGTCTTCCTTTATCTTTCAACTTTGACAAAATATACCTCTGAAGTAACCTGCTTTTTTTAATAATGCATGACGGGTAACTTGCTGTGTCATTTCACTTTAAGAATACAGTGTTTGCCTTTAGGTCTGGTCTGATTGGTGTATTTTTTTTTTTTACTTGAGCTTTTTTATTCCCAATAATTATCATTGTTTAACATTTAAAGACAAAGATATGACCTGAGGGTAATCTTTAAAAATGTATATCTGTATCAGGAGCAATAGTAAAGGCTTAATACTCATATTCTTAATGGAGCCATTTACTGAACTAAAGCCCCAATAATTGAAATGTTAGTGTTTTTACCTCATGACAACGCAGAGTACCTCCACAGCCTGCACTGAGCTCTCAATCCTGGAGGAAACAGTCTTGATCTCTACTATTTTTAATATGTTCTATTGAGAATCGGGACATGATGTCCTCTACTGATACTTATCCGCAATAAATCGAGGAATTTTCCGTTAATATTTACAAAGTCACGAAATAAAACAGGCGGTGTCATCTGGATATGATATAGATAGAATTGTCTTGCTTAGGACACACAGTAGGATGAGAGAAACAAGCTCTGCCATAAAAACAACATTTGTTTATTACACTTTGACACATGATGAAGGCACATGGGATGTTCTTTCAGCTCAGTGTTTACAGCAAAGTCAAAGATGGTATGCTGTGTACTTTTTTTTCTTTTTCTCCTCAAGAAGATCAAGTCAAATGGGAATCTGCAAGGATAAATGTGTGTATAAATGTGTGTATATCTGTTTATCCAGAGGATTTCGTGTTGCCCTGACGCCTAATAGTCAATCAATAAATATTATCTATTTGTCCCACGATAAAAGTCAATATTCATCCAAGATCCAACAGGATCGTCTCCCAGCATGCAATGAGCAAAAGGCAGGGTGCACCCTGTACAGGTTGGGAATTATTACTCATGCAAGTGTAAATACCTGGAGGAGAGCACTCAAAATACCCTTTAATTATCACTATGTATGACATAATCACGTTGGCAATACAAGTCGGTAAATATGAAAGACGCGGCACTTTAAGAGTTATGGAAAGTTTTGGGAGTGTTAGTTATGTTATTCATGAGTTGAGGCTTATTTCAGTTCCTATTTGCCACGGCAGACAGTGTGCAGTCAATAGACAAACTGTCATTGTCTGGTAGAGACTTCTGCTTGTACTCCATTACCTTCTTGCTATGGAACATAGCTCATTAAATCCCACTTTTCCATACCACTTGTCCCAGTAAATAAAGTTGTTGTTGGTGCATTGCCGCCTTCACGATCTACTCTCCCTCTCCCTCTCTCTCACCACGCAATGTTCGAAGGTAATTGAAAATGTGATCCATGAAGTCACAAGTGCAATTTAACTCAAAGCCTACCCATGATAGCGCTCTCACTCGTAACAGGTCAAAGAATGAAATTAATTTTTTTTAAAGGCGACCCATGAAATTGCTCTATGATAGATGGGGTGTAAAAGCAATATTTGAATGCATTTATGGCTTTACATTTTCCATCCCCCTTGACGTGGAAACAGCACTTGTGTTGAAAGATGGAGTGTTATTTGAGTTAATTTGGAGAATGAGAGGAAGTGGAGTATCATCACGGTACATTTGAAGAAAAGAACTCCTGCAGTCAGCTCTAAACCCCTTTACTCTCCACTCACGTCATTAGAATTACATTTGCATAATAAAATGGCAACATGATGTGCATACCCAAACATGCAGGAAGGAATTATGGAGTTTTTATAGCATTTCCACAGTTTTTTAATTCATGTACCTGTCATTTTATTAATAATTTGTTTACATCTGCTGACTAGTTGTATTCTAGGTTTAACATGTTGTGCTCAGCCTCTATATGAAGGTTAAGTTAAATGTCATCAGGTGCAAGGCAGAGGGGAAAAGTGTCTGTTTGAAATAACAAGGCCCGAGTAGGAACAGCAGTGCACACATTTGAGACCATTTCTTAAATGTACAATAAACATAAGAATTCGAAGAACCCTTTAAAAATAATATATATATATAAATATATATATATATATACAAATATGTAAGACCTGGCTGGTACAGTAAAGAGAGGGCCAATTCGCAGACCTCTCAAAGGTCCCGAACCGACTGTCCCCTCCACCCTAGGAGAGGAGGTGAGGGCGATGTAGGGGATTCTAGAGGGGCAGCTGCCTTCGCTTCGGTCTGAGTCCTCTGACCCACTTTTCCCACCTTTTTCCTCGTCCCGCGAATTCCCCCACGCCATCTCCTCTCCCGCTTTCTCGCTCAAGATTAATGGTGTGAACCCGAACCTGCTGGCGAACTGGAGGTAAGGAAGATATCTGAGGTAAGGCCTGACAGAAGTTTGGAGTGCAGGATAGACGTGCTGTGCGGGTTGCATGTGACCGCTTTGTTCTCAAATAAATATGGCAGGTCCGTGGGGAGGGTCCTCGCTGTGAGGACATCTCGTTGCAGGAGCGAGCGAAGACCTGCAGCTCATATTTCACTCTCTCTGAGCTGCCGAGTTCCGTCTTTCACTCTTTCCGTACCTCCGCCTCGAGGGGGGGAAAAGGCAAATTCTCAAGGCCTGAAAGTATGTGAGAAGACTTGGTTGGACAGAAGTTCAAGATGTCATAAGGGAGAAGTTGTGTTTCGACACGAAAGCGTGTTTGTGCTCATCAGTAAACCTGTCAGGAGGCCGTTTGATGTCGTATTTGGGTGATGTCCTCAGGCACTGTGTTTGTTTACCTTCCATATGGATTAGCTTCATATAACATGGCCAATCTCTTGCAAACCCATCCACAACCCCTTACATCCACATATATTCCTGAACACAGGGAAAAGGTGCCTTTACTCATTAGAATTAATGACAAGGTCCAAGAAGAATTTGTCAATATAATTATTCCGGGCGGGGGGGAAAGTTTTCTCCAGAGCAAAATGGTTCTTAAATCACCCCAATACCTCCACCTGCATAATTGATAAGAGTCCTCATGATTAAGCTAATGAGGCTCTGAGCTTAAGCCCTATCCAACACTCCCTAATTACAAATATGTAATATCCCCCCTCCACTTCAATTAGCATTAGAACAGAAGGTTAAGAATCATTCAATATTCATGCGGACGGTGAACTTCAAGGTTAAGGAGACTGGTCATTTCACCTCAGCTCTAAAATAAAAGCAATTTTCCTTAATTGTCTTTGATGAGAGCCACTAACTATATAGCTGTGGGAGGTGCTTCATCAAGTCAGGTAGAAGCGAAATAGCATTGCCTTATTACCTTATTCTACCTTTTATACTTGTGAGAGCTTCTTTCTTGTGAAAGGGCCTCGAGACTATCTGAAACATTCATACACTTTGAGATGTATATTTCTTTTTGGATTACCTGCCAAACAGGTGTGTGATGTAAGGTGGCCGAGCTGTCAGACCTGTGGAGGGATGCTTTCTGATTGACAACCCCGGAGGCGATAGCGTAATGGTGCATCATGGGAAAGCTTTCTGCAGACTTGTAAGGACCTCTCTCTTACGTGATGAAGGCTTAATGAAGAAGGTATCACATGTCAAGGTGTGCATGTGTTAAAGATTTGATTTTTTGTACATATACTGTACATACAGAGACTGTATGTGTCTTGCATCTGCTTTGCCTTCTGCTTTTGAAGGGCCAGGGGTAGATTAAACACTATAGCAGTACAACACCATTTTATTCGCTGGTGTTTTCAGTCCAAGCTTACAATTAAAGTATGATTACAGGCATCATTTTTTATATTTACTGCTGCTCCACAGCGAGGAGAAACATTAGAGTTGCATGGAACAGGAGCTTTAACTTTGGTCTTGCTTGAGTCCACCTTGTTCAGAACGTGTCTGACCATTGACTGGAGGTTTGACAGGGGACTGCATTGGCCTTGTGTCAGCATTGGAGACCACAGAGCAGGCCTGGGACTCGGGGACTGGGCTTGGAGCCCATAGCCTGAAGGCTGGAGGCCCAGGACTGCACCCGCTGGCCTAGACCAGCCCAGCACAGCCTCGACCAGCCCATCCCATCCCAGCTCTGCTCAGCCCCCTCCTCTTTGTGGCCTCCCTGCACCTTCACCAGCTGCGCTTTTCTGGCTCCAGCTGCTAGGTGTGTATGCCGCCCACCCCTTCCATACCCCCCATACCCTCCATCTCTTGCTTTTTCCTTTTTCTGGTTTTCCCTCGTTCTCTTTTTTTCTCATTTCCGTTTTGTCCTCTGTGTGTGTGTGTGTGTGTGTGCCTCATCCTCTCTCTCTTTTTTATCCTCTCCACCTCTCATCCTCCCCTCCCTTGCCAGACACAGGGGTTGTAATAGTGCCCAGCAATTACTGAGTTGGCATGTGCTGCATTGTTTACTCACAGTCCTATTCCTACTGGACTTTATTAAAACACCATCTGCCGTCAGCTCTGGAATGGTAGAAGAGGTGGTGGAGGAGGAAGGCAACGGGAGAAAAGCGATGGATTTGGCTTCAGAACGGAAGGAGAATGGCTGGACTCACATGGAGAGTGCAGGCTGCCACGGTGGTCTCTTGTCGGAGGGACATCGACGGTACATGAAGCCGACGAAGCTAAATGAGATTGCTGGTGCAAACAAAGGCTCTGGTAATGGGATCACACTAAGTGTGAGTTCCAGGAGACAGGATCCATTGCTTTTTGCGAGCAAATGATGCCATCTTTTAAGGCCTCAAAGGTGCATGGAAGTGTGAAATCTGTAAAACATGTTTATCACCACCTCTTTATCCTTGGTGCACAGTTTGGGGTATTCAGATAACGTTTGTAGAGAGCCTTCATCAAGCCTGTCGATCACACGGAGCGACTCAGGTGCTAGAGAGCATGTGGGGTAATAACAGCATGACCACGCCTGCTCATGGACACACATCTCCCTCTCACACACAGATGCACATACAGAGCCATGCTGGGTAATGACATGCTGATGATTATTTCATTAGCTGTAATTTGTTATGGGACATGCCATTTCAGACGAGAGCCTGGATTGATTGGATAGCCGTTGAGAGGAGGCGGCCTGGACCCGCGACAAGCTGGATCAATTAGTCAATTATTGCAGATACTTGGTGTGAACAGTTTTGGCACGTTTGGGAGTGTGTGTCTGCGTGCTATCAGGTGCTTCTTTGTTGTACCCAGTGTTTTACTGACTCCAAATGGAATGACCAATGACGCTGTTTTCCCTGATTTTTGTTTTTACTGACATATTCATAAAAATGCAGGACTAATTTCAATCCCAGGGACGAAACACAAACAAAAGGTGCGAGTTTGCAAAAGCTACGGTCGAGCACTCAGCCACACGTTCATGTAAACACACAAACACACACACACACACACAAACACACAAACACACACACACACACACACAATCTCACATACACTTGACCTCCATGCGCAAGACTGTGAATCCATTCGGAAAAAGGGGTTGAACACAAACACACACCTTCACACACACAAACACAACCTCCATGCCAAATGTCAGCCTCCTCGGGCAAAAACTGCTGCCGCCAAAGGGTGGGGGACATTTATCATTTTTGTGGACTGACCAACCGACCGAGTGAGTTAGAGCTGCTGGTTGCGGCTAATGAATTCAAGATATATATTTGTGAAAGATGTTCCTCCATACACGTCTTTGAGCATGGAAGGGGATCAAATCAAACATTTTGAATTCTCGCAGACAATAGCAGTCCTCAGAAGCTCGGCCTCCAGTAGTCTAGATGTATCTTTTGCTTTTACAACAGCAATGTCTCAGTAATTATTGCCAGGCAATTAAACTAATCACACGTTGACCGCTTAACAGCCGAAGCTGATCCTTCATGCTTCATACAGGGTAACGTCCGGCAGTTTATTTCTGCTGTGGGAAATGTCTGTGGGGATCAATGAGGTGGAGGACACTCGCGCAGTGTACATATGTCGAAACATAACATACAATCACAAGGTCTTTCCGGATGTGCTGTGGTCAGTCTGCTCCGCAGAACACCCAATGTGTAATCGGGTGCGTACTCTGGAGGAAAGCAAAGGGCAGCTGAGGGATGAGGACTTGAGGTTAAGGAGGGGCACTTGTTTAGGAAGCTGGGATGTACAGCACGGGGCCTCGTGGTTACATTGGAACGGGGAAGAAGAAAGAGAGAAGAAATACCAGATTCCGGTTCAGAGATAGCTGGCTAGCCAGATAGCTAGCTCATGAAGAACACAATGGATCACACACATTAACATATTATATACATATTGCACATTACTGGATTTGACCAAAGAGTCCCACTTGTTGACAACTAAGATACAGTATGCATCTCCTCCTCTATATATGTCGTACGGTAAACATTTGGAAATGGTATTTTAAGTTAAGGTGTAAAAACAAATCCTTCATGTTAATTCAATTCAATTAAATTCAGTTTATTTGTATAGCCCAATTTCACAAATTACTAATTTGTCTCGGAGTGCTTTACAATCTGTACACATAGACATCCCTGCCCCAAAACCTCGCATCGGACCAGGAAAAACTCCCAAATAACTTGTCATAACCACGAAACTCACTGTAAATCTATTGTAAATTAATATTGCTAAATTAATGATTACCAATCTGGATGGGAATATTGAGTTGTATTCATAAATTTAACTAATTTACATGTATACACTGTAGAAAATAAAATGTAACCGCACAGGACAAATGTTTTCTTTAAAAAATATATATACAGTATATATATATATATATATATATATATATATATATATACAGGACTGTCTCAGAAAATTAGAATATTGTGATAAAGTTCTTTATTTTCTGTAATGCAATTAAAAAAACAAAAATGTCATGCATTCTGGATTCATTACAAATCAACTGAAATATTGCAAGCCTTTTATTTTTTTAAATATTGCTGATTATGGCTTACAGCTTAAGAAAACTCTAAAATCCTATCTCATAAAATTTTAATATTTCCTCAGACCAAGTAAAAAAAAAGATTTATAACAGCTGAGTGTTTGTCAAGGCTCAGGAAACCCTTGCAGGTGTTTCGAGTTAATTAGACAATTCAAGTGATTTGTTTAATACCCTACTAGTATACTTTTTCATGATATTCTAATATTTAGAGATAGGATATTTGAGTTTTCTTAAGCTGTAAGCCATAATCAGCAATATTAAAATAATAAAAGGCTTGCAATATTTCAGTTGATTTGTAATGAATCCAGAATGCATGACATTTTTGTTTTTTGAATTGCATTACAGAAAATAAAGAACTTCATCACAATATTCTAATTTTCTGAGACAGTCCTGTATATATATATAATCAGTTCTCAAATCTTTGCCAGACTGCAATTCCCATACAGCATGTGCATGTTTGTATTATTTATTTTCTTCCAGTGGAATATATTATGACTGTAGGGAATTGACCAGAGTCATGTTCTGTTTTTATTGATATGAATATATTCAGTTGCAAATGTGATGAAATATTGTAGATAGACGAGAGACATATAGTGGAAACAAAAATCTAATTTGAGGAATGGACAGACAATATCACACTTGCAGTCATGAGTTATTCATGCATTAGGGATATTGTAGATTGACAGCACAATTATGGCAGAGGGTATTACGCATCAGCAACCCCGGCGTGCCCCCTGGACGGGCACACAGCACAGCACAGAGGGAACAGAAGGGTGTCCGAGGTGAATCCTCTATAGCTGAAAAGCAACTTTGAATTATAAAAGCAGCTTACAGATAAAATGAGAGCAGCAGTTACATCTGTTTCAGTATTTGGAGAGGCACCCGAGGCCGGTTTGAGTAAGGCGGAAGTGAAATGTGTCTTTTTTTTATTTATGCATTATATGGTTTGTTTGTGAATCATTTTCAAAAATACAGATTGTGGGAGGGAATCTTGGATGTGTATGTGTGTGTGTGTGTGTGTGTATGTGTGCCATACCACACAAGCAGACCCTCTGTGGCAGCCCTCAGCTGGCGATGTTGTCGGGGGTAGGAGGTCAAAGGTCGGAGCGAGGTTCATTATGGCCTGCCATCTTTCAGCCTCACCAGACGGCAACACCCCACTGTCAGCGGCACTGCAGGACATAAAAAGATCTAATGAAGGATTATTGTCATTTAGACACAATACATGAAGCGTTCCATTAACCAATGGGAAGATGTGACTAGAAAACCAAAACGTTTGCTGAGTGACTGCAAATTGATCTTAAAATATGGGCCGTTCCATTATCCATCATGTTTTGTGAACACTTGGTTATTAAACATCTGGTTTGGGATTTATTTGTGATTCATCATTTTTCATGCACTATTCAGTAAACGGTGGTCTAAGAATAGTCAGGGAGTATTGAGTTATTGAGTAGATCCCATAATTCCTTTCTGATTGTACAATGTGATCAAAAGTTTAGCAAATTAAAGACAAATAACTAATATTGAATAATTCTATGAAATAATGACATAACTTTGATCAAAAACATTCACCTGCTCATTATAGCAAACATGAGCACACATGCCGAGAGAGGATACAGTAACTGCACCATAAAAGAGAGGTGTCATGCGTACAGTAGAGTGTAGTTATCTTTAATGAGAGTGAAATCACTGTCTCTTAAGCAACACATACTGTTTTATAGGTCACATCAGAGCTGCGTTCAAAGCAAGCATCCACCACAACAGGATGGACGGCTTACCTCTTCCTCCTCTGGTTTATTTTACTTCCTCCATTAACTCTGTGTAATTTACTATGAGGTCATCATGGATGTCGTGTATGATACCAGAAGGTAAACAAACAGGGACGCCTGCGTCAACAGACGCACATTTTTAAACTCTTTGGTGTTGGAAAATCTAGAAATTCTGTTATTTAGTTAGTTAGTTGATTAGTTTTTGGTAGAGGGCTGTGAAATTATTATTAAATATTATCAACAACACTAATTTGATTTGATGTTATTGTGGAGCAATAACAAGTCCACCATAAAAAGGGACAATAAATCAGCATCATCGTGCCTTCTGTCCCCTGTATTGTTCCCTCTCCTCGGGAAAAATATATCCACAAGCCATTTTTCTGTAAATGTAAATGTTTATAAACATTCAACTTGTGTTCTGTCAGAAGTCCCTCCCTGGCTTTCCAGCATCACATCAGCCTTTCTCTCTCCTCCAAGGACGGCCAGCTGAGGCGCTTTCTGTTACATTTGTTCTTAACATTGTAAAGTGTTAGACGCAGAGATTGCGATTTTAAGCCCGGGCATTAAAAATAAATACAATAATTCAATTATCACTCATCACAGTCTCTCTACCAGTGCGACAGGGAGTTAAAAGTAACAAGGCTGGGGTGTCTAGCGCCGTGTCAGCACGTCTCTATCACCTCAGTGATGGAGTGGCCAGCTGAGGATGGACTCCAGTGGCCTGGGACATGTTCCTCCACCCCAACGCTCACTCCCCTCCCTTCGCCCCGCACGCCCTGCCTCCTACAAGCACCTTTTGTGTAGGCTAAATGGGGCTGGATGCACCCCTTTAACTTTGATTTCCATTTTCCATTGTCCGCCCATTGACGGGGAGGGTGACTCCATCTGTGCCTGCCTTGCGTGGTGCCACCCTTTCAATAGGCATATGCTCCACATGTAAGAGCCCCAAACTTGCAAAAGAATGGGTGGAAGGAATAATGATATACAAGACGGGCCCCTCACTTCACAGAGTGAGAGACAGAGAGAGAGAGAGAATTGGGACGAGAGAGAGGGAGAGAGAGAAAATACTCCATTCATCTATTTATTGTATGGCCCTTAAAACTCTACAGCCTTTTTATGTATATTCAAGAGCGCAGAAGAGATTACACAAAAGCCCCCACTGAACTGATGGTGTTTTAAATTGCGGTCAAGCTGCTCCACTCGCCTCCTGAACTGTGCTCGAAATGTGCACATGTGTTGTGCGTGGAGGGAGACGCAGCTTGCCCCGCCACCGGCCACAATGGAAGCCCCACGGAACAATTGATAACTGTTAACTGAGGTGGCGCGCCGGGTCAGTTTTGACTTGGAAATGTGCAATATGCTGTGAAAACAGCCCCTTGTCCTCGCTCTCCCTCCTTCAGATCTTATCTCCACATGTGATAACACCACTTAAGATCTCATACAGTAACACACATTAAGTCATTTCCCTCTCCAAACAAGCGGAGGAGGAAAGTAGGCAACAAAAAAAATAGAAAGGGAAATTTGGTACCAGATCGTTAGAAGTGAGTGTTTTTCTGTTGATTTTTATCTGCAAGTGCAATTTTGATTTCCGTGTTTTTTTCCCATGTTCGGATTATATTCGTCTTGAAACCTAATTTAGCAGGAGAAGCAGCCTAAGACAGGGTGGGAGGAGGCGAAGCTCATGGCTTAATTTGCCTTCCATTCCACTTCATTCATTTACTTATTCATTCATTGCCTCTTTCTCTCTGTCCATCAACCTTATCCTAATCTCTCTCTTTATCCCTCTCCTCCTTCTCTTTCCTTGACACCCATGACGCTCACCACCCCCACACTCACCCCAACGCCATCTAACCCCATCCGTCGACGCTCCTCCTGTTCAGTTATAAGGCTCTATCGATTACAAGCCTGTCGTACAAAACGACCTAATGGAGGGTCAGCTTTAATGTGAGGGGAGGGGAGGGCGGGGCGGGGGGACGCTGGGCCTCGTTTTAAATACCCCTTGTCCTTCCTTCTACTCCTCTTGTGTCCTCGCTCCCTCCTGCTGGGCTCCACCTTGTCCCTCTTAGCCCCTTTCTGTTGGTGAGCGGGGGCCATGAAAAATCAACAGCGGAGCCGTCAATCCCCCCCTCCCAGCCCTCCACCCGCTCCCTTTACAAGGCCCACCGCCGGCTGCAGAGGCTGCCCATGTGCGAGGGTATTTAGTGGGGGCCTGAAAGCTGAAAGGAGCACTTGGATCAAATGTGTGGGGGTCGGGGGGAGTGAGGGAACAGAAGGAGCCCTCTCAGGAGGGGTGCCGAGGACCCGGCTCGTTTTATAGACTCCCCTGAAAGAACGTGATTACAGATCATTATCCAATTGAAGCAGATTGATGGGCCGGGGTCAAAGTAATATAGCTCATAGTGGCTCAGCGAGAAGGGGAGGGGTGATAGGAGAGGACGGAGCGCAGAGCAGAAGTGCGGGGGTGAGGTAGGGGGTTGCAGACGGGGTGAAGATGGTATAATGACTGGATTGTCACTACCGAGTAGAGAAGAGGGGGGAGGTCGGGGGGGAGCAGAGAAGGACAGGGAGGGGGAGGAGACCCAAACTTGTCAAATGAAAGACTGGGGCTTTTCTTTTTCAGGAATGAGTTGCAGCAGTACAACAAGTGCTGATGGAGAGGAGCGGAGCTGGATTGGCCTTGTCACTCGAGAGGGCAGATAAAGAGACCTTTATGTCGAGGGGAGGCAGGAGGATTTGTCCAGTCGGATTTGGATGTGTGTCTACTTGTACATAATGTGCTTCATTCACTTAAAGAAACCAGATTCAATCCACAGTTGTTTCATAATTTGACAGCTGTCTTTGTACAACATATTTAAATGTGCATATTTTCACAATAAAGCTTACATTTTAGACTTTATGTTTAGTTTGAGGACAAAAACTATATTTCTCTTGTCTCATTTGAACAAGTTTCCAAAAGTTGTTTTAAGCTCAGGCGAAGACAGTTTGTTTTACATACACTAGGTCAATTACTGCCGTCAGCTATTTCCCTGACCTCTTTTTTTTTTACGCTTACGATAGCTTGCTAAGCAGTGTACCATTTGCCTCAAACTTTTCGATAACATAATATCATGTATTGCAATGCATGATGGTCCTGAGGTAGATCGCATATGATTACCACCGTTCCAAAGCCAAGAGCACAGATCCACCGCTCCTGTTGCTTGGATGTACATGTTGATGGCAGATCTGCAGAGCTCTTTATAGAAGCGTAGATGACCTCATGCGTTATTCTGAATGAATTAAACAATAGCAGTGGCACTATTAGAATATGTTTTGCATTTTGCAGGATGCCACAGTGTTATTCAGATCTCATATGTATAGTTTTATTGCCAAAAGCAGATATGTTTTGATCTGTCTAAGTGAATCTGAGATTGTAACAGTTGTTTAGTCAACAGGGGTTTCTGTTGTGCACTGCCACTCAAATGAGAGCAAAGTGAACACACACACACACAGACACACACACAGACACACACACACACAGACACACACACACACAGACACAGACACACGCACGCAAGATTTTCGCCAACATGCCACGAGTTGGTATGTCATGGCGTTTTATGTGACATCCATGAATCTGATGCATTCATTATTGGTTTGCCAGCAGGATGGTGGTTCCTTAGATGGTGCCAGTGGAGTGGAGTCTTGTGACAGGGAGCGTCTTCATCCACAATAGAGGGCTTATGGGTAATGGCTATTGCACTGAATAGCCTTTTGATATTGGACGAGACAAAGTGTCTCTAAATTCCCCTCGCTTTCAAGATTTGCAGACAAAAAAACAGGATTTCCCTTGAAGATTGCGTGATGTTGATGAGGATGTTTTTTGATCGAGCTTGACATTCCATTTTTTTTCCCTCGCTTGGGATATTTTAAACAAAATGGATCCTAAATGATGCAGAACTTTGGGAATTTAATCGTACTTGACAGATGCACATGCTGTCTGTGTTCGCTCGGCATGCAGGAACTGGTACGCGGTAATCACAGTGAACGTGCATTGGGAAGAAGAAATAAGAAATCTTAAAGGTTCACAACTTTTCTCTGTGCAACCTCTGCGTAATTATTGGATTACGGAAGAATGCGCTCATCATCGGTGTCTGTGACGCATAACAAAATGGGGAACACGCAGTACATTTAGGAGGCGCTTCATGCACCTCCTGCTCATTTTAAGATGTCAATTTGGAAGGCAGCGCAGTGGCAAGTGCAATTATGTGTGTTCAAGAAGCACACACAACAGCTTCAATACATGCATGTAGACAACACAGGGGGAGGGGTTCGTCCTTTTATCCTCACCGTGTGGTTTTCCTCCGAGTTGGAAGCTGTGATTTGCGAGGAATTTGTTTGCAAATGAATGTCTACGAAGAGAGACAGAAATACAGACAGACAGAGGCACATGGCTTTCAAAGCACAGGCAGCTAAAAGCCAAGCTTCCAGTCTGGGAACTGACACTGAGCAGACTGACCCATGTGATTACATCCTCAGAGAGAGTGTGTGTGTGTGTGTGTGTGTGTGTGTGTGTGTGTGTGTGTGTGTGTGTTTGCATGTTCAGCTGTACTGCCTGCACGTGTGTGTGTGCCTGTGTTTTGGTTGCACACTCCCAATTTTTCCTTCTTTTTTGTGTGTGTGTGTGTGTGTGAAGATAGTGGGTGATGTTGACTTTGTGTGTGACTCAGCCACACCAGGTGGATTTGATTGAAAACATGGCTGGATGACCCGGATAAATGGGGGAAAACGATGCGTTCCATGTTCCACCGTTTCTTGTACCTGTTGGCAACCCTTTAGTTGGGAGCATTAGTAATTCTCTTCACTTGGTGCCTATCTCGTCATGTCGTGAAACCCTTTATTTGTGTTTGCGTTGGATATTCATACAGGCAGGGGGAAAACATGATCAAGAGACAGGCATTGCTATGGGTCAGACTGGAATTGCAAATGTGTGCAGATGAAAGCAATTGATCTTTGATTAAACCGCTCTGTTACATCTCACAAATGTCTTTGATACTGACCTCTTTTTCCAACATTCAACCAGAGTCACAACTAGTTCTGTAAATTACGAGCTTTGCAGCTGCAGTTGCCGTTAATTCACCTCAAGCAACGTGATGGAGATGGTGACTTTTCGAACATACCTTGGTTTCTGGAGCTTTTTCCGCTGCTGCCACAAAGGCCTGAAGCCCCGTCAAGCAGCATACTGCCTTCTGGATCACAGCGGCATCTATACTCTGCATAATGTGTCGCACTATGTATGGAGTTGAAATGCGAAAGATACGAATTTGAGTCTTCATTCTTCAACTGCACTTCATTCTTGCTCGATTAGTTAGAAATGAACACAAAGTTAGTCAGTGTGGTAACTCAATTAAACCATTGCGTAAACAAGTTGTCTTTGAAGACGCCACACACTGTAGCTGTAGCTCTGCGACCTGCATGCTAAACCCAGTTTCAAGCGGGAGAGGAAGCCCCGACTCCCTCTGCGTTACACTTAGTCAGATAATTGGAAATGCGAGGGCATTAACTCCAACGGGATTAAGCAGGGGAATTAAATATGTTAATCCCCAAAATAGGTAAATAGCCTCAGTGATACAATAACCAATTTCTAGGGTTTTCCTCCCCCGAGGACACGTCTGTCTTTGAACGCAACACGCTCACACGCGCACACACACGCACGCTCACCATGCACACGTACACACACACACACACTCACAAGCAATGGTAGACACTTGCGCATAAACATGAACACACACGCACACGCGCACGTTGCCAGGGAGAGAATCCCGAGTGTTTTCCAGAAAGTTCTCCAAGGTCATGCTGTGGTGTCGCGTGGCCCCCGTGGCTGACTCTTGAACCTGTTCTCCCAGGTCTGCCTCTTTGTTCTGGAGATCATTACCTCTGTCGCTCCGCTCGCCTCCCGAGACCGCTTTGTCGCCATGTGTTCATCTGCCTTGTAATTATAGCACGGTCCTGGATGTCACGGTTTAGGGACTGCCTGGGTGTGAGCGAGCGTGTGCGTGTCAAGGGGGCCGAGCGAGTTTAATTTTTTTCCCCGTGCTGGAGCGCGTCAGTGCCGCAGCGTGGACGGTGTTCGTTTAACGAGAGCGCGGCGTAGGTTTGTGTCGGCGTATGTAATTTCAATCACCCAACAAATATAAATTTTAAAAAGGGAGCGTTGGATATTGAATATAGTGCACTTTCTATGCACTAAAGTATTCCAGCAGAGGCATCGCCTTTGGAGATTGGCAACCGAGCTGGATTTTGATGAGCTACTGTACCACATGAAACAACTGAATTAAAAAAGAAGAGTATATTCAAAACACTGACACATAAATCATCGGTGCCGGGGCATCAGTTGTGGGCAAAAATCAAGCTAAAGTTCCCCACTGAGTTCAAAGTACATTTTCATACACAATTAGTGGAGTACAATTTCTGTTGGAAGTGAAGCAAAGCGAAGAAAGCCCAAGGTCAATTGCTGATAGCCTCTGAGAAACATTATTTTGTATGTCTCTGTGTGTCCAAAGATGAATGTCTTGGAGGGGAAGAGAAAATATGAAGGAGAAAAGAAAACATTAAAAGAGAGAAGTCAATCATTCAAGAATGCAAGACCGTAATGCACCACAGTCAAATTCAATAAAGTCATTATTTCTGGCTTAGCTATAGCAATAGTATTTTTCCTAGATATCCTATACCGCTTATTCCAATTTCTTTCTTCATCGCTCTTTTTCTCACCATTCCTCTTTTCAGTTTTGGCTACAGGGCATGGAGGATGGCATCAATACTCTCATTTCGCAACATGAAACCCTCTATTTACTCCAAAGATTCATCTGTGATGGATGTCATTCTGCGACGGCTACCTCTACAAAAGGCAGAAAGCAGCTTCATCACGCCAAACCTCTCTGCATATTACCCCTGACATATTCTATTCGACCGATTACACATAATGAAGCCAAATAAGCGGCAAACAGAAGAGCTGGGGAGTTATCGCTGCCCCCCCCCCACCCCAACGGAAAAGAGATGAGGAAGAAGAACATTTAAATATGCTCAGCAAAGTTTCTTATCTCGATCCAGCTGAAGGAGGAGCCACACACACACACACAGTCCAAGCTGCACTTATCAGTCATTAGGCATTTAAATGCTTGCCCAGAGAGGAATTAGATTTCTGGGGAGTTAAGAAGATAACCAGTGCCACACTCGTTAAAAAAAAAAGGATGGAGCACTTTCAACAAGTCAAGAGACAATGCGCTCACAGAGTGGCTGTACTATTACTGAAGCATTAAAAACACAATTGGAATTGACACTTACACAACATGAGTTGTCCCTAAATGCAGCTTATTATTACCAAATGTTCACCAATTGTTAATGCTAACAAATATCACAGTTGTTCAGTGTCATGCCCCAAAACTAGAAGGTTTGGATTCACATCCTTCTGTTAGTTTTCCTGTTTGTTGTATTTGTACCAAAGAGATGTCAATGAAATGTGGTGGAAACAAGTGATTAGATTTGGGTGTACATGATGTATTTAATATAATTCACTTTACAGCATGTTTCACCCTTTTTTTAAAACTTTTTTTGAACGAAATATGTCATTTGATGTCGATCAGGTGCAGATTGAAGTTTTCTACACATGTTTAATTATTAAACACCACAGTTGTGTAGGATTAAGCAGATTTTTTCTTTCTAGGTGTTTTTTACTCCTATATAACGGTAATGTTCGTGGGGTTCAAAGTGCGCTCCAGGGACCCTGAGGAGGCCTGGGGGGTGCTCTCCCCTGTCCCAGAATGTCACTACAAACTCATTCTCTAGAATTAAAGTGAGCAATGATAAGTTTGCATCTCACTTCTATTTCAAATCAGCCCTTTGGAAAGCACAGTAGATATCGTCAACATTGGCAACACCAACGGAAACCATACTGCATAAACATTATGGAGGTCCCTAAATCTCACCAAGAGGTGGTTTGTCCTCCAGTGCCACTTGACCAACCTGCTGGTGGAGGAAGTGTGTGTTTGCTGCGCCCCGCTGGTAACTACAGCACTAAAAAGGGAGAAGCAAGGCCCCGGCTACGGGAACACCACCTCGCCAATCACTCAGTGGTTGCCAGTGGAACAAATTGCGGAGCATTTACCAAACTTTTATTAGGTTCACGAAACAAGATCCCATGCCATAGATGTGGGCGAGGGGTTTTAATTTAGGGAAATGAGCACAGGGCAAATAAAGGCCGTCTGGTTGCCGTCTGAACAGGAAATGCTATGCAGGGACCGGGGTGAAGGAGGTGGGGGTGAAGATGGGGGAGGGCAGGAGGGACTCTCTCTCTCTCTCTCTCTCTCTCTCTCTCTCTCTCTCTCTCTCTCTCTCTCTCTCTCTCTCTCTCTCTCTCTCTCTCTCTCTCTCTCTCTCTCTCTCTCTCTCTCTCTCTCTGCTCCCAGATCAGAAAGGAATGCCCAGTTTAAAAACCGCAAGTCACCTCTGAACATGGGAGCATTTGGCCTAAGTGCTTCCTGTTGCAATAAAAATGTACGTCAAGTATGTGAACCGAGGTTCCGCTGTGCTCGAAGCCTGTTGGGCACACACACACACACACACACACACACACACACACACACACACACACACACACACACACACACACACACACACACACACATTCAAACATCAACGACAACCACAGTATTTTGGTTAGCAATTCTCCACAGAAAAAACGTGTCCATTATGAACTGTACTCCCACAGCAGTGTGATTAAGCAGTGTGTGTGTGCGTGTATGTGCGTAGGTGCATTTGTGTGTGTGTGCTATTGTGAAATGGATGGGGGTTACTGTGCGATACAAAGCCAATGCCGGCTCGTGATAAGAGTTTGGGAAGTCGGCGCATGGTGATAGCCACGGGCACAAATGTGCAAGGGGGCTCCAAGTGCTAATTTTATTCATTTACCTCCCTCTCTGGATAATTGTTTCTGTCAACCAGCGACGGCTTGATAAAGGATTTCACGCCGCTGAAAACAGTTACACGGCTACTTTGGAAGGTGATCGCCAGAGACGATTATATTTATCACCTGCTTTAATATCCATAGTGTGGTGTAAATTGATTCTTTCTCCAAGGATTGCCGTCCCAGGGAGCAAGGTGTGAAGAGTTCTGCCCCCAAATAAGACTTCTCACATGTGACACACACTACTGCAAAATGAGCAGTTGCCGAAAATCATGCATGCACTGGTTCTATTATATGACACTGAAATTACTGTCAAAGTGTTGATTAAATAATCTGCCCAAAATGCGTCTTGGTCCTGTTTTAATTCATTCGTTAATGTTTGTGATTAGATGACACATTTGCGCAAACATGCCGTCATACTTGTCTTGTCACAATATGCTGTAAAACAATATCATGAACCAAAAGAGTGTTAAGATTAAAATACTAACTTCATCACCTGCATTGTAAAGTTAAGCACAATTAATGATCAAAGAACTCTTTGTTATTCAACAATATCTGTGGGCAAATCTTAAAGCCCAAATCAATTGTGTTAGATAATAACATAATTATTCTCTCCCTATCTGTATCTATTTGAGGGTTTCAAATACATTTAAAATATATGTATGATCACATTGAAATGGGTCCTTGTTGTAAACTTTTTTAAATAAAGCAAAAGGAATATTTTAACTATCAACACTAAAACTCTTTTCAGATTTGAAGATGATAATTTCCTTCCACATGCTTCCTGTTATGAATCAACCGCCACCCAGAACCGGCGGTCAAGTCGACTGATTTTTCAAGATATCCGTCGACGACAACAGATAGAAATCTTAACTGATACTCCAAAAAAAAGAACATTACAGTTATTAGAAATGTCACTCACAAAGCTTTCAAATTCCACAGCACACCTTTACTTCAGTGGCTGACAGATTCCCACCCATTGAAAAGAGTGGCCTGGAAGCCTCCTTCCCCCGGAGTTCAAAAACATGTCGCTCTGCCTCCACTCGGGGAAGCCTGCTTTTATTAGACCCTTTGTGGAACATCCTTTCTTCCACCTCATCAAAAGAAGGAAAATAAGTCAAGGCGTAGTCGCATTTCCCCCCTCTTTTATTACTATTCTAATAATACTCCATATTTGTTCGGGCCTTCATCTTTTCAATGCACTCATTGAATGTGTGTGCGTGTGCGTGTGTGTGTGTTCAGAACTAAAGTGAGCCGACTGCACTCTAAGCCTCAGTGGGCAAATGCGCTGGATGGAGAGAGGGGACTTCTCCTTCTTTCCCATACCTTTACTGCGACAGTCAGTGCGGTTACATGATGGTATAATTCGAATCTTGCTTTAGTCGGACTCCCAATATACATGGCAGTGAGTAATTCAATCATTGGCGCAAAGCATGTCCGATCCCGATACGATAGGGTGGCGCTTTTTCATTATCGTGGTGGTGATAGCCAGCCCGCTTGCATAAATTCTGTCAGCTCTCGTCCAGAAATGTGTGGTGGCTCTTGTTCTCCATAAGCGTTGTTTGCGCGCGCGCCCCGCCCATAACGCTGCACGCCGCGCCGCGCCGTAGGGCACCAAGTCCTGAGGCAAACAAAAAAAAAAATAATAAAATAAAACATAGTTATAATAATTATAATGCCGATATTATTTCAGTCAGAAAAAAAGCGCCTTTTTGTGGTATATACAAAACAAAACAGAACAGAGATAGAGATATATTTAACACCCCCCCTAACACTTCTCGGTCGCCGCGCGCGCATGTGATGTGCGCCACATCGCCGCACAGACACCCGATCTCAGTCTCTCACAACATGGTTAGCAGCGGACTGGTTATTTGTTTGTTTTCTCCGCCAGGCTCCGGCAGTGACAGTTTATCGTCTTTTTCGACTTCGGGTCACGACATGGAGGGAGGAGAGGGGGGGAGGAGGGCGGGGATCTGGAGCACGCGCAAAAAGTCCAGTTCAGAAGTTCGAATCGAATTCAAGTTACATGCAGCGAATTATCAGCTGGATGGGATCGAGATCCCAGGGTCGTCGGTTCGGACCGGTCGGACGCACATAGTCCGAGACTAAGGTGTTTAAAACGGAAATTCGATTTTCGATTTAAGCCAAATATTGCCAATATGTAAACGCACTGAGTGTGTCTGAGTGACTTTATGCACATGGAGGAGCGGGTGGAAGATAACAAAAAACATCGGGCTGAGATTCCGGAAATAGTTGCTTTTAAAAAGGAAATGCAGGTGTGTGTGTGTGTCTGTGGATGTTTAAACCAGTATATACTAAGGCGGCTCAGGCCCCACAGAGGCCTGCAGAGGTGGTGGTGGTGGTGGTGTCTGTGGAGGAGCAGGAGGAGGTGAGGTGGAGCGTTGGAGGGCAGTTTCCTTCGCTGACTGGAATGAATGGTATGGAGCAATAGTGACCATGCATGCATGTCTTTCTCTCTCTCTCTCTCTGTCTGTCTCTCTCTTTTTTTTAGAGAGATGGAAATGAAAAAAAGAAGAAAAGGGTTGAGGAGATATCAAATTTAAGAGATAGAAAAGGGAGATCGAAAAAGGGAAATAAAAAAGGGGGAGTAGGGGTGGGGGTGGGGGTGGGTACACTGGGGAAAGAGATTAAAAGAAGGAGAGAGGAGGTATAAGACAGACCGAAGAGAGCAGGACTCAAGTCACTGGGCCACTGGAGTTGGAAAGCAACGCAGCGTGAAATAAGGGAGAGGAGCAGCTGAACCAGAAAGAACCCAGGCTGCTCATTACAAAAGGCCCAGGCCTGACTTCTACCCTCCACACACTGTAGTGCACGCTCTCTCACTCGCTCTCACTCACACACACACACACACACACACACACACACACATGAAGGTACACAAATATGTAAAGGACTCAAAAAAACAAAAAGAGGAGCTCAGACACATCATAACACGTGTCATTTGGCCGACACTTTCATGTAGACATGCAATGTCACTCATGTACAGTACATGTGCTAAGTGACACAAACACACAAACACACACACCGATTTAAATAATTGTTCTGTTTGTGCACTGTACATTTATTCCATCAACAATAAAGTAAAGTTGAACAGAACTCTACTTCTGCTGCTAAATACATTATGCAAAGATCTAAAGAATTAATCTCAAGAGCAGTCAATACGAGTCTGACCGGCCAGGAGCTGATTATCCGGATCTGACTTCTTCTCCTCTTCTTTTTTTCTCTCCCTGTTATCGACTCAGTGAACATTTTACATTCGTAGAAAAAAACGTTTGCAGGCTTTCCAAAACCACGCTGGGGGAGACGGGAGAGGAGGAAGTCTCTCGTCTCATTGTGTGACCCTCCTCTCGCATCGTGACAGCTGATGAAACATTTGGTGCAACTTGTTTATTTAGATTTGATTTCCTCCACTAACATTTGAGCAGCTGCCTCTCAATGCACGGTTCACAAACGCCTCATTCAAGGGCACAACTAAGTGTGACGCCAGACTAGATGCTGTTGGCTTATGAGCAGACAGCGCACATCTAATATCAATTGGCATCACTGTTCATGGAAACTGCTTTGTTTTGATTAATTTTACATTTCAAAATAAAGTTAAATTCTAGTAAAAGCCATTGTTTTGTATCGTTAAACTATCTTTTAAAATATCATGCAACTTTTATTTGACTGCATTTACATTTTATATTTATAGTTGATTCCAGGAGTGTCTGATCAAATCAACACTGGCATTTATTTAGATTATTAATATAGATATGTCATTTATATTTGACAGTGAACCTAGCACACAAGAAATGACTCCATCTGTGTTACCAAATAAATTGACTCCGATACAGTACATTACTTCGTCAACATTACATTCACTCTTGTATCTAAACACACATGGAACGAGGGCCAGTAGCATTATTTAATCCAGCAGGGAGATATAAATATTAAAAAGAGACATATAGAGATGTAACAAGGAGCGGGATGACAATAACCTCCTTAGATATTCCTTCACAAGTTCTCGTAAGACCTTTTTCCTCAATTCAAACAGGAGAAGCTGAAAACCAGTGCTGCAGTGGCGGCTGATCATCCCCCGCCTCCTCACTCGCTGACACATATTCTGTGAAATACTGCCATCTCTTGGTACTTCAGATGAGGGTTTCACTGACGGGGGCTTTGGTGGCTCAGACGACTGCGACTTCAATCATATGTCAAAGGCCACTAGAGGCCGGGTCTCAGTTGAGCTCAGTAGAGATATCAAATATGTGATCCTGATTATAGGCGTCATGCCAGAAGATCAGAGTGTGAACAGACACATTATCCTACGCTTACTTTTTTACATTTCACAGTTTTGTGGCGGACCCTTGACGCAGCTTTTCCTTCATCCTCACCCCAGCTGACAATATGTGTCCCATCTACTACCTGAGGAAGAATTGTTTTTAATGCGGAAATGTAGCAGTAATTAAAAAGGAAATAAATCTCTGATTAGAAAAAAATAGTCATGGTAATGTAATGAAACAGTCACCAATATGACATTTAGTTTTTTCTTCTCTCAAAATATGACGTATGACTATACACCTTTGGTTTGCTATGTGCTATAATCTTTGTCAGACCAAAAAGTGAATGAACACGGCACAAAATGTCACATTTTATTTAGAATTTTTGGAGAAATGCAGTTGGAGCAAAAGTCCGTCACTTTGCCTAAGAAAATGACTACAAGTCGGTTATTTTGATTGGTCTTTCTAAAAAAATAAAAGACTCCTGAAAAGCAGTCATGGGAATACATGATTTACCCCCAGTGGTAAAATACTGAATTCAGCTCAAAGTTAACATTCTTAAGTGCGTTGTCCTATAAGAACTACCTAACTGTCGAAAAGAAGAGAAGCTCTCCCTAAAACAGGGACAGGAACCGGGTCTTAAGTGGTTGCTGTGACTGTGCCGTACAGTTTACTGCACACACTGCAAACTGTGGTAAGCGGTTCAGCGCGTTGCAGGACTGATTCAGCAGCTTTCCGAGAGGAGAGATAGTGTGTTTCTTCTTTTTAGAAAAAAGAAAGAAAGAAAGACTGGATTTGTGTCTGTGCGGCTGTAAGGCTGAAAGACTCGCAGATAGAAGTGACATCTTCTGAAAGGGGAGAGAAAGTGTATTTTCCTCTTGCTGCTTCGCAGTGTAGTCGAGTTGTAATTCAATACTCCCCAGTCAGTGCTTTGCACGCTTCCTACAGACGACTGTTGTGTTTCACAGAATGTATTTCCAGCGTGGAACAGGTTGTTCATCACAAGGTCTGTTGATCTTAAACACACACACACTGAGCTGGGAACTCTGAAGTGTGAAAATAAACATTTTCACCTAACCACTAATCTTCTCTCTCTCGCTCTCTCTCTCTCTCTCTCTCTCTCTCTCTCTCTCGCCTCTCTAATCTCATGCATTTCAACGTGAGCTTCATTTACAACTTTCATTTAAATTTGTCCCGTTAGTCCATATGTTATTGTAGCGGAACCGGCGCCAGGGCCTCTGGTTAGTGAAAATGTCAGATTCTTTGATTTGATTTTATAGGATTTCAGCGGGGACTGGAGGGGCCACGTGGTTCTGGCCCTCTCCTACGAGTGGACCGACTACTGTTTGCATTTAAATATCCATCTGAGCCAGATTCCCCCAAGGATTAATTTGCGTCACACAGGGTCAATTACTTCTCACCACCTAAACTCCCCCCATCAATACAAAAAAATCACCTCTTTTTTTTCCCAGCAGCAATTAAAAAGATTTTTCCTGTTTAGGTTAGGTGTAGGAAGAGGGTAGCGGTTTCAATTGGGCACTATTGAAGCCCGATGGTAATAACTGATGATGTGCCAAATGGCTCTTGTCGACTTGTATGACGCTTTGCATGTTGGGAGCTACTCAAGTGCTTTTCACCTTTGTCTCTGCCAGCGACGAGGACGTGAGGTCACAAATGGGTTTTGATTGAGGTTTCTATGGATACAGTACTTCCCCGCTGACTTCTCTCTCTCTCTCCCTCTCTCTCCTCCCCTCTCTCTCTCTCTCTACCCCCTGTGCAGTGTCATTGCTAAGCGCTAAGTAAATACGTGCTCTTTATGTTCCGCGTTGCCTTTCAATATTTGGCAGCGTGGCAGCGGGGGATCAAAATGTGTGTGTGTGTCTGCTAAATGTCAGCGGGTAAGAGGGGTTGAGTTTAGAGCGGCACACACACAGAAACACACACACACACACACCGTGGAGCACCTGCTGTAAAGGAGAGCAGCGGGGGGAAGTTTCATCTCGGTTTGATCCGAAATGGGAAAGGCTATGAGCACCACGTCGACATCAACACACCCAGGTCTATTTTCTACTTAGCCCCATTCAACAGATGGTGGTAGAATACCTCACCTCGGCATTTTAATCAGACGAGAGCACATTAAGAGTTGTTATGGAGATTGTGTGCCATATTCTAACGCTGCAATTGATTATCGGTTTCAGAAATATTGTTGTTTATCCCGACATTAAGGGGGATACTTGAAAAGCAATGAGTCATAATTATCATTATTTAACTCACCTTAATTTATCGCTAATCAGATTAGATTTTATGGAAGCCAACCCACGGAGACATCTGTGCCTTTTAAAAGACTATCATGGCTTAATGTATAAAAAATGCAGTAATTGATAATAACGCTGAAATCTGAAATGATTAAGTTTTCATGTCTGCAGAATGGGGGGGGGGGGTTGATTGTGCAAAAAAGGACAGTTTTCCAGAAAAAAACATCACTCAGTTTCTTAATAAAAGCAGTTGCCATGGAGGGGAAGTGGTACTGGCTACTTTGTGGTTTTATGAAATCCAATAAGGTTTGGATGCTATGTGAAATGGTCTAGATGAGCGTGACCAACCATGAGAAGTATCGTTGGCCTCCAGGGACTGAAAAAAAGAGACAGGAAGCCCTGAAGAGCCGCTGCAGGCCAACTCCTGCTCCTCCTCCTCCTCCTCCTCCTCCTCCTCCACGCCACTCGGCCTTTGTCTTTACTTGGCATGTGTGTGTGTATCTCTGTGCGTGCAGCCCTCTGACTGAGTATGTGTTTGTGTGTGTGTGTGTGCATCTGCATCCTGTCCTTGTTGCCTGTCCCTGGCTGCACCATTGGAGGCAGCTGATGCTATCTCATGGCATTATTGTGGCAGCCCCTGCTGCGAATAATCAAAGGCAGCTGTTTGGAAAATACCAGAGATGCCTAATAAGAAGCACTGATGGCCTGGATTCACTCTTCACCCAACAGGCCCCCCATGTCTGAAATGAAATGCATCGGATCAATTATCATTCGCCGCATGCAGACTCTACGCCTTCTTTTTCGAGACATGTTGTATTGTCCTTGTGCATTTGACATTAATATAACAGAGTTTACACTCAAAATGCCACAAAGACTAAATATTACCGTAACGTCTTTTTTTCTCTTTGTCTGAATGTACTTTTTAGCACAATTAGTAAAAAGAATTCCAGCAGTATGAGCCATATTCCTGTTTTTTTTTGTAGGGAAAAGAGCGAAGGAAAAGACCTATTATTTCTATTATTTGGATAGCACACGAAGGCAGCTTTTGGGGTTTGATTATGTTTTGTTTGAACAAGTCAGTTAATGAACGCCAATCGCGGTTTGTTGCTAGTTCTCGGTGCATATCTGCCGATCTGGGGGTCCCTGCAGATCTTGACTAAACACTGGGCAAGGCCAAAACAAATCTGTCTGTCAGTACGGGGTTAGGACTCCTAATTAGAGGTCCTGACTCTCTGTCCGCGGCTCCAAGTCAAGCGTCAGCTCTCCCTGATTGGTACAAATCTCGTTTTTCTAAGCCTCAAAGGTTCGCGGAGAGGGTCAGCGGCTCGCCATAACGGTGATTTGCTTGTAACTTTAAAAGGCCATTGATTACGTAAATAGAAAGGGAAAAGGTTGCAGCACTGTGGACTCAGAGGAGGGGTTGAGAGGCAGAGATCCTTGATCAGCGGTGGGAACTTTTGTGCAGTGAATGCGTACTCATGATGGGGAGGGCAGTTCACTCGCACGAGTCAGGAAGTTAGAAGGAAACCAACAAGTAGACGAGTATCAGAGTAGGTGAGGCACTTTCTTCTGAACTCCAGCTCCCTTTTTGGGGTCGCATTAAGATCCTATCAGTCTCTTGAGGTGAGCTCAAACAACAACAAAACTAATTTCTCCTCTTCTACTGACTCACTATGGACAGCGAGGTACTTCTGGGAGACGCAGCCCGACCATTTGGACATGATAACATCATCGCCTTGACTCTAACAAAGATAACTCCAGCACCAGAAACTGAAATATGTTGTTTGGGGAAAGTTTTATTTCAGCTTTATGGTGTCATTATGTATGGGAGCACTTGGAAGAGGGTACACTGACCATTTTCTGCTAATGTTGTTAAGGTGTTGAGAATAAATAAAAGGCCGCGAGTGTCCTCGACTTAGATGTGTATTCTAAACGCAAGCCGCTCTGTGCCTCTCCCCCTCTTTCTGTCTGTCTGTCTCTCTGACTGTGCAGGTTATGGATGGCCTGGTCCATGAACACTCACTGGGAGCAGAGGCCACATGCACACAAGCTAAATACACTGCAGGGGAAGGAAGTGGTTAACATTAACAAGGATCCAATAAGAAGATTAAATGTAAAACGCTGGCACTGGTAATTGATGTGTTCCTAACGTGTGTACGTGTGTGTGTGTGTGCGCGCGCGTGTGTGTGTAGTAAATAACAGCTCTGTGAGTGGACATAATTGCTCCCAGGTCTGCAACATAACTCTATGGGTTGATTAGCAAATGTCTCTACTGTAAATAGTTGCCACTAATCATGCGACACCCCGGCTAATAGCATAAATAAGGAGGGCAGAAGTGTGCACAAGAAAGAGCTCGGCCTGGTGTTTTGTTTTTCGCGGCCTTGCCCCAAACAGTGACAGTGCAAGAGGATCCTCGCAGTGTAAGACGTCTTCCTTTGCTTATCATGTTTGGAAAAGAAAGAACAAATGGTTCATTCCCAGATCCAGACTGTGCCTCCCGCTGCTGTACATTCTGTAATGTATAGTGAAGCAGAGAGGAACAGCCCTCAGAGTACAGTTTCCTCCTTTAAACAAAGACTAGGGAAACAATAACGGCTGCTCAAACACTTCTTTGATGAGTCCTTATTAAGCCCCTCTCTCTCTCTGTGAAGACACACGCACGTTTCTGACTCCACAATATGTGGGCAATAGTTGCTCTTTGGTTTTAGACACGCCCCCCAGGCCCCCTGCGGGGAGGACGTCCCACTGTCAAGACATTCACTGGACACAAGCTGTGATGTAGTGTTGAGAGTGATGAAGTCTTCCACCAGCATGCCGCTAACGCAGGCTTTTGAAGAGGTACTCGTGTTATTCCAGTCAGCCGATTCTGATTGAGCTTCTTTTTTTCTTCCATGGGCCATTTGTGCGGCTGTCATTCTCTAGTTTTCATTCATTTAACTGTTCACCTACATGTTGCTAGTGTTTCAAAAACATGTGTAGAATTAGCTATTTAAGTGTTTCAGTGGAAAGGGCATGCTCATTAAGTTTAACAATAAATGTAAACGCTATAGAAAACCCATGAAGACACTGAAATGTTCAAAATGATTCCCTTTTTTTCTGTGTAATACTTGAGCTAGTGGTCTAAATATGACTGGCCAATAAGAAATGGGAGTGGAATAATACAGCAGATTAAAAAAAATGTTTATCTTCGTCTTCTCATCCCCTTAAGAGCTCATGTTTAAACACTGTAACTCACACCTGTATGACACTACTGTGGGTGTGCGTGCATGTGTGTACATGTGTGTACATGTGTGTGTGTGTGTATGAGCTGAGGTGTATTTGGAGCGATCCATCTCCATAGTTACCCTGGATGAATTAAATCCTCACGTGTTGTGTGAACGTTCTTCAGACTGCCGCTAGTCATTCCACGATACTAGCTGCTTTTGTTCATTGCAGATTACAAGAGTACGTTATAATCAAACTGCTCCCGTCAACGGGGATTATTAGTGTTTATTGACTTTTCTTCAACAACACACAGCTACATTCACAAGACGGGAAGCGTTAATGCCTCTATTGCTGCGAGTAACAAATAAATTGTCTCTCCTCCAATGTAAACAAAATGCTTTTCATCTGTCATAAGAAACCAGATAGTGTGCTTCTCCATTGCTTTGAACATGCTGCCACTTTCAATGCTGTGTTTGGGTGACAGAAGCCCAAGGCGAAGTTAGAAAGCACTAAATATATGCCATTATGGTTAATAGATTGAACGAAATCCAAGACGCTCGGAGATTATCTATTGAGACGCTGTCAAACCGGGACAATGCATGCCATTGCCATTGCTATACACTCTGCTTTACTGTAAGCCCATACACCTTGGTGTGAAGAAAAAGAGAGATGTAGGGAATCGGGGGAAAAAGAGAATACAAATAAATATAGAATAAAGATAAGCTGAGGGCAAGGTGAGTGGATTTAAGCAAGCGTTCATTCCGATCAGCACACATTCCCCGTAAACTATAGATCCTAAATCCCCTGTCCAAAGTACGCTACAGACTGTGTGTAAGGGTATGGATTGCGCCGGAATGTTAATGGTTTTCCGATAATTTCTGCTATCTGTGCGCTGTGATCCATCATTCGGAGCGGTTATAAACAAAAAAAAATGTACGTCTGTTTATTTTGCGGTTGACAAGCGCAGCAGGATCCGTGCAAAGGTTGATACTGTACATAAGTTCCCTCTTTAAAAAAAAACACGTAAATCTCCACTTTGAACCGTGGCCGGCGTCGTGCGGTACCGCATCAGTGGGTGGAGACAACGAAGCGATTCCATAAAGGGGAGACGTCGGGGAAAAAATGTCATTGTTAGAAATAGTGGTGGAATTTGCGCAGACATGAATAAACATGGGACTAATCCTCAGTCAGGAGGTGGTGCAGATGCCTCTTGGTGCTTTCGCTGTTTGAACAAGGCGTTGCTTGGCTGACTTCACTCACTTATTTTACATATTCAATTAAACTGAACATTCTGACAGTGATGTGTATCACATGGAAAAGTACCGTTAAAAGTGTTAACTTATGGCTTTTGTGTGGCATATGTGGTTGACTTAATGTGTGCTGCATTTAGCTTAGAACTGTAACTACAGAAGCAAACACTTATAATTGATTTTGCTTGTATTTGGAAATGTAACAACTCGGTAAACTCAGTGTGCTCATCTCTCTCCGTCACCACAATCCCTCAGCTGGATGTGATTATTAATGGCCATCCACTGAACATGCCCTATATTCATTTGTAAAGCTGTCCCAAACGATGGCGTGTCTGCAGCTAGTTGCCAAGCTTAACATGTTTAACCTTTTGCACGGGATTGGCCATCTTTGCTTTCAATTCAGCGACACAATGTCAGCCTAGTAGTAATGAAGACAGGAAAATCAATCGATTGATGAATGAAAGATTAGTCTATGGACAGAAAGCTAATTAGAGCCGTTAGGCCAGAATGAAGAGTGAGCCCAGATGGATGGATCCCAGCGCCATAATCAGGATATACTTCATTTGACACCTCGAGGAGCATAATTGAAATAATGATTTTATTGGATGGCAGTTTATTTCTCGTAAGATGTGTGGCAACGCAAGTGTGTGTGTGCAATATACACGGGCATCGTGTGCTTATAAATAGATCTTTCTTTATTTTTTTCCCTTTTTTAAATTACCAGAACTTTGTTGGGATTTCTTAATTGAAGCCAACAACCGACATTGGAATTCAAAGCCTTTTATGCTAACGGTAACATTCACAGCTTACAGCCGGGTGCTCCGTGTTATAAACAGCATGCTCTGGGAAGGATGATGTAGTGTACATGCATTGCGACATGTAATGCACATAATGCAATTACATGGACCTATTCAACAACAACAAACTGCACTTTCTGCAACACATGCTTACCCATATGGATTGTACCGCACGCGTTAACACCTCCCATCGCACACACGCAGTAAACACTTAATACATTAGTGATGAATATCACACCCACACACTGAATGACTGGCTGCATGCGTCCCTTTGAAAGTGTATATTATAGCTGATCTGCAACGCAGGCCTCCTTAGCATGAGTAATTGATTTGTGAGAATTATGGCTGTACACTGTCTTTTGCCCATTCATTAATCATACATGCGTTGTTTGAGTAAAACAATGATGTGAGTAATGATATTGATGAAGTCTCGTCTGCACGCAGTTGTCTGGGGAATAGAGAATATAAAGCTCAACAGAGCAGATGTCTCATAATACCGGAATTAAGTGATTAGAATAATCGCCTTTGTGCAAATAATCTCGAACGGCACCATCCGCTCTGCCACAGCTGATTGTGCGCTCTTGTGACGCTGAGAAAAGACAGGAACGTGCCCGTGTTGTTGCCGCTTCAGCTAATTTCCCATAATCCACTCTGATAAGGCCCCATGGTCCTCATCTACCTATGCTGCATAGCGATGTGAGGCACATTAGTCAATTAATAGTGTGTTAAATGACAGAGGTTCCAGTCAATTGAGTTCCTCTTGGGAACAGGGCTGCCATTGTCCCACGATTCAAAACGGAGAGAGATGAAGACAAAGACATTGAAGCTGTGGAAACATGCGGTGCTACATTTAGATATAACTCTACGAAGATGATGAATGTTTTGCCCCAGATTTAACACATGATAAAACGGTCTGGTGTATAATACTGTACCCTCTCTTTTTATCATTATGTTAAAGTACAACTTTGGCCAAAAGTATTAATACCCATTTCGTTCAATTGCATGTAGGAGATCTTTTTAAAAAGTTAGCGGTTAGGAATAAGTAAGCACAGCACTTCAAATGTCCCATCCTCCAGCCTCATCCACCCGCACTGGCTTCGTGAAAAGGGCTGTGGCCCACATATCAAATGGAGATCTTTAGAGCCGAGCATTCCCGCTGGAGAAAGAGAGGAAAATGGCCCCCTATTATGCGACCCACAGCCGAGGCCTTACCTCATGACAAGGGTATTAAAATGAAATAAATCAGCCATTAAGAAGCGGGGCGCTGGCAATTGAAACCCTATTAATGCGGCAGGCGGAGAGAGGTGGCCCCGGTGTGATGTGACAATGGAGCACCGCAGTGCCCCTTTAATTGCATTTCGGCCAGGTTTTCATTCCCCGGTCTGGCGGGGGATGAAGGGCCGTACGCAGGAGTGTGTGTGGACACACGGTCGCATACCCAAACCTCGATGCACAAGTGAACACACTGGTTATTATGGTGAGTTTTGAATGTTGAAGCCCTTTCATAAAAATAAAAAAATAGCTAAACGTGCAACCACGTCACAAATGATGTCGTTTCGTAACCCTAAACAGGCGTTGATAGTGACGGTCAGCCATCGGGACCGTTGTCCATGAGTGGTGGGCGGCCAGGCCCCATCAATGCTGCATTGGTTCCTTTCTCATTACCTTCAGTGTTAGACTAGACATTGGGTGATGGATCATGGCCTCGGCTGGACCTCATTTGGGTGATGTATCACTAGTGTTCCCCTGTGAAGTGTGTAGGTGATTATACACAAACACAAAGACAAACACTCACACGGGGGGGAAAGACGACAAATCGGTCCCCCAGCAATCTGAGGTTCCCACTTATGGTGTCCTTGATGGAAGCAAATGCTGAAGTGAACTATCCTTGCTGGGGCACGAGTCTGGTGGCGTCATATGCGGTTTTACTTATGAGTGCATGCAATGTGGAGGGGGTCGACACGGCTACCACGAAATAAGAATAAAAATGAAACCCAGTTTTAAAGCTGTCATTTAGATTAAAAATCAGCTTAAAATCTTATTTACTTTAGAATTACCAATAAGCAGAAACTTAAAAAAAGAAAAGAAACAGTGTTTTTAACATGACTCTTCATTATTAACTGTGTTTTCTCCTTTCTCGCCGAGACAGTTGCAGTGGCAAAACAAATGAAGGCATCCGTGAGGGGTGTTAGGGCTTATTTGAAATTTCGTCAGGAGTACTCCTTCACCTGTCACTGGTTATTGATATATTCATTAGAGGGCCCTATTCTCTTTCTCTGGTATCAGTTTCTCTTGACAGTAGCACTGTTGACAACATCAGTCAATGAATCACTTTGCAATTATGATTGTTGATGGCCCATGACACAAACTTGGAGGGGATGTCATTATATGAACATTAAAGTGATACACAGGGATGCTGGGATGGAGGACCAGGGTGCTGCCATCCTCCCCCAACACTTCTGATGCCTTCATTTAAAACAAGGCCCCGTCTTGTACGGCTTTATCGCTCAGGATAATGCTATCACGTCTTTCTCAATGGACACAGTGTAGCACTTGATAAGGTAGGCGTTGATGTACAGTAGTGTGGGTAATCACATTGATTTGTCTCATAATAAATGTCTACATGTTGTGTGATTGAAAACCAAAGGGGTTTTATACAGGAGGTTGAGCTCATGTTGAAATGACTTCTCCTCAGGATGATCCCCTGTACAGTTTGTATTCATATTACGTAGATGTAGTCTGCGATTGATGTCGTCTAAGTATTGGTCCTTAACGTCTCCATAACATGCATAGATTCAGCAGGATGATAATCATATCCCACTGAAGGTCAAGGTTAAATGATAGTGTGATACATTCAAGTCAGTAAGCTAAATGCTATATAAATAAATACGATATGTAAATTGGAAATGATTATACTTACCAACCCCTGCCCATATACTGAGAAGAAATAATGATCTTAATACTATAGTTTGTGTGGAAATAAATGTTTCTCAAGGGGTAAATTATAATAATTGATAAGTAAATTTTGAAAAATGTCGGATTATGTTTGCTTTATTTAAAAAAATTATGAAACATTACCCTTTCCACCGCATCTTGTGTAGGCTTATGATTTTCCAACAACGCAGCTCATAACAAGGTTAGGCAGATTCACTGGCCACTAACAAAATTTGCAAGTGCTTGGCCAGTGGCCAGTGTTCATTTAACCGCCTGCTAAGTACTGCACGACACCATGTGGCATTGCACCCACAATGCACTGCCAGTTTGCAGTTACAACCTCCACAAAAATGGGAATGATATAATTATTTTCATTTTTTCATGGTTACCTGCCATTAACCTGTCTTATCGCAGGTTGATTTTCCCAGTTAGAGAATGGCCACATTTCCCATGATGAAGCAACTTTCCCGGTCTTGTCACAATCAGTGTGCGTCGGTAAAACTGGTAACTTTTCCCACTGGGGCTGCGCCCCTCATTCAGGATGCAGGATGCTCCACGCTGCAGTACACGCGGGCGCACTGTATGTTATGTTAAAGCCACTATCAGTCAGGAAATTGCTTTCTCTTCCTCTTCTGTGATCTGCATAACCACAAAATGGAGGAGTGAGTCCAGAGAGAAGCTCTTTGATTCTGAGGGCCAGACATTTGGCAAGCTGCCACCACCGGTGGGTTTTTTCCTGGGTTTCTAGTTTCCCCACAATAAGCGCATGAGCTAACCCGGGTTATTCTAAGTGTTGATATTTTCAATGTGCTGACCTAAAACCAGGATGAAACATCTTGTTCAGAGGGGAAACCCCGATGCATGTAAACATAATCAGTGTTGTCGAAATATTCACAGGACGAAGACTTGAGTTATTTCGGCTGACATGCGATCGTTCTATGGGGTCTGCTATTTCTGCTAGTTAATGTGTAGCCCTTTGAGAGATAGACTCATCTCCTCTCCTTCTCCCAGCAGAGCGCACACACACACACACACACACACACACACACACACACACACGTGGCTGGCCTTGTTGCCATAGCAGGCTAACGGGTTGCGGTAGCAGCAGATTTGATTGCCTGCCTGGCGCTGAAGTGAAGAAGAGTAGACAGGACTAAATGAAACTCCATCCATCTTAATGAAACACAATTATTTTCCACTTATTAATCATTGAAAAATCAATATGTCTCTTCTCGGCCCAGTGTCGGCTGGATTTGTCATTGGAGGCTGAGCTGTTATGTATCATCCTCTGACACCAGGACAGTCATGGGTTCAGTCACCTGTGTCCTTTCGGATGGAAGGGGCGTGAGGGACGGAGAGAAGGAGGGAGGGAGGGGGAGAGAGAGAGAGAGAGCGAAGCATCGCGGGGGACAGTGAGCTATGGACAAATACAGCAGTGGGTATTTGGTGAGATGTGGAAAAGGAGTGTAAGGAGCAAAAAAGAGCAGAAGAGAGCGAGAGCGTGGGGGGAGGAGGGAATACATGAATGAAGAAGAGACACGAGAGGGATGGAGGGCTGCTCACTCTGTCTCTTCCCCGCTCTCCGAGACAAATGGGAACTCATTAGTGGCTGTTGGTGATTGTGTGTTTCTCCACAGATCAATTTACTAAACACATTGTTTAATGGCTCATTATTAAAGTCGTAGGCCTCATATTGACTGGGAGGAAGAATGCAAAGGGGAAAAATTGAGGATTTGTGAATAAATATTATCGCTTGTTATTTTGAGTTATTGAATTGATTTAAAATAAAATTATCTGTGCATTATTTTCCCACCTGTTGTTTCGAGTTTAACATTAATATCCAAACAGAGCAGTGTACAATATACTTTCTCCGTCATCTTCTGCACCCACGTCTCCTAAAAACTATGTACTGCTCATTTGTATCAGCAAATACGTTTTGAAGGGAACGTAATGCAGACGGAATAAAACTGAAGCTGCTTGCACACCACCGTGCGTTGACAGCTGCCCACCTGCAAGATCCCCCCCGGCCCCCCCACAAAAAAAGCGCTAGCAGTTCAACACGGTGACCTTCGCTTGGCAGATCAAAATTACCGCTTCCCCTCATCGAAGAGAAATCGCACAGCAACGAGAAAAGAGCCACAAAAGGTTTAGTCCGTCAAATGACATGATATTTAATTTGCTTCCCTCCAATATCCACTCTGAGCAGCATTGCTCGATTCAACTTTGTATTGTTTATTTTCAGGAAACTCATTGCACTTGGTTAATTAAGGTAAAGGTGGTGGTCTTGGTTCGAAATTGAAAAAGTCAACAGAGAATTTAAGCAGAAGACGCGATTTCTTTACTTTATTAACATTTAATTCAAACCATGATCTATTGCTGACCCTAACCAAATAAGTTGTGTCCAAACCTATAACCAGCGACCCTCTGGGAACTCTTTCTACGCCCATCACCTCCCGACAACTTCGGTGCAGTACATTAACTAACCATGGCGTTTCCTGGGGGAAAAAACCTCATCAAACTAAATCCATAATCATAATCGTCTGCCTGGTATTTGTGTAGTCAGCTCAACTAGTATTTTTCTATATACTGTGTTTTCATAAGGTTTAGTATCAACATTTCAATATCACTGTCTGGAAGTATTGCATCCTGAATTTCTGAGATGCATATAAAGGCAGATGTCATTATTTAGGCGATACAGATGTTTCCCGTCTTCTTGTTTCTGTCGCTCAAAAAAATAAAAAGGGCTACTACAGCTAAACTAGGAATAAGATCACTTGTGCATGGAAATGCGCAAGAAAGCATCTCCATCCGTCATAAGTAACTTTGTCAAACTCAAAACATAAAAAATTCAAAAAACTCATGTGCATCTCTCTTGGTTTTCTCTCCAGCGAAGGAATGAAATCCATCAATCCGACCATTCATCAATTTTATCGCCCGTTCTCTCCTCCTCGGCCACCACGAAACCCCAAAAGGAAAGCTTTTGGTGCCGTTTTGAAAAATCGTCCCCGGGAAAAAATGATTCCAACTGACTCAACCCTTTGTTTTCCCTCTCAATAAAGCAAGCGACAAGGCCGGCGCTTGATGTACGAGCGTCGTGGGCGCCTGGGCGTGCAGCAGAGCGCATAAGCAAAGCCATGTTTCACAACAAACAGTGTTCTTTACAGTCACCGCGCCACCCGGATGAGAATATAATGTTCCGCAGCACAGAACTGCTTCAGGTCAATACTTGATTTACTCCAGCATGTTGGAGAGCCCCTGCTCTGGTAGGGGTCTGGGGATGCATTAGGGGCCCCAGAAACAGGACAGAGAGGTGGTGGGTTGCTGCTAGTCAGTGTCAGAGCTGAGGTGTCGGCCGGGCAACATTCCCCCGAGTCCTTGTAATCATTTCAGGTATGTGAGCCTGTGTGAGCGATTGAGACGCACTGCTGTTGCGATCCATGCTCACATGTTGTGTATGGGCACATCATTTCACACGGGTGATGAGTAGACTGAGGGAAAAAGGCAAAATGTTCCCCCGTGGCAATCCTCCTCGCACAGGGGGGGGGGGGATATATATTATCTGATCATCATGCAAGTCAGGTCGAGGGACAATTAACTCGGAGGACTGAGCAATGTGCATTTTCACATCACTTGGTCCATTCGGGGGCCTCATACCAACGCACACCAGACTATTTGCTTACATCGGCAGGTCCCTCACCAGAGCAGAGGCTCATCAAACCAGGAACCACAGCTCACTCCTCCGGGAGTAGAGACACACTCCTGTGAGTCACCTATGAGCGTCTACGCTATTTCACCGTATGGGGTACGATTTGGATGCTGCCTGTGTGTCAGCCAGACACAACAACCCGCGAGTGTCAGAGAGCGAGCCAAATAATGGATGAGGGGGAGACCCGGTTGCCAAGGTTCCTTAAAATATTAATGTTGTTGAACCGCAGTCCATCTCGACCCTGACACGGCGGTGAAAGAAAATCACTTGCCCTTTCAATGAGATAAAACACACTGTAGACACATCCGAGTCCATAGGACTCTATATATAGATAGATGAATGACATCATCTGTTGTGATGACACTGCATGGTGCTGACTGACACTTTGCATTGGAAGATTTACTGTGAAGTTTATAAAAAAAGCCCCGGGGCCCGAGAGTGGCTCTGCAGGATAGGGTACATGCCGTGGGCTCGCGATGTTTTCAGTCTAACTCGTGATTTTTGTTGCTTGTCATCCCTTTTGTCTTCCATCTTTATCACTCCGATACCATACAATGAAAACAATGAGAAATGTCGACATTATAACGACATTAACTTTTTATTTGAGTTCATATTTACTTTGACAAATAGGCCTTTTATATAAAAAGCTTCGTACTCATCAATAACGAAAAGGATATTATGTTTTGTTCAATAATTTAGCGTAATGCTTACCACCGTTTTTTTTAGAATAGCCTAGAATACATGGAAAAACACGGAAATATCAGCCTACTGTCTAATTGTTTTTGCCATTTTTAATGTGAAATTAATGAGCCTACACTGGAACCAGTTTGCCTTCTAGAGGAAACTATTAATTTGTGGTGTTGGCCTGTGAAGCCTTTTCTCTTTTTTTCTCCCCCCCTTTGGCTTTTTTTATTTTTTTTAACACAGCTTGTCAAAGCGGTCGGGCTCGAAGCTTGCGAAACGAAGTGCGGGAGCCTGTTTTTATCGTGGCGCTAATCAAGAGCCCCTGGGTCCCCTTGCCACATTGACCAGATGAAAGGCCTTGCCCAGATGTTTACAGCCTGTGAAAGTGGCAGGGAGCTGGTGTCGGATGCTGGCACAGTGCGCCGACAGACAGAAAACAAGGCAGTAAAGCCACACGCCGTTCACGTGGAGTGAAGGAAGCGAGAGGAAAGAAAGCGTGTCAGGGGGAAACGAGTCGTAACATTTGAGGAGCATGCAGGTATGCCTGTTCTGTGTCAGTGCACATTTTACTGCGTTAGAGACGGCGATGCAAAGCACAAAATGAGCCTTCCAGATCGCTGCACTGCGAAATGCAATCCGCAGAACTAGAGCTGTGGTCCGTGTGAGCGGCACCGATGTTCAGTGAGTGAGCTCAGTCGGTTCACAGCTCCTGGAGGAGTAACCTTGACCCCAGTTTGCCAGATGGCACTCACAGTGGCATTGCCATACTTAGCACATTGACCTGTGGAGAATGTGTGCGCATGTACCTGCGTGTGTGAGTGTGTGTGTCTAGAGAAGTCTGTTTAGCCGTGCCAGTCTTAAAGCCCCAGCCATCTGGAGCCCTCTGTCAGAGAGCTTTTACTTAACTTTCCTTGATAAAACCCCTGAAAGACTGGATGTAGGAAGCCAGACTCTCTCTGCCAGTCGGGCCAAAGCAGATTCCAGCGGGATGTGAATCTTTATTTGCACACGCTATGGAGAATATCAGTACATTTTAATAAAAAAGCTAAATTAGGTTTAATTACTTCGTTCAGATCTTTTCAACAAACATTTTACACAATAATAGAGTAATTCTTCTTTTACCGTCGTCCACTGTGCATTCTTTTTTAAACTTTATGACTCCTTTTCGAACAACAGAGCAGTGAAAGAATTATGTTAAAAAGCCAGACTTCGGTACAGTCACCACCCGACTTTCCGATCAGGGCTTCATTTATGCTTTAATATACAGTTTCTAAGCAAGAATTCAAAGAACAGACAAGAGGTCTCTCCAGTGTTATTAACCTCAAAGCTATTGACCTGATCATGTGTTTGGATATCTGTGCAAAGTTTAGCCTCAGGTTCCTTTTGTTAAGCGTGGAATTATGTAGATGCCGCCTCATTATTGCAATCATGTCCCACGTACACCGGGATGCTTCTAAAGACATGAATAACTGCTCTTTTGGGTTTGTGTGACTTCAAACAAAGCAACGTTCACACCTCTCGCTTCCCCTTCCAAGCGACCCCAATTAGAAGGCCTCTTCAAATGAATGCTGCCGCGCGCTGCCGGAGCCACGGTGTCTCGTGACTTAATCTGGATTGAGCCGGGCGCCCTTTTATTGGGTTACGCACGGCCGCAATGTGTCTTGTCACTTTGCGGAGACAACCGCCGATAAAAGCCGCCGAACGGAATGAGATTGTCATCGATGCGTCGGTGGGATCGGGACAACAACAGATCGATGAGCGAGTCCCCGCGCGACACGTGAAGATGCAGACGACAGACAAGCAGACAAAAGGAATTCAGTGGGGGGGAGTTTGAGGAGCCCAGCCTCCATCTCTCCCTCTCTCTCTCTCTCTCTCCCTCTCTCTCTCTCTCTTCTTATACACATGTGTGAAAACGCACGCAATGCACAAACAAGCAGGTCTTTTCTCACACTTTAGCTTGGAGCGATCTCACGACGCCGAACAACAGCGAGTCAGTGAGAAAGGAGCCAAACCAATTCCAATACAGCACTAATGGGCCACATCATGCCAATACAATAAATAATGGCCCTTTCAGCTCAGTCAATAGTGAGTAAATGAAAATTTAACCTTTCATTAAATGTGGTCATATTATTTCCCTCACTTGCTACCCGGCTCTATTTCCCTCCGACACATTTTTTTCTTCTTCTATTGTGTACGAGAACCAAGTGCAAATGTTATGATGTAGAGCTGAACACACCGGTGTTAAGTAGTTCATTGTACTTTATAGGTCTAGGTCATAGGTTACAGTTCACACAGCAAGGTCTATTAAACTACAGACCGCAGATTATACTTAGAATAAATGTGCAAGCGGAGACTGGTAGTTATGGAAAGCTCACAGGAGATAAAAAAGAAACGTCTTATTAAGACAGCCAAAGCTAATTCCCATCACGGTAAAGTTGTCATACCTGTTCCTAAGTCTCTACAGGCTGTGCAGTGGCATTATTGAAAGAGGAGGCGATGAGTCTCTAGGCATCCTGTCTGGTAGTAGATGAAAAGGCTCTCCACTGTGGCCAACCTGCCCTCTTAATTAATTAGCGCTAGCAGGAAGCGCCGGCCCACAGGGGAGAGGAGGGCCTCCAGAGGACTGGACAAGGTGATCATGTCCTGAAGGGGAGACGTGGTCCTGTATGCTTGGGTGGGTAGCTCACGCTTTCCAAGTCGCTTTGGATGAAAGCATCAGCTAAATGATATGTAATGTAAAACATGTACAGAATCACGGTCGATGTTTCCCGTCGCGCTTGAGCCCTGAATCTGCTGGGTAAGCCGCACCAAGTCTGGAAACTTTCTTTAAAAAAAAAATATGTTTTATTGAAAGTATGCATCAATTCGATATTTACACATGTCTTTCGGACAATTGATATCACTTGTAAAGATTCTCAGACGATACCAATCTTATCTACACATATCTATAGAACGAATTGCAAAGTCTGGAAACTTTCTATTATATGTGTGTCTGTGTTTTTAAATGTTTGCTTTCTTGTGTACAATATATGTGCATGGCAACGATACATATTAAGAAGTTATGGCAAATACATGTATACGTACAGCATGCTGGTCACAGGGGGGTGGTTGCGTAGGTGGTGGGCGTACAGAGACAGATCCCACATGTTAGGTTGAAGCTACAAAATGTGTTTTTTTAAATACACTACCGTTCAAAATGTTGGGGTCATCCAGACAATTCCGTGTCTTCCATGAAAACTCACTTTTATTTATCAAATGAATTGAAAATTGAATAGAAAATATAGTCAAGACATTGACAAGGTTAGAAATAATGATTAATATTTGAAGTATTAATTTTGTTCTTCAAACTTCAAGCTCAAAGGAAGGCCAGTTGTATAGCTTATATCACAATCATAACTGTTTTCAGCTGTGCTAACATAATTGCACAAGGGTTTTCTAATCAGATATTAGTCTTCTAAGGTGATTAGCAAACACAATGTACCATTAGAACACTGGAGTGATAGTTGATGGAAATGGGCCTCTATACACCTATGGAGATATTTCATTAGAAACCAGACGTTTCCACCTAGAATAGTCATTTACCACATTAACAATGTATCGTGTGTATTTTTGATTAATGTTATCTTTATTGAAAAAACAGTGCTTTTCTTTGAAAAATAAAGACATTTCTAAGTGACCCCAAACTTTTGAACGGTCGTGTATATATCTACTAAAGACGACGCTATTTCCCTGACCTCGTGTTGTGCTGCGAGTGCCTAAACCAGCAACTAAACAAACTAACCCCAACAAGTTGACTCCTACGTTCCCATTCAATGCATTGTGAGCAAGCAGTTGCTCATGATGATATAAATCATCAACAGTCCATTTCTATTTGCTGTTGCAAATCAGTAGCATGTTAATGTGATTTCTAGGTTAGGGTATGATTAGCGTGAGGCATTTTAAAGCATTTGGTTAACATAACCGATACTTGGCTGATAAGAAACAAACTCTCCATGGGACTGCTCCAACAGACTCTTTCCTTGGCTTTGAATGAATCACGTTTGTTACAGTAATGTCACAGCGTCACATGGTACGGATAAACCTGCATTTTAAGGGTCTCACTTCTACTAAGTTGGTATTAGCATCAGCTGTGCGTCTGGAATCAGAACAGGTTAGTAACAACTGTGTAACGCGGCGATCTGCATGTGAGGAAGTCAAACATTCACCCGAGTCATGTCATTACTTGAACTGTTAACACAGATCATCTTGACCCACGTACTCTTAGCTTGTGTGGCGCTGCGATGTATCCTTGTTGTGTGTGTGTGTGTGTGTGTGTGTGTGTGTGCAAAAAACTTCACTCTCTTTCTCTCTTGGTCTCCAATAATGAGCATGTGCACCTTTTCCGCCCGGGGCCTTCATACACAATTTAGCCAGAAAGCCATAGCTGATCATGATTTAGCTTTTGACACAGCTAGCCCCAGGGCGGGGGGGGGGGGGGGGGGGGACTAATACAGATATCTGACTCCCAGACTGCGATGGAGGGAAGGAGAGAAAGAAAGTAAGAGGTCTTTTATTGACTAAATGATAAAGAGGTTGGTAATGATAAATAACAGACATTTTATTGTACAATTCCCAGAAAAGACACATTGTGCACAGTACGGACGGGGAAGTCGCTCGGCAGGGTCTCGGCGCGCTCGCTCCCTACAGAGCCGGCCATTGTTAAACTCTAATATTCCGGTGCTGGGGTGGAGGTCACACATTGTGTTAGAAGGACCTGCTGCTATGAATACGACGTAAGGCGAACGCAGAGTGGCAGCGTCATCCCCGTCTCTGGCACGAGAAGGAGGACCCAGGCAAGACCGCGCCAGTCTTGCCGATGGGCATATCTCTCTCTCTCTCTGTATCTCTATTCTGTGCTTCTCTCTCTCTCCTTCTCTCTCTCTTTCTTCTTCTCTTTTTCATCCAGTCTCTTTCTGTCTCTCAGAGTGGTCCTTGCACTGTTTTCAGAGCATATCAGGGTGTCAGGGGAGCCCGTCTCTGCTGCTTTTGCTCTCTGCCTCCTCCTCCTCCACGTCTCCAGGCCTCAGCTCTCACTAAGAGAGGATGTCTCACCCTCTGAGGACAGACGGAGTCCTCTGTGGTGCAGCGTGGAGGACATTACGCTCAGGTGGTCGGAGGAGCAAAGGAAGGAGATGCCATTGTCTGTGTTAGTGCAATTAAAGAAGAGCAATCACTCTGCTTTAGTGTACAGCAGAGAGAAAAATAGAATAGAATAGAAAACTTATAATCCATGGGGAAATTAATTTGCCACCAAAGATTAATACAGACAACAATAGACACAGTTAAGTGCACAACAGACAATAAACACACTACAAGGAACAAACAAAACCAAAAGATGCCCCATGAAACATGACCATCAGAAAGATGCTAAATCTAAAAAAAAAAACTAAAAGATGTTCATTAAAAGATGTAAGTGCTGCTGGAACAAAAAAACAAAAAGTAGCTTGTGTAAACATAGTATGTTCCTTTTACCTCAGAACCCCATGATGGATAAAAGTGTGGGCTGACCGACATCACCATCTCTTAATATCAGCCGTGCAGTGATCCAGTTGTCCAGTGTCTGATCCAGATGTGCTATCTGGTGGGCAGGTACCAGCCGTGCTGGTGTGAGGGGCTGGTGGCAGCTAGTGTGTGTGCGCTTGCCTCGGGATACCTCTGCAGCGCTGCAGTTCTTGAATACTGAGTGGAGAGTGGCCCAGAAATGAGCAGTCAAATCCAATTAAATTACTCAAATTAAATTGCACAATGGTTATGGAATACCTGATCGAATTACTCACATTCAGGGGATTTCGACAGCAACCAATTAGTTCAAAGTATAAAGTTCACACGCTCAAATTAACACCAAGAGAGGACAGGGCCTTTATTTGAGGGAAATGATACATCATAATTACATCATGTTGGGAGAAATTACAAATTATACAGCATGCATTTAATAAGAAAATGGAAACGGTTAATAGGTCTTGATAAGACAAATCTAGCCTCGTCAATGGTGCAACATGGTGGGTTGGCTAAATTAAAGAGGAGAAGTTGTTATTGTTTCAAAGGAGTTTAAGGGCCGGGTGTTGCTCGGTGCAAACCTGCCCCCCCCCCCTCCATCTGCCCCCCTCCCCGCATGTAAAATCCAACAGAACAGACCAAAAGGTGTCAAAAGACCTGAGCAGACGGTAGTTAACTCTACCTCCTCTGGTAATTGAGATGTGTTGAAGAGGTTGGACCTACAGTTAACAAGATTTAATTGTAGTTAATTTTAGTATGCCTTTTTTGTTAGATTGGCCAAAATAGACACTTTATCATATCCTCAATAATGATGGAATTCTTTAGAACTCCTGGATTAATTGTACGAGGGACTTCCTGACCTTTTTTACATTTTAAATTTAGCTTCTCAAGGTGCCTTTCCAAGGTGAAACACGTGAGTAATGAGATACAAAACCAGCCCGTTAATTGACTTTCAGCACATTTAGATCTGCAGGACCAACGTATGCATTCCCCTCTTTTAAAAGTGAACCATTTTAGTTAATAAAGTTATTAATCTTGCCCATACAATAATTATCTCAGCAATTATGCTGTAATTGCACATACATCAAGGCCACCTCATATAGCGGGCAGGCTTGAGCTCACTGCTCATGGTTTTCCAGACGTCAAGAAAAGACAATCGCAGCTCAATGGAAATTCCATTGAAATAGCAATTGTGAATTAGGCTTGTTTAAAAGACCGCTGGTAATAAGCCCGATGTTGTGATGTGTTATATCCTGTGTGTGATGATTTAACAACACCTACTATATATTATTGAGGAGATTCTATTGCAGCCATATTATCTGTATGAAAATAGACCGACATACTCAGACACACCCGCGATTGACCTTTCTAGACATTTAAATCACTTGATTATAAGAACAAACAAGCAAATGGTGTGTCGCATGCATCCCTGCCTGCGCGGACGCCGTCGAGCCGCAGAAGTACCATAAACGGCGTAACATGATAATGCTGCTTTAATTACCCCTTGGTCAGCCCACTTACAAACCTATTGCCGCAGCAGTCAATATCCCCGAAGATCCATTCATGCCTCGGCTGATGGTTAACTTGGGAGCCTTTGCTGAGTGCTTTAGCCTAATTGATATCCTTATTTAGCAATGAGCCAGTGGGAGTCGGAGGGGAGTTAAATGGAGCAGTTTACCAGGCAGCGAGCACGCTAAACCAGATCCCTGACACCACCAGCAGCACCAGCAGCACCACGGCCTGCTGCAGCCCGGGCCATGATTTATGCCGGCTAATTTACTGCTTCAAAATGATTAACGCCACATTTGTTTTGTTTTTTCTAATGATTGCTTTCATCATCTGTTCTTTTCTTTCCTTTTTTCAATAATCACAACCCAGAGCAAGTTTAGCCACGGATATTGTTTTACAGCAATTTACACCTATTTATGACAGTTGACTGCTCCCAGGCCACCACCTAACACCAGGGCCAGGTCACTGGAGAGACTGAGGGCATATAGACCTTCCCGCTACACACACACACACACACACACACACACACACACACACTCACATATGTAACAGATAACACTTGATCAACAGACGTTGTCCACAGAGCTGCAGAAAGAAGCTCCGCTCAGTTCACTCCCAGCAGAGCAGAACGACACGTTCAACACATCCAGAGTCGGCCGAGAGAGAACAATGCATATCCAACAGGTCAAACAAAGCCATAGGGAGCACCGGGAGAATCAGATTCTTCTTATAAACTGGGTTTGTAGGTCTCTCCCTCCTGCCTGTCTCCCCAGATATGTCTCCCTTAACAGCTCAAAGTAATTAGCAACGACCACATGCCAAAGGTAGGGTAGCTACCGTACACAGACTAGGCAGACCTTATCTTTAATTTGAGACAATGAGATGCTCTGTGGGGGCTTGTGCAGAGCTGGGAGCTATGAGGTAGGCAGGCACCCCCCCCCCCTCCCCCCTCCCAAGGTCGCTTCAGTGTGAAGAACTAGTCTGGGGACAAAGGATACCCGCTGTAAGTGAGCTCACATTATGACAGTTTAATTATCAATTTTAGAAGCAGACCCAAAGTTGAGTCTTGTTTGCATGGGAAGCGTTTTTAAATGTGAAATGACTCACTGCCAGAGTGCAACTGTAAACACAACACTCTTTCTCCCCGTTTCAAACTTTGTTTTTGAGTGATGCCCCCGAAAGTCCTCCAGGGCTTCCCATTAGTCACATTGTTGAACACAGAGCTCAGCCACAAAATGGCCTCCAATCTTGGAAGAGCGCAGTCAGCCCATTCTTTATACTGTCAGGATGAAGAAGAGCATACCAACTCGGAGTCAATAAAGTCATATGAAATGCTTGATATCGAAACGCGGCGCGCCCCGGTGACTGATTAAGTGTCCAGGTCCAGTTGTGATGCCCTCGCATCTCGGAGGAAGAAAGAGCGGGAGGAAGGGAGGAGGGAGGAGGGGAGGAAACATAATACAGAAACCTTTGAAAAGACATAAAGGGTTTGGCTCCAGTTTGCTTTGATGTTTTGCGCTTTTACTTTTTAAAAGAAGGTTATTATGATACTCAATGATCACTATTTAGTTGTATCTTTATTACTGTAGTTGGTGTAGATCATTATGGATTGTGATGAAGATGTAAATGCATGTTGGTTATTAGAAATGCCCTCGCTGTGGTTAAAACATACCAGTGACTTCAGCTTTACTTGCTTTGTCTGAAACTGTCTGGCAGTGCCATTTCTTTTTCATGCCACAAAGTCAATACCGACTCAGGCAAGGACGGTGAGATGAGAAAAGGGAATGACAGAGATTACAAATTAAAGAATGCCACTTTTTGTCCAGATAGTGGTTTTCAGCCCGCAGCCGCCGACTGGTCTTTTCTAACAGAAATACGTATTTGATCGAACTGAAACGTAAAAAAATGTATGATGTGTCAGACAGATGGGCGTCAGTTAAAAATGTCTTCCAAATGAATGTCTCAACTTAGGTGCAAGTTGGCGATGGCACTTTCTAATCCGCCCCGAGAATACATCGGCTTCACGAGCGGAGACTGCCACCGCGGTGAAAACACACATCTCTGCCGGGTCCAAACATGACAGGAATTTTACCGTTTTAATGAGCGCGAGTCCAATTCAATTTCCACCTCAGACAATTTGAAAACCACAGCTGTAATTCATTTCAACACCACGATCTGATAACTGAGAACTCGGCATCACCTTTGGCTGCCGTATTTGGATGGCGTTAAAACTTCTCACAGTATCGTGTACAAACACTCCAACTTGACATGAATGTTGTTTTGCATACGCAGGAGGAGATAGAGGAATGAGAGAGGAGAGAGAGAGAGGGAGAGAGAGCGGCGCGGTTTTTGGACAGACCGTTAAGATCAGTGCTCGGGGCTAGGCAGGTTGCTATGCGCTGAAATGCTTCCTGGCTCTCGGTGCAGGTCGGCTAGCCTGTGCTGACTCGTCTTGACACTTCACACACACGCTGTCTTCCACCCTTTTTAATCATTTTTGATAGGCCTCCCTGGGATGCCAGCCATTTAATTTGAGAGGGTTGAGCCACCCAAACATTTTCACCATCTTTAAATAGAGGTCTGCCTCGACATGCCTGCTGCTGCATTGTGACCCGGCAAGGTGGAAAGCGGTGGAGTCAACTGCTGTTTGGGTTTAGGAGGATAATATTAGGCCGACACTGGTGGGGACTCGGAGATGGCTGAGTGACGCTGAAGTGGGTAAAGAGAAGAGACTGGGGGATTTGAACAAGCAGTGCACACATGTGTAGATGATTACCACCTATTTGGTTTTGAAGTTTATTTCTTATGTCAGCCATTTAAAGAAATCACATTTTACAAATGTTAAGGATTCCAACCCACGAGAATCTTAAGCGAAGGCTGGAATGTTATTATAACTGAAAATAAAATGAAAAAAATGTTTACATTTCTGAAGAGATGTCAAACACAAACTACTGATCTAAACTGCCGCAACACAAAAGGGAATAAATACAATATGGGTCAAATATAATAAAGGCAGCGTAATGCACCAGTTACGCTTCCAAATCAGTTTGTAATATCATTTTTGTTTTTGATAAACTGTTTGAGATTCCCTGAGTTTAACAACCAGTTTCCTCCTCTTTATATCTTATCATTCGCTCCCAGAGCCTGCAGCCAGCGCAGTGTGGTCAGAACTGAAGCCCGGGCCACGTTGTATGATTCATAGGAAAGGAATAACATATTTTATTGGACTCAGAGATTTATTTACTGGGGTTGTGGTGGATATATAAGGGACACAATCACCAGGGATTTCGCCAACCAATTTACCATTGTACTCTTCTCTAAACAATCAGTCAGAAGAAATGGGACAAATTCTACAGAAAATGATCATAAACAAACCATGATCATAAACAAACCATCATAAACACCGCATTTTGGAAATTGTCAGGAGACGCGCTCGGCGATGACTATCTGCTCAGAGTCGAAGGCAGAAAAGCCCAAAAGGCAAGTGGGGATGTCTGTGTGCCGTATGATATTACCGTGACTCTCAAGATAAAGACATCACGCATTATTGGTTTAGACTGGCAAAGAATGAGAGCGGGAGAGACCAGTATAAGCACATAGCTGGGCCGAGAGACAGACGCATATAGACCGAGGGGGAGTATGTTCAAATATATTGCCTCTTAGCAAAAGGCACAGATAGCTTCGAGCCTCTTGATGTCCTTCTATGCAAAACAGCTGGAGCTCTCCACGAAACCCACAACAAGCCTGCTTATTAGTTCCCAACAGTTTTATACCGTCTGTGCTCCACTTGCACCCCGCGCGACATGTACAGTAAACCCTCACTTACTCCGGTCTAATTTACTCGTGTGTATTTGCACGCAGAGAGGCACGTTTTTAAGACGCAGTAAACAGAGGTGCCGTGCATGCTTTTGCAGAGAAAGAGGAGGAAGAAGGAGAGGGAAAAAAGAACATGGTCGCGATCATGGCTGCAAACCAGCATGTAACCAAAAGCTGGGAAAGCGGAATTGACATAATTAATAATTAGTCGATATTACTGAATGGAAAAAGTCTGTCTTTGGTTTCCTCCCTAGAGCTTAATCGAACGCAGCCAAGATGAAGCTAAGCTAAACAACACCAGGCAGTTAATCTCCACTAGCATACAGTTCAGATGCTGATAATGTCCACGGGTCTTAAGTGAGCGAGCGGGGCCCATGTTTTTTAGATTTACTTGTTTGCTGTTGTTTGCCGTCTTTAAGTGGTCTTTTATTAAAGCCAGCCATCTTCCACGGAGCCCTAATGCATTTCACTATTCCGATGCTCATGACGGCCTGAGAACGCATTATTTAGCATTCGTTTCATTTCCCTTTGAGCCTCAAATGGCGACAAACTGTCTTGTAACCATTAGAGTTTTAACTTGCATCAGGCACGCCACCCGCAACCCTGTCGGCAACGCGGCGCACAACATAGGTTGGAGTGTTTTGACCTGTGGGCAGCAGTTATCTCAGAAAGTAAAAAAAAAAAACAGTTTGCAGACAGTCCTATGAGGACACAGACGACCTGCAGAAACAAAGGTGGAAGGGCCTGATATGAATGGGCGCACGCACACCTGTGCATTAATATATTATCGTGCTGACGTAAATACCACATAAATGCATCCAGACATGTGAGCATGTCCTCTGTGTTGGCACACGATGTGCATGTGTGCGCTTTTGGGAATGGAAGTGGATATGAATGCATTTGTTGGAAAGTTCATGTGTGCGTATGCATTCGGTTTCTTTATGAATTTATTTTGTATTGCTTTGCGTTTTGAGCATTCCTGCCCATGTGTGTGTGTGTGTGTGTGTGTGTGTGTGTGTGTGTGCGCGTGTGTGTAGGCTGAGGACTCCCCACTGACTGTCAGAGAGGAACCGGCCATATTACTGTTCTTACCCTGCCATCTGCTGGCCCACATCATTCTAGACCCTGCATCCATCCCTCCGTCACAAATACACCCCTCTCTCGTTCAAACACACACACACACACATCTCTCTTGCTCTTTCCTTCCATTTTCTCTCTCTCTCTTTCTCTCCATTTCTCTGCGTTACTAAGTTTATCTTTGTCTCTTCTTTTCTCCTTCATTCCCTCACTCTTTACACAGGAGCATCATCTCTCGCCCTCTCGCGTCCCTTCACGTTCCCTCACTCCTCGGAAAGGGAGAGAAAGCGAAGGCGAGCGTAGGAACTAAAGAGGGGCGGCGAACGATTGTTTGCGAAAAATAAGCAGTGTTTGAAAGGGATTTTAATTGAGGCATTCGTTACATTTGAAAAGGTGAACTCCTGAGGGGACGGAGGGAGAGGAGTGGCGACCCGATTCATATCCGCTGACATTCATGAAGAATGGCATCTTTTGACTTTCCCTTTTAAAGCTGTGCAACCTTAAATATAGAGGGGAGGCAGACACGGTAATTCCCTGCACCTTGGGGGGGCAGCACCAAAGTACGGGACGGTAGGAAACAGCAGAGGACTCCAATTAAGAATGAGGGAGGGTCCGGCCACCCAAAACAGAGGGAAATGTCCTCTCAGCGAGCCCCTGAAGGGAATGTCAATCCATCCCTTTTTGCTTTCTGTAAATCCTCTCTGCCTCATTTCTAGCTTTTTTCCCCCCCAAAATGTGTCTGTTTCTTTTCCACGCTCACTTTCTTTCTCTCCCTCCTTCCGTCTCTGTGCGGTAATTATGTCATTAATAATGTGTGCAGGCCCACTAATACCAGTTGTCCGGTTTGCATTTCTCCAGCTTAACTTAAAGGAAGTGGACAGGGCGCTCATTTGTTGTTGTCTGGTCAGCTCTTCATGAGACCAAATTCCAGTGGAGCGGATGACCTCTGATGTTTTCCCTGGCCATATTTTGTCAATCTGACCTGAGTAAAACTTGTCAGTTTATTGTCACGTTCTTGTACACGGACAACAGCTGGAGGCAACACGCAGCAGGTTTGTAGGTTTATGTCTCCCCGACGCCGTCCTGTTTGCAGACCCGTGTCCTTTTCTGAGGGAGACGTTGCCCACGAGTGCTGGTCTGGTCCGTCTTGAGATCGTCAAACGTCTTCATCCCGTCATTGGATGTCTTCTGCAATTTTGCTGTGACTAAGTGATGAAGTCTTCCCGTATTATTAGCAAAAAAGTTTTACCCTCACGCTTTGGGAAATACCCGCAGGCACCGCTCCGTGAAAGCGTCCTTGATGATTTATGCTATGCAACTGTAACCAAGGTGGCATCCTTCATGATGAAGTTATACAACTTTGTTGGAAGTGCCGTACCCACAGAAGGTATATTTATCATCAGCTGTCATTTTTCAAATCTACAGAATCATACATCTGTGAAAACGCATTAGATAAGACATTGAAATGCTGTAAAGATTAGTGGCAGCCACTTGTTGATCAGATAAGGTTCTGTTCTCTACTTTTGATGGGTACATTAAGATAATACTCCAGCAGGATGCCGACGACATTAAAGTATATGTTTAATAATTACTAGGCTCCGTGACTTGGGTTTTCTGCTCGCCAACGTCTTATTGGGTGAAGGAAATGCGTCAGCCAATGAGCGGCTTGGATCTCATGCAAAATTGTTTTGCCTAAAAATATGTGACTTGACATTCCATGTCGGATGGGATCCGGCTTGCTTAGCTTCAGGACTGAGGTTTGATTGCTTAAGTGATGCAGTCTCAACAAAAACAAAAACAAAAAGGACAACATGAACTCAAGTTTTCTGGGGGAAAACATGTGCATATTTTTATTTTTAAAGCAGAACACACATACACACACATGGATCACAAGCTTACACAAGCCTTGATAACAATGCTGAAACTAATCATAGCTCAGTGATGAAAAAAACAGCCTTTAATAAATTGCGCTCCTTGCCAAACAAAACCCATTATTGGTTGCATTTAATTTGGAACTTTACAATGAGTCGCAGAAATCTCTAAATCAGAAAGGAGCGGTGTGTTTTCTGTCTCGAGCCAATTGGGACGGGCTTTAAAGCTACACGTCCAAACGAGGTGCAGATCAGCACGATTCAAACGCGTATGATTATTTGACCACTGCTCAGTTTGTGTTGTGCAGTCACCTGGGCGAGGAACGACATTCTGTCCAATCCAACCGACTGACGGCGTCATGCATTCATTCAGTACTGCACGCGAGCACAGACACACAAACTGTATGCAGCCAACACCCTCCGATACTACAACCTCCTGGAAACATGGATCCATATCCACAATAACACCTCATAATCATGCACAGTGAGCATACCATAAACCCCTGAAAAGCGACAGCAAGAGGACCTCAGTGCTCTCCCAGTGCTTTATGTCTTCTCAACACAAATTGTTTCACAATTTATTTTCTGAAACTTTAATCTTACTAAAAAAGAATTCCAACATGATTTATTAAGCGCCGATACTACTGGAGACTTGCATAACACTAACACGCCGCCGCGGTGGATCGCACAGCAAAACTCATTTGCAATAAAAGGCACATTTTCTCATATCGGAGAGTACGTTCTGAGCAAGTGACCAAGTTGAGGTGTGATCTGTTATTTAGACAGGTTGGATGCACTTCCTCACAGACGGAAATTTCCCCCGGGGCTCTCTTCCATTTCTCACTGTCATGGATTTGAATCTTTTTACCACTGAACTCTTACAATTACTGAACATTCATCACCTGCCTACCTTCTTAGCTACCCAGATACTGTGTGGAACCCAGAGATACGGCACAGGGCGGTGCAGTCGGGAATACCAAGTAACACCGACGCTCACGCACTGATGAATTCTTACATCCTGGGATAGCAGGAAGCTCTTTTTCTTGTTTTGGTGTCTGTGTGTGCGCGTTTTCCCAACCGGGTAAAGGTTCTGAGAAGTTTGATCTTGTATATTTTGTCGACATCCAGGATCATTTAAATTCATATGTTTATATTACACACTTAAAAATCACTCAAATTGACCCAGTTTGAGGCCCGGGTTAACTTTTCCAAGTATCTACGGCATGTATTGACCCTATTTTAGTGTTATTTGATATATTACTGATGAGTTATTTACCTTTATTTATATTGAACTAGAATGTGGTTATTGTGGCCGAGGAAGAGACACAACAAGCTCAAGTTTTTTTCCCATAAAATAGTCACAAATCTTTTGTAAGTTATACAGGATGCATATGACATTCAAAACTGCAAGGAGACACATTATTAGAACTAGAATGGGCACTCGGTAGAGCGCATACCTTCGCATATCACAAGATTGGGCATTGAATTATGAACATTTTGGCATTAGTTGCATGCCAATTGGACAAATATGTATCGTGCTATGGTAAAAAAAAAAGAGTTTGACCTTTCCATGACCTTGACCTTGACCTTTGACCTGATTGATCCCAAAATCTAATCAAATGGTCCCCGGATAATAACCAATCATCCCACCAAATTTCATGCGATTCAAGAACATTTTGACCTGTTCATGACCTTTGACCTTGACCTTTGACCCGATCTATCCCAAAATCTAATCAACTGGTCCCCGGATAATAAACAATCATCCCACCAAATTTCATGCGATTCGGTTCAATACTTTTTGAGTTCTGCGAAATATTTTGACCTGTTCATGACCTTTGACCTTTGACCCGATCGATCCCAAAATCTAATCAACTGGTCCCCGGATAATAAACAATCATCCCACCAAATTTCATGCGATTCGGTTCAATACTTTTTGAGTTCTGCGAAAGATTTTGACCTGTTCATGACCTTTGACCTTTGACCCAATCGATCCCAAAATCTCATCAACTGGTCCCCGGATAATAAACAATCATCCCACCAAATTTCATGCGATTCGGTTCAATACTTTTTGAGTTTTGCGAATAACACGCATACAAATAAATAAATAAATAAATACACGGCGATCAAAACATAACCTTGCGGCATTTTCAATGCGAAGGTAATAAGTAAGAATGAATGCCATAAAAGTTAAAGTTAACTCAAAAGTGAGTTTGTAACCTCTAGATTGTTTTGTATCTTCTAAATCAATCAGAGGTTGTCATTCATTTCATTCCCCTGGAAAAAAAACAAGGATGCTCTCAACTGTAAAGCCTCCATAACAACTGGAAATGATCTTTGGTATCATGCACGCCCCACTGCACCGACAAGAACTTATGACCCAATGCCACTGTATATCTCTGCAGCGTTCCCCTCATGAATAAAAGGCCTCCTCTGTGTGGCGAGGATCTATCACCCCCCCCCCCCCTCCTATGGCCCTCCGGTCCCTCGTGTTACTCACGCTCACTTGTAGAAGTCCCTTAACGCTGACCCAGAAAGCATAAATATATTATAATCTCGTCACCCGTCCATTTATACAGGTGTCACCCTGCCTCGCAACTTGATTTCCAGGAGGGCAGCAGTTTTTCCTGTGGCAGCGATTGAAGTCACAGCATTATTATCAGGCAAAATATATTCATGATAGCAGAGGTCCGAGAGCCCGTGGGCCTGGTAATATAATACCAGACCTCTTTATCAAATTTAACAGTTTATTGGAAACAGCTTGTACACATGATTTAGGCACGGGACGGTGAGGCAAGGCTCCGGGTATCCTCCTAATACACCTCACTGTACACACACACACACACACAAACACATGGCGTACACACAGCAACACTCAAAACATGCACGCATTTAATCACACATCTCTCCCTCCTCCTCCTCCTCCTCCGCAGAGCCACAGTTCTCCTCCTCTCCCCATCATATCTAAATGCAAACCTCTAATTGGATGAGGCAGCGTATTTTGTGTGGCGGTCTTTTGTGCGCTTTGTTGTTTGTTTTCTCTGAAAAGCAGTGTGATAACAAAAGCCTGACGTGACAAATGGACTTTGTGCCCTGCGACCAGATTTAAGTGATAGGTTACTGAATGGGGGCCATAGCCTCCCATCTCATTTCTATATACATATAGATGCAAACACACACATGTTGTACACACGTCGATGAACACACAGACACTTGTATTGTCAGCAGGCTTGTGTACAGACTAAAGAAAATATGGATTTAACTCATTTGTCTCATATTATAATAACATAAAGCCAGTCAGTATTCTGTGGGCTGCCTGGATCAGAAAACATGTGGGAAATACCCCCACCCTCCTCCTCCATCATCATTATCTCCACCTACGGCTTGAGAACTACCTTTGCCATATTGGTTTGGCAAGCCAATCAGAGCAGACAATGTTTTTTTCGGGGAGAGGGTCTTAAAGGGTTGGGCGGAGTGTTTCAGACAGATATACACACAGGTATATTCAGACAGAAAGTATGAGAAAAGTGTCTTTTTTTTACATTAAAAGCATGTAAGATTGTTCTAGAATAAATCCAAAGTACAAGTTTGAGCCTTAAAATGAGATGTTTGCTCTTTAAACTGCACCAAGATGTTTTTTTACAGTGTAATTGTATATGTTTGACTCAACAAGTGTTGTCTTGGGAAGAATCCCAAAAATGAAGAGCCACATTGAACATATCCTCCTTGTATTGTTCCACTGCAACACTTGAAAATAAAAACTAAATACGAAGCAACACCAGTGTCACAACAACCACAGAATAACACGTCCTCTTCTTCTCCCTGAGATCTCCAATGGGGACGGGAAATAGAATCCATCATTAGGCCGGCTAACGATTTAAAGGGGTAGTCAGAGGTCTTACACCAACTATTAATAATAATCCCTTTTACAAAAAGCACGAACAGGATCCGTCCAATCAGACGGAGCAAAGAAGTCACCCGGGGCCTCCAGAAAAGATCTGTCTGGTTAAGGTTAGACTGAGGAAGAGCAGAGGCTCTGTGAAGTCTGTGTGTGTGTGTGTGTGTGTGTGTGTGTGTGTGTGTGTGTGTGTGTGTGTGTGTGTAGACAAGGAACAGGTCAGTCAACTGCCTATCAATGAGTGTGAAAGCATGCATGAGCGTGCACAAACACGGAGTGATTTAATGTCCGCTTGATTTATATATATTTATACACACACACACATATACAGTATATATATACACACATAGATACATATATACACACACGCACATAGACATGTATATATACAAACACGTATACACATATAGTATATATATATATATAGTATATATATATTGAGATATATTATACGTTCATTACAACTTTTAATAATTGTTTTATGTCAGTTAAAACGCTGCAGCCATTTTAATGAATATTAAAGAAACCTGAAATATGATGAATAAAGACATTCCGTCTGAAACCAGGTATTTTTGTCTGCGACACAAACATTTGTTTACTTCATCTGACACTTTGAAATTTGGAAGCACGTACTAATTTGTTTATAAGGAGCTCCAGATTTACCAGACATTTTTGCCTCTGGATACTTTTTTTTTTTTTAAACAGTTAAAATTCTACCCGCTCATATTTGTTGGCAAAATTGGCATATTCAGAACACTGCCTTAAAATGTTGCCGGCGTGCCACGGCTTAAGGTTTCCGCCGTGTTTAGCAGCTGAGCTGAAAGTAAAAACATTCATTAATCCTTTCAGCCATTTCTGGCCCCAACAGGAGCGCGCTGTACAACGGAGGTTATCTGTAAAACAATGAATAAGTTTCAAGCATGACTGACCCAAGACCTCTCGCTGCCAAATATAATCTCTCCGTGCGTGTTCTTTGGGATTTTGTAACATGTTCTTCAACCCCTCTTCCACTTCGACTCTGTTCTATTCCGGTAGCCTCTGACTACGGCCCCCATCAGTCCTGTGGAAGTTAATTATGGGAGCCAAGCTGTTGAGGGGTTGAGGAGAAGCCTTTCTGCCTGAATACTGGATACACACCAAGTCTGGCAAAGCCACCGAGCATTGTCTGCCGTGATAAAATATGGACGCAAGTGCTGCTAGGCAAATCGTTTATCAGCCAGGTTTAGCATGCACATGTGGAAATGAAAGACTGTGCAATCTGCATAGGTTGTGTGAGCTTAGTTTAGTGTCGCCAACACCGTTTGTTGTGTATAAATGGCATGCTGGCTGTCGCCCCTGTGGGACGTGATCAATCACACATTGGCTGCTGTGCTTTCTCACAGCTATGGGCGAACCCATTCAAAATATTCAAACTAACATTTCAGTCCCACCTTTAACTGCTTGCTTTGTACTTCCTGCGCCTTTGTTTGGCGCCTGTGTGAGAACCTGTTACGTGCTCCACATTAGAAAAACCATAAACTGATCTCTAAACTCTGCAAGACATCGCCCATTTAGTACCAAGGCACTAATGGTCTATTATGATAATTAAATCTAACATATTTCTTCAACCCCGGGACAAGCCATTATATGGAGCATGAGCTGGCATGTTTGCTCTGTCACAAAGCGGCCTCTAAAATAACTCTGCGTGCTCAGTTTAGTCTCCCATTCCCAATTTGCCTTAATGAGCCGATTCAAGCTGTCAGCCACTGAGCGAAAGGGGGACGCGATGACTGTCAATCTGCGGCGAGTGGAGGGGAAGACGGGGATGAATGGATAGATGGAAGGAGGGAGGAAGAGAGAGAGGTTTAAGAAAGTGGAGAAAGGTCAGGCCCAGATTACAGTCAGCAGAGCTTCAGGCAGAAGAAAAGGGTGAGAATGAGAGGATGAAATCCCACTGCTGACGGCTGCTCACAAGAAAACTTACCGGCGAGCTTTGGAGACGTTTTGTCTCCAAAATCAGATGTGGAGACGTTAGAGTCACTTATAGAGCATCAAAGAGATCTCTGTACAAGCATGAGGCATTTACGGAGCTAAATACCAGAACATGACAAAGCCAGCAAGGTGCAATAAATCTACATAATACTTGAAATTCAACTTAGTATACCTTAATGACTTAATCATTGACCGAAACAATGTCCTTCTCATAAAAAGCTCAATTCCCAGTGTTTTTGTCAATTTAGGGGGGGGGACCTTTAGTACATGGCTATTAACAAGTAATCACAAGAGGTGTTATAATGAAGAATGCCCTTCATTTTTGCAGAGGGCAAGGTAGACACCGGTGTCCAGCCCTCGTCTTCAGAGGAAAATATGGAGGGAACTTAGATGTTTGATGATGCGTTTAATTCACACAGGAATACATTAATATGATAGTCAGTGGAGCGGCAAAGCCCTCAAGTAAGGTTCTCTCATTAGTATGTTTCTCTATTTCTTTTTTTAATTATTCAACAAAAAAAACGAGGAGCCGCGTGACAGATGTATTGGCTGTGTCAAGAAGGAATGATTTGAATTTGAATTGTGCATAAAATCGTGCAATTATGAAGGCTCATTTGTGTAGGGGAACACAATATTTGCCTCTAATGAGGATTGGCTCTGAAAGCCCGAGTCAAACGACAGGGGGTAGGTTTTAAAGCAATATGTACTCTCTTTTCAAGGACCGGTCATGATTTGAGTGTTCGAAGGTCACGGATATGAATTGAACACACGACATAAGAAACAACATTATTCGGAGCATAAACAGATACACAATAATGCAAAACGGACGAGGTGGACCAGACACCGTCCGCCCCGCCCCTTCTGTGTCTCTGACTTCAAACGCATACCATTGGGAGTGTGCAGTGCCCCATGCGCGCTGGATGCTTGAACAAGTCATTCTCAAATCATCTCGGTGGGCTATTATCTCACTCTGCCATTGTAACAAGTGGTTGGCGAGGCTTTCATCATCGTAAGGTAAACACCTGATCTGCACACACTGGGGTTTTGTCTCCTGGCCTCGGTCTGCCGAGACAGAATACAGCAGCCCGCCGCATCAAAGCTGGGAATTATTAATGACAGCGCTGCACTTAATCACTCAAGGGGAAAAAAAGTTACGACGTAACTATCAACATAGAAGAAGAAAAAGAAGAAGAAGAAGAAGAAGAAGCCTCAGCTTGTCTGCGGTGCATTATATAGTTTATCTGGCTGGCTTGGAAAGGTTTCATAAAAACAAGGAATTGTCTCAACACACAGAGGAGCTTAACAAGTTATGAAAATGTCTTGTGCGTTCAAGAAGCAAAGTCTGGATTGTGTTAAAAACATTCACAACATGTTGTGACTTCAAACACTGACTTATCCCGAGGTTTGATGCATCAGTAGTGTGTGTGTGTAATGTGTTCTCTTCTAAATGTTACCTCATCTATTGGGGGGGGGGCTACAAACATGTGTATTCTTTTCAAATAGTTGTTTCTTGTTTTTTGGTTTCGGATGACCTAATTACAAAGGGCTCTCTAACTGATTCTCATTATTGTCTCTTCCTCATTTTCCTTGACACACTTAACCACACCGGGTTCCACCGCTCTGACTTGAGGTTAACACCAACCTCCTGCAAAAGGTTAGCCAGGTAATTCATTGCTTGATTGGGCTCACTCTGCAATTAATCACGCCTAAACGCACACCCTCACAGAGTGATCGTTTAGGAATGATGATTAATGGAAGCGTCAACTGCTCCTCACATTCCACTTCTCACTGGGCGGCTGCGGCAATGTGGGTCACAGCTGTCAGGGAAGTGCGGCGGTCACCCTCGGCCTCTACGGCGATCCAGCTCGCACGCCCTGAAACCGGGGTCAAAGGTCTTGTGAGTAAATCTTTTCCCTCTTATTTTTTTATGCTTTTTTTCTCCCTCTCTCTCTTTCTCCCCACTCGTGTTTCTTCGGCCCTCTTTGAAAAGCCGGCTGCAAACGCAGCGGAAGTGATTTCTGGGAATCCGCGCGCATCCGAACGCAGGTGCGAGGTCGAGAGCATGAGAGGCGACACGCCAGACAGTTGCGCGTGTGTCGCTGATCGCGGAGTCAATTAATTATTGAACTTGGCAAAATCGTTCAATCGATCAATCGTTCCAGTGAGGCGATCCCGTCCCCAACTCGCAGCATATTGAGACAGTAACCTATGACAATATTCATCACGAGCACAACAGCAGGCTAATTCCCACATGTAATTAGTCTACATTTTAATTCATTGAAAACTAGCACTTTTCTAAACTCACTTAATTATGTACTTACACTTAATTATAGACCCCCCCCCCCCCCCTCTTGGTTTGTTTTCAGTGCCACAGATGGAAAAACATATTTATTTTGGGGTGGAAGAGATACAATAAAACCTCCACCTGGGAGAGGAACGGCAGGTCTCTGCTGAGTTGTGCTGCGTCTGGTAGGAATTTACTGGATTAGCTCAGTCACAAAATGTGAGATGAACCACATTGTCAATCACCCTCGGGGCAGAGCGAGAGGGGAAGAGCTGTCAATCAAACCGGGTCTTCAATCGTCCCATTCACATCGCCTCCTGGAATCAGTCTCTCCCGCTGACTGCTCTTTGACATTTAACACACCGAGGCCACGAGGATGGAGAGGGAGAAAAAAAAAACATCCTCAGATCCTCTTTCTTTCTTTCCATCTGTCTGTCCTCAATCTCTGTGCTTTAGCTGAGGATAAAATGTGTGTTTAAAGTAATGATGTTGTTCATTTCGCGGCAGACGGCGAGATAGCTGTGAGAAATAACCGCGGAGCAGACAAAAGGTGGCGGTAACTCTTAAAGTGCCGTGGCAAGAGGAGCATGCCACGGAGAGGAAAGGGAATGGACTTTGCAGACTTCAATAAATCGCTCATGATATTTCCGACGACTTTGCCTGAACAGCTTCCCTTTTGGGCTTCTATACTTTCCTCGAGATGCATTATGAAATGCCCGCCGAGCTCATCGATAACAAAAAGTGACGCGTTTGCTGAAGCTCAAACAATAAATGCGCCCAATTTGGCAATTGGGTCGATAAAAAAAATAAGAAGGAAAATGAAAATCTGAAAAAGGGCTAATCTGCTGAACAGATAATACGCCCCCTCCCCCCGTAAAATGCTGGGGGATGAAAAATCCAGCCGCAGTTTGTTGTCGTTTTTATGTGTTTTCTCTCCTCTTGTTTGTATTCCGGGGCAGCCGCCTGGCTCCGAGTGAGGTATACAGAGTCATTGCTCTTTTGGCTCCAGCCCTGACACCTTGTGCCCCCAAGTGTGGACTCCTTAGCCGCGATCTGATCAGCATCTTTATAGTTTATCAGCCTTGGGGTTCAATTTTGGCTTGGATGCTTTTACAAATGAACGCAATCACTGGTGAGCCTTCGCATCCTGATTGCATTGAGAGAAGAGGGTGGAGGAAAGTTTAGTGGATTACCGTGCCACTTGAGGATGGAGCACAAACACACTGCGGCAGCCACAGAGGGGGCCGCCTGTGCCCCCCCCCCCCCCACCACACACACACACACACACCCTCCCCTGCCTGGGCTATTGGCACTCGCTGCTTGTACTCCGTCTTATTTCACTAAAATAATATAATTGTCTCCCGTCTTATTGCTTGTAAAGCCATCTTCTGTCTTCAGGCGATGTGTGTGATCAATGCACTATCTAACAGAATCAATTCTTCCAGGAATACCTTGCGTTTGTGAAATGATTCCAGGCAGATGCAGCAAGAGACGAAGCTTGAAGTCGGATCCTGTGGTACTCGGATTAGTTTAGCGACTTGGACCCTCCAGTTCTCTCTGAATACTGTGGGCTCTTCGCCCATTCCTCATGTTGTTCAGTGTGTGTGTGTGTGTGTGTGAAATAGGCTTCCTAGGGAATTCACATTCACATTGCCAGTAATGGGCATCATCCCTCGAACATCTTCTAAGCAGTTTATTCCACTTGTAACTGCTACAGTATTTGTTCCCCTTGAGAGGTTTGCAACGGTGCTGTAAAACGGTAATACATGTCATGTCACCTGTTTGGTAATAAAAAAAAGATTTCCGGGATTTTACCGGAGAAACGGAATTTGTTATCAACACTTCCAGTGTTTACATGTTTTATTTCATCCATCAACGGTGTCATCGCTGTCCCTGCTGGACGGGCTAGCGTCACAAAGTTATTAAAAAGAAGCACGGAAATACGGTTTTCAACCAGGAAAAAAAAAAGGTAAATAACAACATCTTTATATTCCATGCAACTGCAACTTCCCTGCAACCGAAACCCTTCGATTCACACCACGACGATGAATGAATTCACGGCCCACTGCCATTCCTGACTGCCTGTTCCCAGTGTGCACCGCTCCTCTAATTCTACGACTAAACAATGATATCAAAAGTGAATTATGTGAGACCTCTGGGGTGAATCGAGCAGAGTAATATGCCAAAAAACTATTACAGGGGGAAACTATGGGAATAGACCCCTCTGGAGGAGCAAAAAAAAAAGAGAGAGAATTGAGGAGCAGGATCAAGCCAAAGGGAACCATGTTGGCAGGGTTGGTTGTAATTGATTGTCAATGGAAATCTCCTGTGGAAAGTTATCTTACCACGTTTCTGCAGATGTCTTTCTGACGTGGAAGTGAGAAAGCGTACTGCAAAAAGACCTGAGAAAAGAGCAAGATCAGCGTTTTGAAGATGTGCTTGTAATAAGGTGTAAAGTACTGGCTCCGAGAGCCTTTAGCTAAAGCAGTATCTGGCTTAATAAGCGTGCAGAAATTCCCAGGAAGTTCCACGCCATATTGAGTTACTGCTAAACGCTGAAAGAAAAAAAGAGACTTTATGCAAATCCAGGTATGCCTCAGCAATTGTCATTCAGTTGTTTTGTCCAGTGGTTTTATTCGATTTAAGGAAAAACAGTGATGCCAAATTGTGTCTTTTGATAACATCGCTGCAATGATTGAGTTATGCGTTATTGCGTTTGTGAGCTGGAGTTTGGTCTGTTGCTCTGCGTTTTCAGGCTTTACCTGAGAGCAGCTCAGGCAGCAAGAGGAGTCAGGGCCAGAATCCTTTCATTTCCTTAGTAAACCACATGTCATGCTCTATATTAGGTGGATAAAGGACGTATGTGCCTTCATGTCTGCGCACCTTAGATCTGGCTGTAGATTTCCTCCTCCCTTCTCCTCCGCTCTGTCTACTTTCCGACGGTCTCATCTTCACGTGTCTTGTGATTTTGTTCCTTTCCCCCTCTTTTGTTTCCCTCCGTGTCTCCGTCCATCCCGCCCTCGCTCTGCAGCGCCGGCCTCGGCCCATTCTTTGGGTAGCACAGGAAGTGAAACTGTAACACAGAGTTCACTGGTAATTGGCCACGGTCACGCTAACCAAACAGGAAGGAATCTGCAACTGATTAGAATTCTTCCCCCTGCAATAATAGTCCCCCCCCCCCCCCCCCGGCTCACCCACCCCCTAACCCCCCGCTCCCACGAAATTAATTACATTCGGGGGTCTATTCCCACTATTGGTTTTCCTGTTTTGAAGCTGCATTATAGAGGAACAAATCCCAAGACAACGCAGCCTAGCTGCTTTTTCAATTACAGACAGACGGGCTGAGGAAGCACAGGCAGGCGTCCATCTCTCCATCCGGTCAGAGCTTCTGGTCAGATCAGTCTGCAAGTCACAGACTGCTGAATAATCTCTTTTTTCATTCACTCTCTCTTTTTCACACACACACACACACACACATAAACATAAACTGACCTCACCATCTCTGTAAAATACCATTCCCTAGTTCTTAATACTAATTATACTTTAATGGGGGAAATAGTCTTAGTTGTTCCTCCTCATTTCACCAATGATGTCTCCACCGTGCTGTCCTTTTGCTTCCAGGGCCCTTCGATGTGTGGAATTCAAATTATGTGTGTATTCAAATTATAAAACAAAGATCACTAAGATTTGAAATAATGCAAGACATTTATAAAATCACTGTTTACTCCCTTTTAAGACATGTAAACCACCATTTCCTTTGTAGTTATATTCGTATCATGTATTATCCTAAATATGAGTTGTATTGCTTTTCAAAGATCTGTAAACAATGAAGAACAAAGACACTCTTGCTCTGAGTGAAAAGCTTTTGCAGATTTTATTTTCCATTGAGATCAAAAGTCCAAAACCACGTAAGTTAGAAAATAGATGTGTCCCAAAACCGTGTGAGTTGTCTGTTAAACCACGACTGCGTGGTGCCAGCTGGCATCAATACCACAGGAAACCAGGGGTCCACCACGTTACGCTCGGCTGCTGCAGAAATGTTCAAAAACAATCAGCTCGTGTGAACGCTGCCCACCTGAAATTGTTTTGATGTTGCATTTTTAACAAGTGTGTGGCTTGATGTGACAAATTCCTTTCACAGACGAGGTTAAGCACACAAGAACAGCAGGACGCCAAAGGTGCACGCGCAATGTTTAAGTGCGGCCGTGTTCCGCACCTTTCAAAATAAAATTAATATAAAATCAGAGATGCATTTTCATCTCATCTTCACAGAGAGACGCGGAGAGCCAGCGCTGCTTCCAAAATAAATGAATGCCTAACAATGTTTTTGATGTCCTATATTTAAATTTGTACGGTTACTTACATTACTCCTACTTCCCTGGTCTTGGAACTAATCCGATTGATATGGAAATGGGGTGCTCTGTTTCATGACAGAGTTGGGGAGAGGGAGAGAGAGAGGGAGAATTCCCAGGTTCGCTCCTACTCAAAATGTGATGAAAACAGATTTTCGGAATCCTTTGGCTTCATGGTATTGGTTATAGGGGATTACACAAAGCACTTAAAGCTCGAAAATGAGCTGCTCTTTTCGACCAGGGAAAAAAGTCCTCCATGCTGGACACATTCTCCACACTCGAGAGGTTAATCAGGAACAAATTAAGCCAATATTGTGATTGTGTCGGGTGCCCTTAACACACATGAGATTATATATAATGACAGTGACATTTCTCTATTTTTTTATTTTCGTGATTCAAGGCAGAGGTTGCTTTTTTTCTTGACAGAAAAGGAGTTATCATGAGGCATCGATTGAAATGAAAAGAAATAGAAACGTACAAAACCTATGTAATATGTGGCAATCAAAATGATACATGCAAAACCTTAATTTATTAAAATAAATGTTACAACATGACATGAAAATGTTGATTAATTTCTGCATTAAATAAAGCTCTCTCTAAACTCCATGTTGTCCAGTTGAATGGGTTCTTTTAAAACTTCTTTCATTTTCACTTTCTTTTGTTTTTTATAATAAAATTACAAATTACAAATTTCACAGGTCTTTTAAATCCTAAAATGGCAATTTTATTTGTTTACGAAACATTAAAGTCAACATGTTGTTTTTTGCACCATTTTTTTTCTTTTTTATAAAAATGTATTACTTTTCTATCAATAAAAAATACTCAATGTGGGTTTCTTCACGTTTTTTCGGGCTAAATATCAACATAGCTTTTTCATCAAACACATACAGACTGAAGGAGATAATTGTCTAAATGAAATTAACTAAGTAACAGTTGTCTACAGCTCAATAGCATAAGTCACACATGTGGTGTGCGGCCACATGTTTCACTGCAGCAGCACACTGAAACCAGTGTTCCTGCTCGCTACCCGGGCCAATCCTTATCTGCTTCAAACTCTCCTTTTTATCTTAAACAGCATTCAAAATCATCACTTACCAATTCCCTTCTTTAGCTGAACAGCCATTCAAGCGTGTGTTGTCTGTCATTGGGGTCGAAAATTGGGGAATGGGCTGCGGTAATTGGAACCACCGAGGATGCCGTCCTGGAAAAAAGAGGAAATCAAAGTTAAATGAGATCATGCATGCCAAGAGAATGTTTAACCAAAGGGCAAAAGGGAAGCTGGAGATAACAGACGAGAAAACCACTTAATGTTGTGTTACTGCAGTCTGTTTGGATTCCTGTATGCTTGTGTGCGAGCGTCTGTGTGTGTCTGTGTGTATTTACAGGGGAGAGGGGGGTGTTACTCGTCAGCACACATTTCAACTGTCATCGTATACGTCTGTAAACGCACACGCTTGCAAATGTACATCGAGTAAATAAATCAGTGTTTATCTTTCTGAGTATTTATGGGATCAAGAATGCATGTGTGCTTGTGTGTGTGTTTATGCATCCGTTTTTTTTTTAGCGCAACACAGGAATGTGAACCATTGTGCATTGTGTGCGCAGGTGTGTGTGAGTGGGTGAGTGTGTGCAGGTGAGGACTGGCCTTGCAAAGGTTCATCCCATAATGCAGTGTCTCAAAGGTGTTTGAAGTGGTGCACCACGAACAATTAATCCTGAGCCTGTGATTGCACTGAGCCCCCGTGATGCAGATTTTCTTATGACAAGTTCACTTCAAAAGATTCAAGCGCCGCCCCTCCCAGAGCGCACACGGCGGGGTGACAGGCAGATGCTTTGTTTTAACATGAGAGGACAGCGGGGCGTAGGGAGCACGGCGAGGGATTAAAGTGTGGGGGGGGGGGGGGGCATTCCTAACCTCAGTCAACGGGGAAAAAATATATATTTCTAATATAATATATAGCTTCCAGAAACATTATGCAGGATTACAAAGTATTGTGTGACGAAAATAAACGCTTTTGTGAATATCGGTCATCAAAAAAAAATATCAAAAGGAAGTATTCAGTAAAATCAGTGATTATCTGATGTTTGGTAAAAAAAAAATCATGTGTATTGCAAGAAATAATCCCTTATCGAACACCTTTATGGCCTCTCAGCCGCCATCTGATTTTGGCGCTCGTCTGCGCGGCTTCTTCGCCGGTGGAATCACTGGGCGAGTTGTCCGTGACAGACGGGCTGGAATGGAGCATGTCTGGATTATGTTTATTCAATTTAACCGAGCGTTTATCAGGTATTGTTGCCAGTGTGCGCTCTGCTCTGTGCGTGAGCGAGAGAAGCCGAGTGATCACATGACGGGAGCAAGGTTTCCAGTTCACGAGCCGAGGTGAGAGTGCGCTGAGAGGGAAACATGCAGCCAGTCGGCACATGTCAAGGTCAGAAGTCCTTCCAAGGAATGAAGGGAGAGGTAGAGACAGATAGAGATCTGGTTCTCATGTGGCTCTGATGTGCTTCGCAACAAAAGAAGTGAGTCACAGAACCACCCACCAGCTAATTAAAAGCCTTTTACACTGCACACAGTTACGCCACATCAATGAAGTACAATTCTAAATGTTCACACACAAACTGCATTTGTTGCTTGATATTGTTCAGAACCTTAAGCTTTCCGACTCTGCAGATTTTTTTTGGGAAACTCAGAGGAGGACAAACCTATTTTAAGATATATATATATTTAAAAAAAGAAGAAGAAGAAAAGGTTTACAAATTACAAATATTAAAAAAACATGAAGTTGTCAATTGTACACAGTGTGATGTCATGTGCACAGAATACCTGTGGGTGGGTGCCATCTTTTCACTGAATCATTTGGCGCTGCGCTTTATTTCTTAATTCTCATTGCCATGAAACACTTCAGAAAGAATATCAACCCAGAAGCGATATTTTCTGCAAGCAAAAACTAGTTCAAAGACTCCCCCCCCCCCCCCCCACTACTCAATTTACTGTCCTGGCATCTAGTCAATTTGCAATTTGCAATGACTTTTACGAGATTCTTTTCCCCATGACTTTGTAGCAACTCTGAAGCCCCCGGGGCCAGTGGGTCATATAATTATTATGTGCAGAAAATGATAAGCATGTTTTAAAAGTGAAAATTAGGTTTAAGTGTGGCGTATGGTTGCAATGAATGTTGCATGAAAATCACAAAAGTCAAATTTACGAGACTTTTGGATTATTTAAAGAATTTGCACCGGATAATTTAAATGTATGACCCACTTTGTTTCAACATTATGGGATGGTTGAGGTTTATATTGTGGACATGTTATTTTTTATTATGTACATTCATTAAAAAAAATGGACCAAATCAGAACACCGAAACTCCACGTGCCTTGAATGCATCGCCTACACAAAGGTTTCACCTCACGCCTTATAGTCCCTGACTTGTACATCAGGGCAAATTTGGTCAAACCGGGCCGAAGACGGGAAATGGGACCGAGCGTGCGACGTGTCCTTAGAGTAACCAAAACAACTGTGAGTCCAATTTCCTCCATTGTCACTTTTTGTAGCTCTACACTCAAGGAGAGCGCGACCTGAGAAAGGAGCGTGTTGTCGCTCTGACTAAAACACCGGCAGCTCTCCGGCCCGTGTGTAGAGCTGACGTCCAGTTTCCTGAGTGAAGTCATTTCCTCAGTAGACGGTTTGCACAAACACAGGACTAATATCTAAGGTCGGGGGGGGGGGGGGGGGGGGGGGGGGCAGGGCAACCATTCACCTTTAAATTTGATCTCGCCCTTTCATCGACGGGCACAGATAAAGACATTCACTAGTCACGGTTTACTGGGAAAGTATTGTGATGAATGGACTTTTATTAGTATCCCCCCCACCCCCCCATTATTCATGACAATAACAACACAATGTCTTCCGACAGTAATGTTGCACGTATGTGTGTGTGTGTGTCTCTGGCAAAGGCAGGGGGTACTTATTATGGAAACGGTGCTATGACGAATGTGCTGGAGCAAGTCAAACTTAATCTAAACTGCATTACATGTTGTTTTGAATATACCTCCCTGATATGCCCGTCTTTAATGTACTATCAAGTGCAGGGAGCACAATTGCTTTAGTCTCAAAATGCAGAGCGGCAGAGAGAGAGAGAGGGAGAGAGAGGCTTTAAAATACTGTCTGCGAGAAATGCAAAATTTATGAATACCCCCCTCACATCCCAGCTTGATTTATGTGAAATAATAATACACTATTTAATGCTTAAACATAGCTAGGAGCGATCCCTGGCTATCAAGATGTACAAAGGAGTAATGGGGCTGGAAGACAAATCACCTTGTGGACTTGTGATGCTTATTTAAAGGTGCTCAGGCAGATATATTAAACTATATGTAATTGTACACTAACTCTGTGCTGTAGGCAGAGGCGGCAAACACAGGAGGAGGCCAGTCATGATGCAGATGGAGTGGTGTAATCAATTTGACTCACGCATCAAGATCCGCGGTGGAGAGAGAGCGACCAGGGAGGACTCTTCGATCTGCTATCTTGTCATCTTATTTAGGCTTTCGCCCCTCCGTTCAACCATCCATCTGCGCTTTTAAACCGTTTCCACAGAGCGCGTATCATTTATAGGGAAAAAGCGTAAATAAAAGATATACAAATAAAAAAATATATACTCTCCGCATGAACGAGAAAGAAAAAAAATTCCTACATGCAAACTGGTTGAAAAGTTATTTCTAAAGCTTGCGTGTGCGTCTATTTGTTGCGTCGTGTTTAAAGACAGGAGGACCCGGTTCAAGCGGAGGCAGCGGGCACACGGACTGTGATTTATGATTCACTGATTGCCTCATTTAAGTTAAAGTAAATGGCGAAGCCAAAGCGAGGCCGAATTGTCCTGATCTGATGAATTGGCCGCCGTTTTACCACCAAAAGCAGGTAGGGTAAATAAACAGGGTAATTACAATGGTAAATGAAGGCTGCGCGAGTGAGCCCTGTGGGCTGTGGGCGGCTCACCCAGGATGTACTGAAGGAGTGAACGACAGGCGTTCCCGTAACTTTCTTCTCTCATCCTCCCACTGCTTCCGAAGGCCGCGCCAACAAAAACACAACTCGCATGCACACAGACACCTACGAACATATACTCGCACATGTACCGCAACACGCAAACCGCAGCTCCCCCTCCTCCCCCCCCCCCCCCATCCCGGTGCGTTCGTGTACAATTATAGCGACGGTGATCCACAGGTGTTGAATTCTTCTGGCAAGCCATAAAACATGATATGCATGATTTGTGCAGTCAGCCAGGTCTGTAATTTCATTCTCCTTTTCTTTCATTTTCTCTTCCTGGGCCACACGATCCATTTCCCTGCTTTATGAGAGCGCAGACACCCAGAGAGACTTTCAGGATGATTACATGCCCCCGTGCCATGGGGTAGAGAGGGGGGTCGGAGGGGGTCTCAAGGAGCCAACGCGTCAGCCTAAGAGCCGTGTCAAACCGGGGTGGAAACATCTCTTTGAATAAAGGGTTTGAATACGCGTGCGTCATTTACTCTCCGAGACATTTGCAGATCCTCAAGGGAACCAATCAGCTGGTAGGATACGTGTTTGGATCCACTCGGGTGTCATTCGAAAGCAGAACCCTGACCAGGTCTGCAGCCGGCTGTCAGGCGAGCGGCGCCGACTGAAGATCGGGACACGCGCCCTCATCGTGGCCCTGCGAGCATCAGGCAAACGGAATCAAGCGCACCTCCTGCAAGCGATGTACATACGAGCACGGTGGGTCATGATGTCACAGCGCGGGGGTTGGTCGGCTGGCAGAGCCATGTCCTCCGGGCAGTGGGGGGGGGGAGTGAACGAACTCTGGCTGCTACTTTCACAGTGTCGCCTGAACGTGATCAGGGTGAGAGGAAGGTCCTGAGCTGTGGTGCGCACACACACACCCACACACACACACGCACACACACTTACAGTGTAAGCGCCAAAGGAGAAAAACAAAAAATTGAGTTTCTACATATTAAAACTGAGTCATTATAATAATCTGATCCAGGATTCACATAAACGTATTTCTCAAATTACTTTATAGCCATTTACCATGGATTCCCATTACCATGAATATAATGGTAATATGTATGTAAATAACTGCCTCTCATGGATTTAAGGCTGTATAGCTATTGGGTGCAGAGGGAGGAATGCAAGTGAAAAGCTAAATGGGCCACAGAGCACAATTTAGCATTTAGCACAATGTTGTTGTTTTCGCAAAGCCTGTCAAAGCCGGAGAACTCCTCCAGCTCTAATTCACAAGTAAATAATATTCAGACGTAAAGCACGGCATTTATCCTGGTGTGTGATTGACATTTCGTGTCTGTGACAATACTCCAAATAATTAAAAACAGAAATCTTGAAAGGTAATAGCTTCTCAAATCCATTAAGTAGTTAAAGGTTATGAGGAAGGAAAAAAACAGGATTATTGCTCACAGCAAAACTCCTAATTAAATGAGACGACGTCATTTGTTTCTCAATCCCTTTCACTTCATAAGCGCAGCGCAGGTTAAATGAATGGGCAATGAAACATGTGTGTCATTTACCGTCACTCGGAGCAGACAACAACCAATCTCGGGTTTTTTTGTCCATGTGTATTAGTGCAAAAGCGAGTATGGTAGATTGGATAAGCAGGCACACAATTCCTGGTAAATTATTTGTTTAATTACTTTTTTCTGTCATTTTCTCGTGAGCACACTTGCAAAGAGAGATGCTTCCCCCTCCTGGCTGCTCCTCAGAAAGCCAAAGACTCCCCGGCCTCCTGCGGCTGCCCCACCATGCTCTCTGTTGCTATGTGACCTGTGGGCGGACTCACTGTGCGTGTGTGTGTGTGTGTGTGTGTGGATACAAACACACAAACAAAAATTAGTTCGCTGTAAAGTGTGTGTTTGCGTTGATGCTTTTCTGATTCCTCATTTGACTTTTGGATTTTCCATTCTGAATGTGAGATAGTGTATTAATGTATCCTTAACATTTACATGGGGTTATCATTAGGGCTTGGGCTGTTGTGATCTGGTGCATCGGTGAACCTTTAATGCATGTCATGACTCATTTCCCTCTCTCTCTCTCATTCCTGCCCGTCTCTACACTGTCAAATAATAGCAGAAATGCAATATATATATATATATATACTGTACAGCTTTGAATCCATCATTTCATTATCGATCAATTTACCGAATGTGTTGATGAATGGCCTATAATATAGTGAAATATTAAAATGCAACATTATCAACATTACATCGCAACTTCCAAAAGCCAAAGTTGACAGACTCAGACGGCTTGTTTTGCCCAGCAAACAGCCCCAAAACTCAAACTTTTAATTAGCGCACTATCGTAAAAGACAAAGAAAACTTGCAAACATTCACATTGGAGGTGCTTACGATACAATCCGCTCGTCAATCACCCAACTTATCCTGACAGCTCTAATAAAAACCATGGCAACCAGGAACGAATTAATCCACATTCAATACAGCAAAAACAGCTCAATTAAAACTAGAACAAAGATATTGTGAAGCTGCTTCCCTCTGCAGTTTGCGCTCCTGTTTTGAATTGAACGGCCTGTTGACTGACTGACACCGAGCCCCGCTCTCATCGCGAAGGCAGATTAAGAGGCGAATCCAAGAGGTCGGACCCGCCGTGCACCTCTTGCCCTCCGATGACAGAGAACAGATGATCTGAATTTCAAAACCTCGACAGCCACTGAGTGTCTGCTCTCTGGTCACTGGGTGGAGGGGGGAGCAGGAGGAGGAGGGGATGGTGTGGGGGGAAAAATGTAAGAGCAGCAAGCCTAGCAGATCAAAGAAAATAACATGGGAGAGGATATGAGTGCTTTGAGAAGTAATATAGACGAGATAGCATCTGTTTTCCGGAGCATGCAGGAGGCTTGAGACGAGCCAGGGGAAAGAAAGACAACGGAGCGCGTTGGATAGGACCGAACACAAATGGGTTATTAAGAAGCCCTCAACGTAATATCTGGCTGGACATTAAAGTGTCTCTTCTTGACTGCTGGGGGTAGGGGGGGATCTTTATGATGCTAATGTTGAATAAATAATATGAAGGATCATAATGAGGGAGTCAGTGTTTATATTAAAGACGAAAAAACTGTCATGCTATCCCCTCGCTGGAGACTTTACGAAAGCCCAAGAAGTCCGGTTCTGCAACGAAAAGCTCCGACACAAACATTGCAGATGCCTGTTAATGGTTAAAGGTGGCATTGGTAGTGTTTCCTGAGTCTCATCTCTGCACTGACCAGAATTTAAATAGGTTTTAATGAAGCGGGAAGGGAGGTGCTGGCTGGAACCCTTTTATTATGTGTGTTCAGGTCTTATAGCAGCCTTGGTTGATCACACAAAATGTTATTACCAGCAGACATGTTCAACACAGTGTGAAACTTATATATATATCAGAATAATATATACCCTCCCTCCTTTTATTTTCATAAAGAGATGTTGTGGTTTACGTGTGAAAAGTGTAAATTCCACAAATGTTCAAAATCAGAGACAAGAACTCTGAGCCGGACACTCACCCGGTTGTGTATTTTCATTTCTATGGTCCATATAGTATATCAAAACCATTCATGGGTCGCGCTCCCATATGAGCTTCCTGAAGATTGAATAATGTCCTTCCTGATCCGCGCTGCAAGAGGCCATATTGGATCCAGATTTCACTGGTTCAAAAGTCATTTCATTCCCCTTCATTTCTCCCCCTCTCTGCCCCGCCGTCCGCTTTATTCCTCTCCGTCTCTCTCTGCCGGCTTTATTTATTGCAGGTCCAGCGGTGTGGTACAAAGCCATTACCCGCGCATATGTACCTTTTTGAATAATCAATAAATAATTATTTTATTATTTAATAGGATCGTATGGGAAGAAGGAAATGGGTTTTATTACATAAATCCATCACGTGTGATGAATGGGCACACTTGTAAAGTTGGACGTGGGAGATGTGGAAAAGTGGTTCGGACCGGGCGCGCGCCTGCGCTCAACTGCAGTGCCTCGGTGGGCACTTTCTCCAATGCGCGGTTGTAAATATGACATTTTTGTCTCACTGGGACTGTCAATTGGAGTGCAAGGGGACCGGGGGAAGGGGATTGTAAATTCAGAGAGATTAATTAACCTTTTACATTTGCGATTCAGCCCTGCATCTTTTTCCCGTATGTTGTGACCCCTGTGAGCAGAGGGGTGAGGGACCTGGCCGCAGACGGCCCAGGGAGCGCAGACGGCCCATTCCAAATGAGTTATTAACAGAATTTTTTGAATAGATGGAAAAATTGTAGCCTGGCCATTTAGTGTCATAAAGGCCGGGTTGGCGAGGAGGCAGGGGCCTCCCAGGGACAGGAGGCAATACCATTACAATCAAATCTGAGATGGAAGAGGGATTGAGCTGTCCATTCTGAATTTTTATATTGTCAGAGGGGCCGGGGAGGAAATAATGCCATCCTGGAGTGTATTAACCTCTGGCTGGGGAAAGAGGACAGGGGTAGGGAGAGGGAGAGGGAGAGAAACAATCCAGGCCGTGGGAAGGATTTTAGATTGGACAACAGGGAGAAAGGAAAGTTAGAAGAGGGAGGAGAGGAATGAAGGTGCCAGAAGAGAGGTCCATGCCGTATGCTGTGGAAGCTAAAGAGGGAGAGACAGGGATATGAGATGGCCGAGAGACAGAGCCAGAACAGAAGCAGGGAAAGTAGGGAATAATTTAATAAGGATTCAGAAAGAAAGTAAGGTTGGAGAAAAGCATATAAAAGTACATGACGAGACTACAAGGGGCAGATGGGGAGAGAACTGATGGGAAAGTCCGAAAGGAACGTGGGAAGACATGGAGGCAGGAGATGAAGGAGGCAAGGGGGGACAAGTTGAAGGGAATGATGGTATTTGGGCAGTAGAAATGAGCTACAAAGCAGCTATAGAGTGTACAACAAGCCACAATATGAGGATGATACATGAACATCATCCTCAGATTATGCTGCTGTTCAATGCAAATTATCTATCTTTCATTTCATTATCAACAGGTGAGATTAGATGTGGATTCACACAAAGACATTTTAAGTTTCAGATTGTTCACTGAGTTGTGCCTAGACATACCAAATAGTGCAGGAAAAAATTGTCATAGTGAAAGTACAGAAATAGTCAATGCAACAATTAACTTTCATGGACTTAAAACACACTAAAATTACACAGACAATGACCAGACCAGACAATGCGTTGAAAGCACCCTGTCACTCTGACACATTCTGACTTATTTTTGCAACCAGAGGAGTCGCCCCCTGATGGCCATTTGATAGAATGCTAATTTAAGGCACTTCCACATTGGCTTCCCTTTCAGACCCAATTCAGATAAGTCATAATTTCCTATCTAATATATAATGCATAGCTCCAGCCAGTAGGAGTTGGATTCACAAATCCCCCCACCAGTTGTATTCTAGGGCAGCGGTCCCCAACCTTTTTTGAGCCACGGACCGGTTCCGTGTCAGAAATTATTTTCACGGACCGGCAATATAAATGACGTAATAAATATGACGTCATACAATTATACGAAGGGCATAAAGTGCCAAAACTACAACTCATCATTACGCCGAATTAGTGTGAGCCGTGCGCTTGTTTACCTGCAACGAGCCGCTAATGGAGACGGCGACACAGACGTGTGTTTGGTCCGCTGCTCCTAACCGAGTTCTGGTCGCTGTCATTAGAACACCGGCAGACTTGTTGTGTGAAATGTCCCTTAAGGCCACCGTCATTTGCATCTCGAACAAATTAACTTCTAGCTCGGACGGGCTCGATTCACCGGGTGGGTTTGTTTACAAATGGGTTGCAGGTCTATTCTTTTGCAGTCGGGTCTCTTGTGGTTGGAGTACCGCTCAAACTCTTTTAAAAGCCTCTTCCACCCGGTCAACGTCTGAAACATGTAGAATATTCCGCTGTTCACTCGCCCACACAGCAGCGACTTTATCGGCCAACTTGAAAACAGTTGTCATTTCCCTGAAGTGACAGAATTCATTGAGCAGGTTGAATATGTTTTAAGATTCTTTGTCACTGAAATGTGCCGCCAGCAGAGGGTTCGGCGCGTGAGACTCGCCTGCAGCGATAAACTCGAACTTTAAGACTCCTGAACGCGGCTCAGACGTACACACGGGTGTATCCGGTCCTTTTTCAAAATAATATATTTTTCCGACTGATAAAAAAAATAAAATTACAACTTTTTTTTCCGCGGCCCGGTTCCAACCAAGCCGTGGAACGGTACCGGTCCGCGGCCCGGGGGCCCCTGATCTAGGATACACATCCAAGTTACCAGAACTCCTCCCAATTATGGGATGGTACATCCTGGTCCCTAGAACTCTCCGAGATCCTCAAGTAGGCGTGAGACCAGTGCTGCAGCCTGCTGGAAATCACTTCTATATAGACTCTGGTTCGGTGCTCCGTGACGTCACTAGCGATGTCACAGCACAGAACCAGAGTCCATACATATGTCAGTCAATGTTTCCATGGTAAGCTTGTCAGTGACGTCACAGATAATGTTACGGAGGACGACACTAGCAACACGTGCATGTGCGCCGGTGCTCGATGGTGTGACTGGAGACATCACGCTCACCTTGTAACTCTGATGGAATCTTCAAAACAGGTAACGTGCGCACGCAGCCTCTGACGTTCGCTCCTTTCCTGCTGTCCGTGGCCCGCGGAATAAGACCGAGTTGAATAACACCGGACCGATGACGTGTAGTGACTCACCTGCCTTGACTGCGTGGAGCTCCGTCGACCAATGGCATCGCAGTTCGGAGGTCGCAGCGGAGCGGAAGTTGTTGGCCGCTCCTGCCGCTGCAGCAAAAACTGGCATCTTTTAGCCGGCTAACGCGCGTTTCAACGCGCAATGGTTGTTTGTCACTGCGGAAGGAAAACATGAAAACTCCCCAAATGTGCGTAAGAGGAAGCCAGCATGTCCAGGGAAATGATTGTCACCGGCGTCGCCTGCGAAGGAGCGGATAAACTAGCGTAAAAACAAACCCGGAAGTGCTGGTGAAGGTAACCAGCCTGCTACTGTAGCTTGCTTGTAATGTGGAGAAGGCAGAGCCGGGAATGAAATGCCTCGCTCATGAATCGGCCGTGAATGTTGCAGTTTACACTCGTCTTTAGAGGCGCAATCTATGCTAATTAGTTATAGAACAACTTCCAATTAAGTTGCTAGCAACCGGCTACTTCATGTAGCCCAGCTAACGTCACTGGCTATCGTCCTTTTTCTAAACACGATGCTCTCTGTATGAAATGTCTATATCTTATTTTGAATCTACAACTGGGTGGGTGTGAAGTTGAATGTGATGCATCGGCGTGGGGCTGTGTTTAGTAACGTTATAACAAAACTAGCTAATCAGCAGAAAAACATGTTTCTGAACGAAAAACAAGGCAGCATCTTGTAAATACTCCGGTCTTTGAACGGCTCCTGAGGGAGGACATGGCATGTGGCATAACTGGTGAGGTGCAGCAGCAGTTTCAGTTTGATGGATGCAGGTGGGTGCTTCCTCAACGTGTTTGTAATATTGTTCCCAGTGTCAAGGAGCAGGGCTGGATCACTGAATGTTCACTGTGCATCCCGTGAAAGACAACAGCCATTAAAGTAAAGCAGGAAGTGGCACCATGAACTGCATCTAATTGACAAGGATGCTGCGATGCCACTTTTTCCTGTGGTCTCACGACAGCTCTGCGTCGCGCTTCACACTTAAGCAGAGCCAATTGAGTCCATTATTTCCCTTTTTGATTATCACCTAATTCTCTCGCTCCATGTCCCCACAGCTCCCAGCAGCAACAATGAGTGCCAAATATGGCCTGGTGAGCTACAACAGTTCACGGAAGCACATTTCAATCTCCATCCCGTCGTCCACGGAGGTGATGTCGCCCCACATAAAGTCTGTGGAGGAGCTGAGGGTCCTGGGAATCAACCTGAGCAACTTCAGCCCCGCCACACAGTTCTTGATCTGTGTGGCCGGAGTCTTCCTCTTTTACCTCATCTATGGATACCTGCAGGTAACACCGGGAGAAAGACAATCGGAGCACACAGACATGTGATTAGGAGAGTGCTGTTGTCAAGGCTCTGTGTGTCTATTTGCATGCACAGATACAAAAGACAGGCACATGTAGTCTCACCAAAGTTTGTATATGTGTGATGTTTTAATAGATGTTGTTGTGGCCCCGGCTTTATATTTGGAAAATACAGTGCCGGTACTGATGGTAGATTACACAACCCATGTGACGTATTTAAAAAAATAACTATCAGTCCCTGCTTTGTTTTATTTATTTATTTTTTCTCATCCATCCAGGAGTTGATATTTTCCGTGGAAGGATTCAAGCCTTTTGGTTGGTACCTCACTCTGATCCAGTTCGGCTTCTACTCCATGTTTGGACTCGTGGAGCTTCAGCTCACGCAGGACAAACGCAGAAGGTGAATAATCCCGTGCTCCCGGATGAAAGACTCTCCTCGCATGAACTCCTTAGACAATGTTTTTGGAAGTATTGGCGATGAAAATGTTTTGTTAAACTGTTTTAGCAACACATCCATTTTAAAAAGCAAAAATCTGTCACTCGGCTACGTTATATTTTCCTGTCTTCCAGGATACCGGGGAAGACCTACATGATCATAGCATTTCTAACAGTGGGCACTATGGGCCTGTCCAATACCTCCCTGGGCTACTTGAACTACCCCACACAGGTCATCTTCAAGTGCTGTAAACTCATCCCAGTCATGATTGGAGGAATCTTTATACAAGGTAAGCTGATTCTACTCTATTTGTATTTGTACACAGACGTTACAGTTACACTGAGATAATTACTTGTGCTGGTGATTTTTAAACTAAGAAATTAGATTTTTCTCTCAGAAAACTGTAGAGTAAGATCGTGGAATCTCTAAATATACAGGAGATCGTATTACTAAGAGAGAATAATACATGCCTTCCTAATTGAACTTTACTAAGGACTTAAGGAGATGCAGTCATCAGTCAGGAGGACATGTTAAACCTCATTTCATTCATTTAAGATGTTTCCTTTAGGACGACCACCTTTCAACTTTGGGCACCTATTTTTTTATATCTATGTCTGTTGTTGTCGGATGTCAGAGCCCAGCCGGATGCACTAGTTCTGTCCTTTCCTCCTCACACCGGCCCACTCGAGGTTCTGTGTCCTCAACGTCAGACAGGTTTTGCATATTTTTGTCTAACTTTTTTTTGCCTTCTTTCTGGATGGATAGATGTGAAGACCAGGGTCCCTCAAGGGGTTGAGTGGAAAACAGAAGTTACTCACTTTGAATGCAAAGAGGGAAGAAAGTGGGCATGAGGGAAGGATGAAGGGAGGGGTGTGGGGTTGCATCTGATGTGAGGCCCTTCAAAGGCCAGTCAGGGAATCAAAGCCGACCGCGGTCGACCTGATGCTGCGTCCCCTTGTCGACCTCGAGGCATCTATCCGTCAAACTCTTTTTGGAAGACTCCTTCATCCTGTTGTTTATTTTTTGTCCAAACTTTTGTGGTTTTGGTTTGTTGTTACACGCGCAACCTCTGCTCCAACTTCCAATTGTCAAGAATACCCAATGTGAAAAAAGTTTTTTTACCTAAGTCCAATGTCATCTTCTTTTATTTAAAACGAGGTCGGTCATCTTTTGATTCCTTTTCCATCCAAGCTCGAGGCAGTGTCTCAGATGGGTGTCTCTGTGTTTGTGATGTAAACGGTTTTTGAATTTTCATCACTCAAACTCATTCCTTGTTTCCTCCAAAATATGATTTAGGAGATTTTAGAAGTTAAAGATTGTCATTCGGAGTACAAAAGGGTTCATTGCCCCGGGTTTGTGTTCCAGGTAAACGCTATAATGTGGCTGACGTGTCTGCGGCCCTCTGCATGAGCCTGGGACTCGTCTGGTTTACGTTGGCAGACAGCAAAGTGGCCCCCAGCTTCAACGTCACAGGTAACTTCTTTGTCTGTGAGGCATAGAGACGCTTCAAGTGCCTCCCAGCTCATCCCTGCACCGCTTCAGCTAAAAACACACAATGTGCCTGTGTGTTGAGATCCCCGTGTTCTTAGTTGTGTGTGTTGACGCGTGTCCGTGGCACACAGGTGTTCTCCTCATCTCCCTGGCGCTGTGTGCAGACGCCGCCATCGGAAACGTGCAGGAGAAAGCCATGAAGCTGCATAACGGCTCCAACTCTGAAATGGTAGCCTGTTTATCTCACTGAACAATGTATATAAGTCTATATCTGCGACCCCGACTGCTCTGTGAGAATTGTGGTAGTTGTCGTGGCGTCGCTGACGGTCACATGGGGTTTGTGTGGACAGGTGCTGTACTCGTACTCTATCGGGTTTGTCTACATACTGACGGGCCTGCTCAGTGTCGGTGGACTCGGGCCAGCGGTGGCGTTCTGCTCCGAAGTGAGTAGAGCTGAAGACAAAAGGACTCGATACTATGCAAATGAATCACTTCTTATGTATAGTATATTCATCTTGTGCTCCTGGCAGCTGCGTTTTAATGTATATTAAAATATGTTTTATCTCGGCATCGGGAGGAGGCCGATGTCGCGTCTGTTTCATATTCATATCTCAGTTGTTTCCTCTCCGCCCTCCCAGCATCCCGTGAAGACCTACGGTTACGCGTTCTTCTTCTCTCTTACGGGTTACTTCGGCATCTCCTTCGTGCTCGCCTTGATCAAGCTCTTCGGCGCCCTGGTCGCAGTTACAGGTCAGAGCCAAACTCTGCTCTTCTCGTCACTCTGGGATAATCTGACCTGGAGTCGATTTGGAATTGTATCTCGGACAGATTGTTGAGTCAAAATTCATAACATATTTATTTAACATACTAGACTAGAAATGTGTCTTTAGTCATATTAGAGAGTCGCATCTGTTGAGTTTAAATTTCTTGTTTATATATATATATGTAAGTAAAGCCACACATGTATCTATTTATTTATGTTTTCTCTTTTGCAGTGACCACCGGGAGAAAGGCCATGACTATCGTACTTTCCTTCATGTTCTTTGCAAAACCTTTCACTTTTCAGTAAGTCCGGCCACCTTTTTGACTTTCTTCTAGCTTAAAGTCCCCACTGGCCTCTCCTTTGACCACTCTAACTTGATTTGAGTGGTCAAACTCCTCCGCTGTCAAAGGAGTCTCGTTTTTTTCTCTAACTTTCTACACACACACACTACATACAAGAAACAAAAAAACGCGTGCATCTTTCCCCAACTTCATGCTCCCTCCAGCTGGTGGGTGCCACGTTACTGGTCCTTTTCACAGTTTACGCTTCTTAAACCGATATACTTTACTCTTACCAGTATCTGCCTCTGCATGGCCATCTTGTTGAACTCTACTTCACACTCTACATCCAATTATTATGTTGGCTCGAATTGGCTTCTGCTGACGTTCACACGTGGCAGTCCACTTCGTCTCTGGCGTCTCCTTTGAAGACATCTAACCTTTCCCATCTCTCACCCGTCAGGTACATCTGGGGCGGCCTCCTGGTGCTCTTCGGCATCTTGTTGAACGTTTACAGTAAAAACAAAGAGAAAATGAAGCTCCCCTCCTTCAACGACCTCAGGGGCTGGCTGCTGATGGGAAAGAAAGTCCGATTTCTCTCTCAAAACGTATAGGAGGCACCCACGGGCGGAGCGGAGGTCCTGCGCCGGCAGCCTGACCGTCTGCCCAGATGGGGAGCTGTCCCGCCTGACTCGGCCTGCAGGAGCAGGCGCCCCAGCGGCCAGCCGCATCAACACTGAGCCGAGGATGGGAGTATACGGTGTGACCAGCAATCGGCCAGAAAAACTGCCCACACACAGTTAAACTAGGACGGGGGGGACAGAGCCGCCGTACCTCATCGTGGACCAGGACACCACTGGTGTCCAACGCAAACTCTCTGCAGCAAACTGAAGGAACAGACTCTTTTTTACAAGGGGGATAAATGCTAGTGGGCTCTTTTTTTTCTTTTTTTCAAAGAAACACTTCAGAGCCCCACACAAACATTCCCGACATGGAGGACAACACCGAGGGCTTTTCTAAAAGGAAGCCGGCCTTCGTTAACCAAATCGCAGAGTTTTGCACCGTAAAGCGTAAACATGTGTACGCGTAAACCCTCGAGTGGCTGGAGAGATGTTGGGTGGAAAGAGCACCGAGGAGACGTGCTATCCCGTCACGACTCGGACGAATGACTGCGCCCCCACTCCTAAAAGGAAAAGATACATTTTAATAAAAATGCATATTTGCCCCCGCATGTGCCAGAAATATGGAACTTTGTTTTACATGTTTATTGTCTCGATGAAAGTGGCTTTTCTTTTCTTCATAGTTTATTGGTAATTTATTACTGGCTGGGCTCAAGATTATTGAAAGAATTGTGATCATGTGGTGACATTTTGGGCAATATGAAGGCATTTACTCCAGTGTACATGAAAACATCAAAAGAATGACAGATACCCTAATTTGCTAACCATGTGTTTGGGTGAAAGGTTGTTGTTGTTTTTCACATGTATAAATAAAAACTTGGACAATTCCCTCAAAGTCCAGTGTTTCATACGTTTGTGTTGTTCTGGCTAGCACACCGTTACTCACTCCAGTTGCACCGCTCAGGACGAGAGTTGAAATGCTGCCAAACTCTCTGTGTGTGTGTGTGTGTGTGTGTGTGTGAGAGACATGACTGCCAGTCTAAAGGGCGATGTGATGAAGCTCACACCTGCTTCTTCACCAGTGTCCTCTCTCTCCATTTACAGATAGTTTGTTCATATATTATTTGAGGAGATGTTTCTTCAATGACGCTTCAACATTATTATGGAGCCGTCGTGACTGCATCGATTTTCTTACAATTATTTTAAAGAAATCAGAAACCTCCTTTACTGGATCCCTGCTTTTAGTTTGAATGGCACTGTGCATCTGGTTTTGATTGAATACAATATATTCCAGATAATCATGGCCCAGGAGATTATGTTATTGTCCACTGATTGTTTATCATATTGTATTGTCAAAATAATAATTTTGCTCTGATAATCTAAAATGCATCCACAATAAGTTTGAGTCTATATACCCAGAAAATATTATTTAAATCCTCTCCTGAGATCGACGAGTTGTAAACTGCAGGCCGGCAAAGTGACGCGTGTAACCGCGCTCAACCTTGGACCCACAATCCTCTCTGTCGAAGCGCCTGCAGCAGGAACCCAGCGTGATGTCTGCTGACCATGCATTCTGACCTCTCAATGAAAACACACAGATGAGAAGAGATCGGCCTTACAGAGGTCAATAAAGTGAATAAATAAATAAAACATAAATTAACATGTTAAGTACTGACACTCTTACTTTGTTTTATTTGTTGCAAAGCCTAAATCCAGCAGGTTCTTCGGTAAGCTTGGAATCCATTGGTGATGTTTTAGAAGTCTTTTGTCCTTGATGATCGTGTGTGTGTGTGAGTGTTTGTGTGTCACTGCCATTGCATGGTGTGAAATGAAAGAGACTTGCCAGCTCCGCAGGAGGCAGCTGAGTGTCTCTCCGTGATCCTAATAGAGGCCCAGATATTACAGTTTCACTTCCAGGCGGGAAACCTAATGCTGGGCCAATTAGTAATTTGGTATTTCATAAAATTTGGCAGCTTGTGTCTGATGACAAACTGACAGAGATCCTCTCTCCTCCTGGGAACCTTTGGCAGTGCAGCAGTGTACACACACACACACACACACTGAGAAGTGCTAAGTGTGTCTTCCAAAGCAAAGTGGTGGGTGTTAAACAAACTGGGAGAGTGTAACTCAATTGAAAACAAAAAAATGACTTTGGATGCTTTCGGGTTTGGCTGCAGATTTTCTGTTTTCACACAAGCTCGAAACGTGAAGAACCCTTTTTTCAAGAGGCCTCTCAGTATTTAAATTTTTTTATGATGCACAGCGGCGAGCCTAGCCTCGGTTTTTGTATGAATGATGAACGGCGAGTCAGTCCATTAGAGGTCGAGAGGTCACGTTGCGGTGTTAAAACATTACCTTTCGATGTGCGGCGTTGATGCTTCATTGCCATGGGAACGGCAGTTCTATTCAAGCTCCCTGAAAGGTCATTATGGGATGGGAAAGCCCAGTTGACCCAAGGCAAAGTACATCATTTGTCTTTTAGCCGCAGGAGAACACAGCGTGCAAAGCAGGCTGACCCCGGCTACAACGCTGAGGACTTCAGAGCCATGCAGGAATCTGCTATCCACTGAAATCAGCTGTTTGTTTTTTATTGTTTGGGACAAAAAGTTTTTAGATATTTTTAATAATCACAAGTGACTTAGTGTCTTTAGTTCGGTGATGCAATGTGAAATGTGTGGAATTGCTTCCATGTATGATTCAGGGATGTCCTCAATAGGCCTTCATGTGTAGTAGTCCTCTTTTTGTCTTTACTTTTACCGTCTCTCTCTTTCTTTCTCCCACTGCCTCCTCATCGTCCAAACCCAGACTCTACACCCACACACACACACACACACACACACACACTCCTGGTAGCCTAGGCCAGCCAACCTCTGCTCCTCGCACGGCTGTGGCCCTTCCTAATAAATAATGTGAGGTGTCCGGAGCTCATCATCTCAGCAAATGGGCTGCCACATAATATGCGGCCCGACCTCGGACACGCACAGCAGGGAGGGCTGGCAGCCCATTCCTTACGGGTGCCATCAGGTCAGTGGGTGCAGCACGGTGGCTAGGAGAGGAATATACAATAGTTCATAGAGACATGTACACACACACACACACACAGATACACAATCTGGGAAATATGCGTATTCACTTTCTTCTGCTCAAGAAAGCGAATATGCGTACTACCCAAAATGTGAAAACTATTTAAAGAGCTATATTAAATATACAGTATTGACACATATACACATGTACAAAAGTCATCCTTCCTTTCTTCCATCTTTGTCTGTCCATTTTTCATACACGTGGATTCTCTCTTTCTCTATCGCTACTTTTAATCTCCTTCCTTCATTCCATCTCTCCTCTTTTCCTTCCGTCCTTCCTCCACTCTCCACATCAGCACCACCTCCTCCTCCTCCTCCTCTTACCTCAGACTCATTACACCCCACCCACCCGTACCCCAGCCTCTGCGAGGAGCTCTCCTCATATAATATGATGGCCATCTGCTCGGCTGAGCCACGCTTTCCAAAAGCCCCGCGGCTGGATGTTTATCTGTCGTCCCCCTCTCAAACTCCTTTAAGGATGCAAAACATATCAGCAATCATCGCCGCCACAATTAGCACAGGTGCTGCTGAGCTGTAAAGTGATCAGGAGAAATGGGAGGAAACGTAATTGAAGTGGATTAGAGCGGAGAGGTGGGAGGCAAAAATAATAAAAAAAGAGAAATTCTGGAGTCTTGGACAGAGGCCCTTTTCTATACTGCTGTTTAAAAATCCACTGTGCTGTGATTAAAACTGGTGCAGAGCGGTGGTGGGAGTCCTGGCACGGAGTTTACGTTTTTAACAGCTGTCGAGTGTGTTCTGGTGTTCTCCTAACCCACTGCTTCCGTGAATGTGATCGTGTTTGGGTATTGTATGACCAAGATCATGGATTTTTAAGTGTTTTTTGTGCATGTTTCAGTTTTACCTGAGGTGCTTGTTCAGCAGTGTGTGTGTGTGTGTGTGTGTGTGTGTGTTACGATAAAGACTCTAACACATGACAAACCAAATCTTGCATCCAGCTTGTCAGCATCCTCTGACAACATGGCAGCAAATATGTGTGCTTGTGCATTCAGACATATAGCGTAGAGACACACACGGCCTCACTGACACCATTTGGTAGCTCGAGCAGGGCCGAAATATTCCGCAGCAGTCACTCATGAAGAGAAATTCTTAATAATAAATATCTAGCCAATAATGAATGTGCTGCTGGCTGCAGTTGTCTTGGGGGCATAATATCTAATTTCCTCCCAATGTTTCATATCCCTACTCCTGCATGTCGACACAGTCCATCATTACACCCCAATGCAAGTTCCTATCACTTTTATTTATTTTTCAAATCAATATATAAATCAAAGCCTGGACAGATGAGATCCAATAAATTACAGAGTGCCGGACAAATGTGGAATGTTAACTGTGTGCCAGGAGAGGAGATTCCCATGGGGGGCTGCCTGGTCTGCGCTGTGTGCAAGAGGAAAATCTACTAAATATCATATTAAATCACAGCTAACTTGAATATTACTCAGTGCTGTTTTTAATACAAGTGGAAAAACTCATCCGAGGCCTCATCCGAATAACTTTTGTGGTTTGCGTGTATCTTCCCCGGTGGTCCCGACATCTTACGTCTTATTTTGTAAAATCTTGGACACAAGGAGTGTACAGAATCAAGGGTGAGACACAGAAGTCACTGATTTCCATTGTGTTCTTTGTAGTGACAGAAAACCTGGCCATAACACGACATTTAGACATTTCTGGTTGTGAGGGACCCCACCAGGCCTTCATTGAAATGTAACTTGGGGATGCAAAATAGAGCAGCGGAGCACTAATCTGCTGGGCACCAGCCACAGTGTGTGAGTCACTCCCTTCTACTCCGAGCTCAGCCACATGAAAAAATGTGAGGGTTAGTGGGAAGTGGAATAGAAACGTGGGCAAGAGGGTAGAGCACCAGGTGAAATAGAGCATAGGGAACAGGGGAGGAGGGTCGGCAGCCGGGTAAAGCTGCAGCTGCCATGTTTAATCCCTACTGCGGACTCACAGAGGTGCAGGGGGCCAACCAGTCAGTAGGGGCACAACATGAAGGGCGGTACACACACACACACACACACACAGCTATACCTGAGCGCGGCAATCATCGCTATCAGCAGGGAATATGCTACCATCAGGCCCAATAACATCAGAGTACACCTTGGCGCTGACACCACATGACATGCATATGTGCGGAGGCAGCGTGAGGCGATGCCAGGCCAGGCAGCGCAGAGGCTTGAAGGAGATTCCCATTGACAGTGGTCTGGTTGGGGGGGGGGGGGGGGGGGAACCTTCACTGTGAAGGAGGAGCAGCAGGCCTACTTCACCCCATTGGTAGGAGCACAAAGAGAGGAGCACTGAGAGAAAAGGTTTATGGCGGCGGGTGTACGAGTAGCTGGCATGCTGCATGGCGAGAAATGATAACCGGAGAGAAAATAGGGATCCATAATGCACTTAGTGCTTAATATGAAAATAGTCTATTCATCAATTTATCCGCAATTTTTTTTTTCTCAATCAATCAAATAATCCTTCGGTCGATAAAATGTCAGAAAAGAGTGAAATACGATTAACACAATTTTCTAAAGCCCCAGGCGACATCATCAAATTGCTTGTTTTTGCCGATCAACAGCCCAAAAGCCAAAGTTAGAGCAGCACATACCCATCCCTGATAAACTGGACTTTTTGTTTTGAGAAAAAAGATTTAGACATGTGATAGAATAGCAAAATAGTTGCTCGACTAATCTTCAGCGGTCTAGACTGTACGCGATGAGAAGGTACCTTTATCAAACAAGATGAAGTGTCTTTCTTCTTTTCATTTAGTTTGAAGTCTCCTGGGCAACGCTCAGATCTGAGCTGAAAAACCTCTCATGTCGCCGTTACGCTGTCTCTCAAAGCTCGGGTTGATGATCTTGAACTTGCAGGATTATAGATTTTTTTTAAAGTAATTCAACCTATAAAACCCAGCCCAGTACTGCCCACTGTTTTCCAATGAAAGTAGCTCGCAGCACTAGCTCTAAAAGTTGATCAATCTAGTGAGAAAGGCGCCAAGTCGGCAACACTGACAGACCTTCAGGCCTCCCTCCAAAGCCCCTCCCCCAAATCTCCCATTATGAACATGAGTATTGTTAGTGCCGCTCCAGAGTGCCGGCATATTGTATTGGTTGAGGATCAAAGACACAGTAGTAGTCAAGTCTTTACAATAAAAATGTATACTACTAAATTGGATAGCTTATTGATCTCCATGGGGAACTTCTCTCCATTTAGAGAGATTTCAGTTTCAAAGCAAGTAGGCCTACAAGGTTTTGTTGTTTTGTTGTTTTGTTATGGAAGGGTGGATATTCCATGTTTTCGTGCACAGAGAGGCTCGTCCAGCTCTCTGAACCACTGCAGACTGGCGGGGGAAGAAACTCCGAACCGGATTCAACCGGTTGGTCCTCCAGAAGATTTCTGTTTCTGACACTGAAGAAACATCCAAAACATAAATAAACACCTGGCAGACAAATGATTTGCGTCGATGTGATTCCTTTTATTCTTCTATGAAAGATTATGCCTTGGCACAATCCACAAGTGAGACATCAAACTGAGGCACACATCTGCCCTTTATTTTCATTAAATTGTTTCTATTAATATTGTGGGCATCGCTTTATTTAGAAATGGGCCAAATAAGTTTATGTTCCAACATCACGAGACTAGAAATTACCAAACCTCCAACCATGTGATGGTCTGGGACAATTACATACAGTATCTTTTAACGCTGCACCGGGAAACAAGATCTCATTTAAAAGCAATAGCAAAGCAGAAGGCAGTTGTTCCAATATGGAGAATATAAAGAATAAATAATCCAGTTGTCTACAGCGCCCAACGCAAAGCAATTTAACGCATCAGTGGCAGCCGCCTATTAATTTCCTGAGGAAGGAAAGAAGTGAGGGGGGAGGAGGAGTGTGGGGTGGGGGGGGGGTGTCTGGGAGCCCTGATTTGAGAGACAACACAGCCGCATCATGTATCACTTCAGAGCCAAACAAGGCACACACGTGCAAATAAAATTCATAAAAGCGCACGCGCACGAATCCCCACGAGCCAACGCGCGCACGTCACAGTCGTAACGGTGCTGCTGTTTCCCACAATGTCAGCGGCGGGATGCGAGCGAGGTGGCACTTTGTGCTTAATGACAGTGAATTAAAAAGGGAAGCCTCCAGATAGAGAGGCCCACATGTGACTCATGTCCTCAGGGCTTTGCATCAATAATAGGCCCCCCCCAGGCCGGACGGCCCTGCTTCTCTGTGCATTCCCTGCAAAATCCCGGTCTGCTTTAATTAGGGACCCAGCTTCTGACCCGTCCCCTGCTTCCCAAATAACTAAAGAGGGGCGTGGCAGCGACAATATCACTGGCGCCGATCCAAACAACGACACCTCTTTCGCCACGATGCAGGAAGAGGGGGAGACCACGGCGCTATAAATCCAGAGGTATTTGGACACGGGCCACCATCAGTCCCAGACGACCACTGTAGTGGCAGTAAACATGCAGGGGCCACAGCCAATAAATACACAATGCTAAAAACATCATAGCTGGTGAACCTCGTGCTGTTTTTTTCCTGCAGAGGGTGTCTTCAAATTTCAATACGGAACAATTTGTGTTCCCTATCCCTCAAGACAAAACACGACTTCCTTCTTCATTTTTTTGTGGTTGCCTATGAATGCTTTTTTTGTTCACCAGTGAAAGAGATATTCCTCATTCTTGGTATAAAACTGCAGCCGTGGACCGGCTCTCTGCCACTGCCAGCTGCTCATGTGACCTGTCTCATGGAATCAGTGTTTTGTTTGATGCAGGGTTTTTCATTATCACTATGGCCCATCATTACTTTCCTCTTATTATAGTCTGGGGGACATTGGAGACAGTTCAGAAGAGCTGTAGATGAGGGACAACACACACACACACACACACACACAGTGAATTCTTTCTTTTGGGGGAGAAAAAAATATGTGCCCCACAGACATAATGTCTGTGTTTTCCTGCAATTAATTAATGGGTCCCCAGCTAGTTAGCAGTAGGCAGCACTTGTTTCACCGTGGCGACTGGGAGAGGGCGAAAGGGGTTGGAGCCGGGCTCGCCTCGGTAGCTGCAGGCTCTTAGTTGTGAGCCACTGGATTTGGACTATTTTTAACGAAATCCCTTTATGGATAGATAAATCTGATTTTATGCAAGAAGAGTCTCCTGGGTTTCAATTAACTGAGGGTCACGCTGCAGATCTATCTCAAAAAGAAAGAGGGAAGGGAAGAGCGACAGAAAGGGGGAGAGGAAGCGATAGAAGAGAAAGAGAAGGGGAAGAGGAAAGTCTTTGATTAACACGGCCTAATTAAACATTTGTAAAATGTATTATCTGCGCTGCTTATGTTTTGTTGTTGTTTTTTTCTTCTCATGAAGAGCCACGTTTGCCTAATTGTCTGTTTGCCCCCCACCCCCCCCCTCTCCTAAAAGTTGTTTTGTGGTTACATCATGGTTGTTAATAATGCAAAAGACGCTTTGGAGTCCCTTTTCACTGCAGTTTGTCTTTTCACAATTGAGGACTCAAAGAACATTTGTAATTGGGGTGGCTGTGTCCTCTGGGTGCTCCTTCTGGAAAACATTGGACGAACTGCAAAGATTTGGTGGCGAGGGCGGGGTTGGAGGGTTGTGGGTGTCGGTTGGGGGCCGGTATGCACTTCTTCACGAGACTCTGGAAACTAATTTGATTCCTAAAACATGCGCGATGACAGCTTCCCGCTGCACGGCGGAGGTAGAGTTGACTTTGACTCATGACACACGGTTTAATCACGGGCCACGAGGCATGGAGAGTCGCTAGACCTGAGGAGAGTCACATAAAGAGTGTCAAGCATGTGGGGCGAGAGACAGAGCGGGAGAGACGGAGAGAGGGCACGGAAATCCATAACAGATTACACAGTGTTTGGTCAGAACACACAGCGTGATATGTGCGTCTATCACCACGGAGATGCATATTTCTTTCCAGCCGGCCCGCTCATCGTTAAACTACCCACAGGGCACTTCTTAATGTGAAGATGATCTCAGGTTGTAGTCGTTCACACACACACATACACACACACACACACACAGTTCCACTCAGTACACTCAACCCCCAATGCTGCTGTGACATTTCTCTACCCATTCAATTCCCAGCGTGTGCAGCAGTAGCAAAGCGTATTATGTCCATCTCTCTCTCTCTCTCTGCATAGTGAGGGAATGATTCAGTTCATCAGAGCACGGAAATACGCTTTTATACCTTTGGCTGAAGTGCACCACACACACACACACACAGTAATGCTGATTAAACGGGCAGGTTGAACAGCGTCGGGAACAGATTCCTCTTTCATGACCCTTTATTATCAAAGGGAACCCTTGTGGGTGCTCCAATAATTCCCATCACACATGTACAAACATCCAGACCGGCTGGTAATTGTGCGCACGTTAATATCTAAAATAGGGTGTCTAATGTTTGAGCATGCTTGTAGTTAAATCAATGTTTTTATATTCACAATAGGTCACAAGACTACTTAAAAAGGGGTTGCCTGTAAGAATGGAAACAACCGTCTGAACTCGACCTGCCCACCGAATGGCCAACACAGTTGGTGGCGACAGCCGGTGAACATGGTGGAACTCGTTGAGACTGAAAGCCGAGCGGAGGAGGACTGAATGCTGAACTCAAAACTCATCGTTGAGGGTCACCTGTCTCGCCACCCGCTTTGCTGCCCTCTGTGTGCACCTTTATAACCCAGCAGTGAGGTCACTGTGCACGGATCACACCCAGGAGTGCACTTGTATCCGTACAGCTCAGCAAAAAAAGACATTCGGAGGTTGCGAAGTTACTTTTTGAACTAAGAACGGCAAACTCACTCTCTGTGGGACACGGAAAAGGGGGCCGCTTAGTGAGGCACCCATCTGCCACGTAAATGTGTTTCGCTGCTACCTACTCCCCACCCCCCTTTCACCGATTTGACCTCCTCTCTCTACTCTTTTTTTCCTACCCAGTTCTTGCTCTCCACTCCTCCCGTCCTCCACCTCTCTCTGGTGCCTTTACCCCTCTCTCCCCTTTGACCACCGTCTTCATATTGAGCTCGACGTCCCTGGTTCCAAGGTGCTCACAGTGCAGGCCGTGCTGTGGTGCTATAGCAGGGTCTGCACTGAGCATGCCCGAAGAGCCAACCTTACTAATTAGAGATCCAACCTTGATGAGTGCTCTCTCTCTCTCTCTCTCTCTCACACACATACACACACACAATCGCTCTTTTTTTCCTCCATAAGCACGTGTATCTGGGCCCAGAAATTACTTAATATGATATATTAACATATTTCTGGCAGGAACAGCAGGAGGAGGATGCTCGTTGGAGACACATTTTCCAAATTAATTTCTAATTTAAAATCCTATGCCTTTTATTATAAGCTGTGGGCGCCCTTGGTACCAGAGACACAGCGAGGAAGAGGGAATAAAGGCAGATAGAGAGCAGTGAGAAAAGAGTCAAGGATGGAAGGAGGAATAATAGCCAAGGCTGGTCTTTGCCCACAAACCAAATGAATAAACGGAGGGGGATATGAAGACACAGGAAGGATTTAACTGCACATGGCCGGCTGAACTCGGCCCAAATTAATTCAGCCATGAGAGAACCTCCCCAGAGAGGAAGAAGAGAGAGAGGAAAATGGGTCCAAAAGTTTTAGGCATACTTGGATCTCCCCTTTGCTCTAATTAGCGGCCTCCCATCCTCGCTGAGCCTGAGGAGCGGGAGAAGCCAGCAGCCACGACCATGGGTCAATCATTGAGAAATTGTTACGAATAGGCACACAATAACCCCGGGTGCTCATGGGAAATGTAGGCCCGGAGAGAATGTTCGCGAAAAATGGCACTGGAGGTCTTCAAAAGAGCAAAATTACCAATTAGGCCTTGTTATTTTGGCCACAGATAATGCAGGAATCGGTCAACATATTCTGTTCATAATGTATGCCCATTACTGAGGATTAGCCGCACTCATCCTTTCAAGGGCTTAGCAGTTACATGCAGTTAAATGATTCATTGGATCACAAGACATGAGTTGTAATTACTGCACCAATTTGGATCGGAATTCTCTTTGGTCAGAAGTAGAAAGTGTATCTGTGCTATCGTGTCACATTTAGGTCACCATGCACGTGTTGTACTTCGATTTTCACAAGACAAAGAAAATCAAGTTAAAATGAATAAACTGACAGAGCAGTCGGGCCTCCACTGACAGTATTATTAAGCAGTGTGATATAATGTGATATAATGTTCGAGCCCCTTCGCTGTCAGTGCCAGTGTGCGTTTACTTTACATGTTCGCTCTCTGAGGTTCTGTCGTAAGTCATCCCATATGTTCGACCGCTTTTAAGTCGTGTTAGCAGAGTAACACGACATGATTTGTTGTCATTAACCAAAACATAATTGTCACATCATTTCAACACCAAAATAGCTAAACTCGTGTCTCTCTAATTACAGCTCCGTGGTTTGCACATGGTAAGACGACTGTGAGCTGAATCTTTTGTTTCCCTTTTAAAGAAGAAAACAAACTTTGTTTACTGTACGTTTAAACTAGGCCCTTCCACAGTGGTTACATCAGTATGTTAATCGCGCGTGGATCAGTCATTATACTCCTTGTTAAGCTATTATCCACTGACGCACCACGCGACACGCATGGACTTGTAACTGCATGTTTAATCACCAATCTACCCAGGAGCCTACAGCTTGTTTCAGCTAATATCAAATAATAGCACAGCTCACCGTGTAATGAATAAACACCCGCTTTCCTACACAAAGACACACACACACACACACACACGCACAGCCGCCCTGCTCCACCCTTCAAACATGGCGCAGCATTGCGGACACGGACACGGGTCTTCTATTTCGGCTCTCGGGGACGAGGAGGTTTGTGGCGCTTGAGTTTCAGCCGGGGTGTTTTGTTGCTGCGACTCTGGGTGCCGCGTTGGCTCGTGGAGAGGCACAGCGCTGTAATTAAGGACAGAGGGAGGAGGATGTTCGTTAGATGTAGTGTCCTCATTAGTGTAAGTTCCACCCGGAGGTGGTGCTGAGCAACAAACACCTAATGAGACGCATATTGTAATGAAAGCGAGGAACCAACAACCGCCCAGACACAGGCAAGGGGCTCCAAAATTGGGGTGTGAGAAACTTCTGATACGTACTGCACAATGTATGGATGTATTTCTCTGGAGGGTATATAATAAGTATCGCATTCAAGGAGCGGGTATAACATGACCGCTTTTGTGAATAACCTTAGTTCTAAAGACTTGCCACATTTAAATGTGCATCAGTGCATTCAGATCGCGTTATGTGACGGGCCGTCTCAGGTAAGTGAGCACAAGAGACTAATCTACACTTTTTGTTTTCTCTTTCACTCCCATCTATTAATTTAGACCTCAGATGATAGGCGCTGCATTCGTTTGCCAGGCTACAAATCACTGTTACATACAGTAAGCAGCCAGCCAGCCATACAGACACTGTAGGGGCTCACCTGCCCTGTGGCTAAAGACGACTGTAGCTACTATACCCTGCACACACACGCACACACGCACACACTCACGCACATTTATATACGAAATGTCTCACAGCATGCTTCTCGCCACAAGTGTACTGTACAGGTAATCTCACTTAATCATCTCAGAGGTCACCGCAAAGCGAGGTGGGGCGATAATTGCTGTGCTGAGCAGCAAAAAGTGAAGGATTGCAGGGAGAGAAAGAGGGACAGGGAGGCAGAGGTTAAAAGAAGAAAGGGAGAGAGGGAGGATGAGAGAACAGAACAGAGATGGAGAGAAAATGTTTGAGCGTGTGTGTGTGTGTGTGTGTGAGACTGCTAGAGGGCAGATTCAGCTCATACTGGCGCTGCAAGGACAATTGTCGGCCCTGATGCTCAGACAGGAAGTAGTCCTTTAATGGAGCTTAGTATACATATGTGGCATTATTAAAACTAGTTTGTTATTTTAATTTATTTTGTGAAATATCTTACGCCAACGTCCAACCAGTGCTCTGTTATTTCATTGTTTTTTTCCAACGGCATAACAAGTGTGTGATTAGGAAAGCAAGAAAAAAAGAAATAAATGCAACAAGAGGGAGGGAGGAAGAAGGATAGTGAGAAAGAGAGTAGGGCAGCGTGACAGCCTCTCTCCCCCTCGGGGAATAACAGGGGCTTCTGGCCTCCCTCGGCCGCTGACAGCCAACCAAACAGGTACACCGCGAGATGATTTAAGGCGATAATAACCTCCACTTTGGCGGATGGATGATGCCTCTCGCGTGGCGGCTGACGCTTAATGAATGAAACATTAGTAAACACCACTAAAAACATGATTAGGGAGCCCCCCTGCCGAAAGCAGGCGGGGAGGAGAGAGAGAAAAAAAAGATGAGTACGCAAATGTGTCTTCACCACGACACTCAGACACACGCTCCCGCCTCACTCTCGTCACTGGATTGTCCAATTTTTTTTCTCTTCTTTTTATTCCTCCTCGGCACTTTTGAATAAAAGATGAAAGAGAGGAAAGGAGACCTCCGGAGGCAAATATGTATCAGTGTGTTTGTGTGTGTGTGTGTGTGTGTCTTCTAGGTCTGTTGCCACTAGACCAAATGATATGTGTACAGCAGTGTGTGTGCCGCCCGCAGATATGCACAAGCCATACAAAGTGGCTTTATGTAGAGGCAACGAGACAGAGCTCTCCAGATGCGAGGTGAAAGAGGCAAGGACTCACTAAAATAGATATGCACTGTCACTGCCCTACCTACCAGCCGGCTTCAGTCAAGGAGTATGGAAGACACCCTTGATCGCCTCAATCCATGAGCGAGAAAATAAGGAGTCAGTTCATGAAAAAAGCCATGCGAGGGACCAGAAACAAAGATCTGTTCATCGCGTGTTCTCAGGAGTTGGTTTCACCAGGTGCGCTTGAGAACATTGATGTTAACATACAAGAATGACACAGTTGATGCTTCTCTACGGACTGATGGAATTTATCTGTTTGATGTTTCTCTGCAGTTGGTGCATCATTACTGTGTGTTGTCATTGCATAGACATATGCACAAACTTACGGTAACCTCAATGCCTCCTCTGCACAGAAGGGCACGTACACAAACTATAAAGTGCAGCCCGGCTCAGTGTGCAACAAGGTCGGCGGAAACAGCAGTTAACCGCCACCGAGGGGAAACGCCAGCGAGCTACGCTAAATAGGACAACAGCAAGTCAGAGGGGACACAAGCAGAGGAAGTGCTCACTCACCTATTTCTAATCATGGACACGTCTTTGGCAGAGATGGAGGGACACACAAGGACACACAAACAGGCCGGACCTGTCTTTGACTCTGGGAGGGGCGATAACAAACAAACAAGGGCAGAGAGGAGAGTTCGGCACACGAGGAGTGGAAGTGGGGAAAGCAAGAAACAACATTTATTTACATGAATAGAAAAGGGGGAAAAAAGAGGGAAAAAGAAATGTGCACTTCAGTAGTTACTGACAGAGTATTTAGATTGGTTACTAGCTCTGTTGACAAATTGATGATAATTAGTACTGTGTGGCAGTCATTGCATTAATATGGTCACAAAACTTAAAAGGTCCCCACATATACCTAATATGTGATTATTTATGGGTTTGAGGGGCTCACTCCTCATTAGCTCTCCCCAAAACTGTCAAGGGGACTCTTTGGTTAGTCAGACATACTGGAGACGGATGTAAAAGTCTCAAATTAAGCTGAATTAGCATCAAATCCATTAATAACATCAAAGATGAGAGATAAATTTCCACTGAACATCGACGGTTACCATAATGTTCATATGTATAACACAGTGTGACTTCAGAGTCAAATTAAGTTCACTGGGCTAAATTATGCCGGGCTGAATTTACCCAGTTATATGACTCTTTTTATGGCTGATTCAAAGCCGCCTAGCTAATCAACGCTCTATTACAAAGCTTCTCCATGGCGGCAGTTTGATTGGCTTCAATTTACATAATGGTGGAACGCTGAGAAAGTGAGGCCTCAACTGCTTTCCATTTCTCCGGCGAGCCGATTAGATAGGTTTATGGATTTGAAACATGTGCGCGGCATTGATTTTATTTATTTCATTATTCATTCATTGGTCTATTGCACCCGGGAACAAGCAAGTTGTCGGCCTGTGACAATCATGAGGAGAACATTTCTCCCGTCCTGGACTGCGCTTAGTGCCAGAATCCAATTTGTGTTTGGAATGAGAAAACGGTTTCATCTGCAGGTGTAGACCTCTGAACGTGACACAGATACACACATGAACAAGCAAAGGGACTTGCAGCATCAATAGCGGTCATTTCCACACATTTAAATGAGCAGCCGTAACATGCAGTCACAGATAAAGATGACAGTGTGATCATTTTGCTTCCGATATTTCAGTGCTTCCCTTTTGGACTTATCTTTTCCCCCCTTGAGATTGATTTTGATTCATCTGAATTGATGTTGTAATCATCTGCTATCATGCCAATCATGAGCAACAGCTAAAACAAGCCAGTGTCTCCAGTTCGCGGCTCTACGAGGCTGCACGGAGACAGCGCTGCTTTGAGCTAAATGCTAACGGCGCCATGCTAACGTACTTATAATGATAAGCCAAACATGCTGATGTCAGGCAGGTTTAATGTTTACCACGATCACCATCTTTGGTCAGATTGATATCATGCTTTCATTTACTAAATAGGCACACACAAAGTGCAGCTGAGGCTGCTGGGAATGTCATTCGTTTTGCAGGTTTTGTGCCAATCCATGTGATAGATTTTGAGATATTAGGCCTACATAGGGTGAGTGAGAATATTCACTCGCTGGTGGCACTTGAGAAAAAAGCCAAGAGAGCACCAACGTCTTTAGGATTTATCCTCTGGGGACCATGAATGTCGGCACCAATTTTCATGGCAATCAATCCAATAGTTGTAGCTGAGATACTTCTGTGTCAACCAAAGGATCCTGCATTGCCTTCCTGCGGGTCAAGGGCAGTGTGGGTGAAATATCAGTGTTCTCAATCCACTTACGCTAAAAATACATTTACACAGTATGAATTTGAACTCGAAGTATCCGCCATTTGTTTATTATTTTGAAGCTGAGTAAAATCAAGTAAAAAATAAAATGTTGCTCAACCCTCAGAGTTGCACAAGGAAGCGTCTAACAACAGGTTGAACTACACTACTTTCACATTGTATTATGCCTTTTCAGCTGCACTTCAATTGAGAATATAAAATAAGGTGCAGTCGTTCCTGTTGCAATAAGCCTTTCTATGCAAGATATGGAGTGTATATGCCAGCTGCTACTCCAGTGTATATTGTGGACCTGTAAAGAAAACTGGGTTCGAGAGATAATATTTCAATAACACAGTGGTCTGAACATAAAATACAGTGTGTGTGTGTGTGTGTGTGTGTGTGTGTGTGTGTGTGTGTGTGTGTGTGTGTGTGTGTGTGTGTGTGCCAGAGGCACCACAGCAGGAATCTCTGCAGTCAAATGATTTCACATTCCCTTTTCTCCTTGGCTGCCCGTGCTGCCATTTACAAAGAGCACCAACAGAGGACGGTCATACGGTGCCTAGAACACATACACACTAACACACACATACACACACATGCACCAACCCAGCTTACACACACATGCAGTGTCAAAGGCAGAAGATACACACAGGCACAGTCGTCTTTGATTGAGGCCTTGTGGCAGTCAGTCCGGTTTCAGGAACAAACAAATGAAAGTGTGCAGAGTTTATGTCACAAAAGAGTGTAAATAAGGACTTCTATCATAATTACAAATCATCTTTCAAAAGTCAAATTGTCCTCATCCAACATGATCACAGCCTACGAGGTGTTCTATCTCCTTGCAACTCCTTCAGCTGTTTATTTAAATTGTTTAATCTGTTTCATTAGGATCTCTGAATGTTACTACACCACACATACACACACACACACACACACACACACATACAGACACACACACGCGCGAGTGCACAGCATCAAAGAGGGAGGCCCCTAACGCAGCACCTCTCCTTTGGTCTCTGGCTCATGAGCACGCCTGAAAGCCAAGTGGCGGAGGATATTAAAACAGGAGAAGAAGAGCAAGAAGATCACATTTTCCAGAGCAGCAAAGCTGGGGGCGCAAAAGCGCCCATGTGTTTCCCCCTCTCATCTGACGCCACGTGAAGCCTGGCGCAGGTAACTGCACTTTTTAATGATGCCATTTGCCTAATGCCTTCGTGTGGTTGTCAATCTATCTCACATTATCCCTCATCTCGCCTGTCTCGCTGTATCACCCGCACCCCCTGACTCCGGCACACCAAAGAGCAAAGAGCCTCGCCTGACACATCGCTGCAGCGGCCCATTAGGAGCATCCTCCAGACTAATTGGATGGGGAGACGCCGCGTAAAAGACGAGCGGGAAACAACAACAAGCAACAACAAAAACAGGGAAGAGGAGGACGGTGATGGGCATATCTTTTATCCTGCATCCTCCCCAACTTCCTCCTTTCTGCTGATCCGACTGGTTCCACCGGGGCACAAATTGGGATGAGGGAGGAAGTCAAAGGGGAGAACCTGTTAAGCCATAAATTGACAGCTCATGTTGGAGCTCTCTCTGTTGCGTTTTCTTCCTGTGCCTGTCCTTGTCAATCTCCTATGTACCCTCACACTTTTGTCTTAACCTCTCTCCGTCTCTCAGCTGTGGACTCTCTACTCCCGTCTACCGACATTTCTTCTGCACGGCATCCCTCGAAGGCGCCTTCTGTCAAACGTGGCGTCTGCTGCCTCGCATCTGACTTTCACGGGACAAATCGGCGAGGTAGCTTTCCTTAAAACAGGGCGATAATTGGAGATACTATGCAACACATGCAGTTATGAGACATGTATCCAAATATTGCCCTGCATGCATGCCTTTTTGTGAGTGCAAAGCAAGCATTGTTTGAGTCTGTCAAAAGGGAGGAACACAAAAGTCCACCTGCTGTCGAGCGAAGGAGGAACACCTGGATGAGCAGGCACTGCATGCACAGTTATAGGCACAGCACGTGTGCATACATACACACTTATCGTATTGCTCAAACTTGCATTTGTGGAACATACACACTTGAAAACAAAGAAGTGTGTCAGTAGTTTTGCACACTCATTCCTCTCTACTATAAACACACACATACACACCCTTCACCTGAGTCACTGGCGCAAACACACGTCTCCAGCTCACATATCCCAACAGAGGCTTTTATGACAGGGCCGGGTGACATGGAGTCCTCTGGATGAATAGTTTGATAGCCCCGGGCGGGCGAGGGGATAGGATAGGCCGTAAATAGGATTGAAGTTTAAATGGAATAATGCGGCTCGGAAAAGAGCTAGGGCCTGGAGTAGGGGTGAACCCAGAGGTAATGTAGAGGTGACGAGTTCGCCTGGAGCAACTGGAGCGATAATAAGACTTATTTTTTTGGGGATAGATGGAAGTGTTCAAGAGGTGCTTGAGACAAAGTTAGAAGACGATACGACAGAACAGTCAGGATAACAGATGAGGGGTTCGCCTTCAGCTCGAGCGCACACATGAAACTAGTATGTTTGACATGTTTCACTCACAGATTCTCTATTTCTCAGTTTCCCCAGACAGGGATCACTATAGATGAGACACAGACAAAGGAAAATTAATTGTAGCATAACTTACATGTTTTGAAAGGGAGGAGGGGCTGTCCTCTGGAACTGATGAGTGGACAGCCTGGTGTTCGGGTATGGGGGTGATCCCAGTAGGCCCACATTAAGAACAGAGCCCTGCCTTCGTTACGAGTCATTAGACAGACTTAAAGCTGAGGGCATGAGCGGGGAGAAGATTAATAAGTACCCAACAAGAAGGCCATTTGCACGATGTTTGTATAACATTTACATGTGTTATACTTTATCGCTCGTCTTGAACAATTTACTCGCTATAGCTAGATGGCTCCATGCGCAAATGTAACGCTATCTTACCTGATGTGCTTTATGCAGCGAAACAATCAGCGTTCTTGACTTGACGGGAAATTATCCTTTAAATTGACAAACAATATATTTCTGATTCATGGTTCAAACAGGATCAAGAAATTATTTGTCTCACTATAAAGTTTAATTATTCCTCTCTCTATATCACCTGTGACTGCACTTGTGCTTTTTATTATGTGCATGGATGAAAAAAATTACTAATTATGGGCACAGCATAGCCAGATATGGTTAATAAAAGGCTAATTAAACATGGGCAACACAATATGGAGCAATGGTCAAATTAAGGTTGTTTAATAGCTGCTTTTATCTGTATTGTTTGCAATGGTAATTTACAACAAATTATTTACAGTACTTCAATTAAATAACCATCTTTGTCTGATTGTTGTATTTTCCAATACATATTTTATAATAAAGCTAAGGTGGATGTTGAGACAAGCCGTGTCCTGTATGTCTTAATTAGAACTAGGAATTGACAACCTAAATTAATTTTAGGTTTCCATATATTTTCCTTCAACTATGAATATGGACCTAACCTTGTCCTCACACTAATGTATATCATAGTCATTATTCCTCTGCTCTCTCTCCTACTTACATCAATAAATAGCAAGCATAAAACACATTATGGTTGCTCCCCCAACAACTGCAGCTAAGCGTCACAGTAAATTAGCTACAATTAGCGCTGCAGCAGACATCGACAAGACCATCCCCCGAATGCTATTAAATGCCCACCCAATCATATCTGAGTTAGTACAGTCCACTGGATCATTTCTCAAATCAATGATCTCAGTAAGTGCTCTGTAAAAAGGCCTCCTATGCCTGATCAGCTGGATGTGGACAATTAGATTGGAGTTAGGGGACAGCCTTGATTAGCACCTCGCTCCAGGGCAGCGCAAGTCATTTATTATGCAACGCTGCGTCCGGGTACCTCGGCGCACAGCGACAGCAGCAGCGTCAACCTCACGACATGCAGGTTAAATGTGTTTTATTTGGGAGATCACTTCACTTTCAGAACCTTCAAAAGGAACTTCAAATATTTCTTCGTGGATTTATTTTGTCAGTAGCTGTTCTGTTCTTCTAGCTGAGTGTGCTTGTTTTTTAACAATTGTGAGTTGTCAATGCAAGAAAACCAAACAAAGCCAAAATTGAACCTGAAATGTCTGGGTCATGCAACAGTTTCAGGCAATATGAGGAGGAAAGCAACTTTGGCAATTTTGCTATCAATTACGACCAACCTTAGTTTTCATTTTAGTTTTGTTTTACCAAGTGTAATGTGTCACCCACTATTCTTTTTTTGTTGCGTGTTAAAGTAATGTACTCTTGTCATTTCTTTTTTCCACTGTTACCAACACATTTCAGTTTGTTTGTGTGGCGCAGGAAGCGCAGCGGCAGATAGGACCCAAACGCACGCTGAAACAGTCTGATGCAAAGAAAATACTTTTTAATAATTTCGCAAAATGCTTAAACGAGAGTCAAAACACCGGTAGAACCAGCATGAAAATACCGACAACCACCACCGGCAATGAGGATGGACAGACAAAAGACAAGGGGGAGCGCAGAGACTAAATACACAAGGAAAGCAGGGAGATAACGAGGGGCAGGTGACAGCAGCTGCTGACGAGCAACAGGTGAAACTAATGAGGGCGGGAAACCAACAAAAGCAGGAAGTTAAAACACAACACTTAAGAGAGGTCAGACAAACTAAATCAGGAAGCAAACAAATAACACAAATATGACAGTGGAATGAACAGGAGGCACCTATGTTTCACAGCTGTATTTTTGTTACTGTTAACGTGCGTTAAATTACGGTAATGTTCTGCAAACAAAACGTGTGGATTAAAACAAATGAATACAAATGTTTAAATGCTACTCATGTATTGCAGGGTGATGTGTCTCATACAGGTTTTAATCCTGCTCTACACTATGCTCACTCAGTCATGCCCCCCATGACACCCACAGCTACCAGGTAATAGTTCTGCTGCCCAAGCAGCATCAGCCTCACCTCCATAAAATTAAGCATAAAACATTGATAGAGGCAGATTAGGTCTTAAAACCAGACTAATGTAGCATGAAATTCTGCTGGCATGCTCTAGCAGTCAGAAGCTCTGAGAACTGACCGATTTTATACCTCCATCTGAAAGTAATATGCACATACATGCACAGGAATGAAGTATGTATTATTGTATATTGTCTTTTTCATGAACATGTTCAAATGTGCATGTATGCACACACACAAATGTAATACACTTCAACAGAACATTAGGATTTTGTAGCTTTAATAATGTGACAGATGAGGAAACGCGTATTTATTTGTTTGAAGAGGAGGGGGAGCAATAACATAGCAATTTCAAGAAATAGCAGAGACACGGACAGATAATGGATAACACTTCGCATTTAGAGCAACGTGAGAAAGTTTGTCGATGAAAATCAATTAGTAGCTTTGCTTCATTATTGTCATTTGTTAGGAAAACTCGACACGGGGGATAAACTGTCCGCTTCATATGTAAGGACTCGCGGTGAAATTAATTGGAAAAGGCTCCAAATGCTCTAAAAGGGAACAGTCAAGGGTTTGTTAATTTGGAAGTTTTTATTTATAAAGTGGATGTTTACTGTGCTTTACTATAGAGAGCGGAGTCTGCCCCATGAAGGGAAACCAAACAAAGACAGATAGGCAGTGAAGCGGGCAACAGTACTGTCGGATGTTGCTGTTTATGTTCCCCATCACACCAAACACACAAACACATGCTTTGACAAACACACACACACACACACACACACTCAGCAGCAGACAGCAGGGCCTTGTCTCCGATCACGACGGAGCATGGTTTTGTAGCGTGGTGAGAGCAAACGATATGTCAAGTCCTTGTGGATTCAAAACAAAGCACTGTCAAGAATGCTCTGCCTTGGCCGGGCCGCCTGCTCCCTGCTCGCCGTGCGGTGGGCGATACAATCCTCCAAGTCCAAGACGAAACCCATCATCATCCTTTCACATCGGTCTGTTCTTTGCCCCTACAAACTGCCGCAGACTCCGCGTGTGCTGCTCCCGTCTGAGCGGCTGCCGCAGATTTGCCTGCGAGGCTAGAGAGGGGGCCACGACACCCCGGAGACTGAGTCCATTCACATTACCCACTGCGGGAGAAGCTGCATGGCGAGGGACGGGAGAGAGGGAACGTGTTTGTTGTGTGTGAAGAAAGACGGATAGAACTTGCTGAGGTACAAAGACAATCAAAAGGTTTCTAAAAGAACAAACAAAAAGAACAAAGGAACTAAAAGTCTTTCGGGAGAGAAAAAAAGTATTCCGCTGGATACTGAAAACATTTTTATTTTAATCAGAACCAAACTGTTACTGGGATGTTCCTTCTGAACTGGGCTGGAGGTGGCTTCACATTTACCAAGAACATAAGAGTATCATCACTCTTCTCTTGTAAATCTGTCTTCCTCAAAATATTGAACTATTCCTTTATTGTATACGCCCTCTTTAAGTAATAATGGACTTACAATAATGATTTAATGTTGAAGCGTAAAAAAACGGAGTCTTTTCTGGTTTACTCCCCATCTAATTCTATTCAGATAGAATAAGCTGAAGAGACACCTTCATTATTAAAATCAAATAATGTGGAAAACATCACATAGAAAGGGGATGAAAATGCAATTAGTGGTGCCAAAAATATTATGGATTAACAGATGCGGGCCCCACTAATGGCATTCTCTCTGTGTTTGGATCATAATGACAGTGGGCTGCTTAATTTAAAGAGCCCTCTGATTAAAGGGAATTAAATAATCTCTAATTGCAGTATCGCGATAGTCTTAAACGTCTAATTCAATTATCAACACAAGTGGTGTAAAAATAAGTAGTAGAGGGGGGGGGAAGAAATCTCATTGAACGTGCCGTGCCATGTCAAATGAGTCTCCCCATTATCCAGAGTCAAAAAGTATTTCCAGCCGGCCCCCGTTAAAAAAAGGAATTGGTAAAAAGAGCCTTGTTTGCTCCAGGGCAGTGTTAGACTCCATCGCCTTGTAGGTAGCTCGCTAACCTCAATCACCATAATCCAACATAAGCAAATATGCAGTTTCTATACGAAACCAAATATATGAATACAAATCTATCCATGTGTATTTGTTTTTTACTGGTATGAATAGATAACAATAAATATATATATATATATATTCCATTATCCATACCGCTTATACTCATTAGGGTATATATATATATATATATAAATATATATATATATAGATATTTTAAAAGAATAGGACCGTGACAGACATGATGTTTTGGGAAGGAAGAAATTTATCTGAAGCAGGTAAATATAAATAATTTTCAGAAAGCAAATAGGCATGGCAATTCATTCTACTCCTTGTATACTAAGTAATAGGAATTATAATACAATAACATATGACAAAAGTCTAATTGTAGGTCTGAAATGCAACACAAATAAGTCCAAAAAAGCCTGGAAAAATATTCAAAGATATTGTTATGGCCATTCTTCATTTCCCTCTTTCCCCCCTCCCCAAAGCATGATGGATGGTTTTTCTCTGCACCCCACAGGGAGATGTATAATGGAGTTAAAACAGGAATTGTTGAGTCCCAGATAGACCTATTCTCAAGACCCTCGGAAATGACTCTCATAATCCTTCACAGCAGGCAGGAAGGATCCACTCAATGTGGACTTGTCGCTGCCTGAACCAACATGGCCGCCTTGACTTCCTCTGTTTATTTACTGTATCAGTCGGCCATTTCCAACAGACTCATAAATGATCGTCTCGTATTCAAGTCTTTTAGGCCGATGTATGCAAATGCACACAGAAATATGCGTAAAGATATTTTACCCACCATCCAAACGCACTTCTTACACACAAACACACACACACACACACACACACATTCTCTAAACATGCTGCTAATGGTATTCTTCTCCTTGGTCTTTAGTATGTAAAACTGATGTGATAGATGATCATAGGAGACACGGAGCAGGCTACAACACAGTGGTGGTGGTAATACACGTCTCCCAGTTCACAACAGAGTCGACCCAAGGCCCCGGCTAACGACTCCTTGCCAAGTAAATGATGATAAACACAAGCTCTCCTTCCACCAGTGAGTGCGCATTATCTAATGATGTTCAATGGCAGTGGTGAGCGATAAAGACAACAAATATATTATACCAATGCATCTTAAATGGCCATCCCTAAGGAAACACATCTGAATTGTAAATTCATGCACAGGGCTCATTTTTCATATTTGGCAAGTGTGAAATTCCAAACAACTGTGTACTTAATGTGCATTGCGTTTTTTGGGTATTCTTACATCTTTAGAAGCACTTAGTGGGGTTTGTACGTATTTATTTTTATGAAATGTGCAGCACTTACCCATTGTCAGAAATGGACTAGGCTTAGATGGATGTGTTCATGAAGTAGCACACAATAGGTCAAACTTCTAACACTTTGTAACCATGAAGTCTGAGAAAAGTGGAGAAATTGAAATGTTGTGCTGACTGTAGTTGTAATGAATACATCTTATTATATTCAGGCTCTATGTCTGTCACGCGGTAAATCTCCCAATAAGAAACTTTATTTCTTCATGACTGCGCCTCAAATTGGAGCAGTAACTTCTGCTTTATTGATTTTCTATTCTTTCATATTACTTTTAACAACTTACTCCAGTTTTGTGTCACGCCTTTTCAATCCAGCAGCCTGTGGTATTGGAATAAATCTTCTATATAAGTATCACAAGTTTAGTTGGGATCCATTACAGTGTATTTTGGGGATATTAAAGACAAATTGCACGCTCAGGTGGCCACAAAGACCCTTTATGTACAGAAACTAGGCTATTAGCTGGAACCAGAGATGTGAAAGAATAGCTGGCACCAGGTCCACTACTTAGAAATCAAGCTGCCTTTGAGAGACACAAATTGCAAGAATGAATGCTGGCCGGACTTCAAATGGTTGTGAGATGGATAACTGCCAGCTGCTGTGGTGCGGAGACAGGTAGAGCCTGTTGGATAGAAGGGGCTGGGAAGGTAGGGAGACGAAAAACAAGCGTCCAAAGAAGTGGAACATGATCTGATAAGCCTGGAAAAGACTCAGGCCTGGTGACATCTGTGCCAAGGGCCTTTCAGCGGCTCCAATTTAAATGGCCGGGACCAGCAGGTCTCCTGGGAGAGATGGAATGGAGTGTATGCACAAAGAAACACACACATGGACCACACACACAGCACACCTACATGACAAGTGCACAATGCACACATCAATACACACTTCATTACGCCAGATCAAAGTGGTGCACATCTGTGTCAATGAGTTTAAAGTAAACGCGTGTTTTCACATGTTTTTATGTTAATAATAAGTGTAAAACTCAATGGTTCATACATTCACACTTTGATTTTCTTATTATTAATACAACCCATTTACCAAACTACAGCACCTGAAATAATTTCCCCTGAGCATCTTCCTTCGGTTGTGGGTATATTCAGACAGACCTGCTGAGTAGCTGAACTCTGATCATTCACAAGCCGACACAGATCTTCAGTCACTCACCTCAGAATGAGGAAAAAATAAAGACAAGGAGACAGAGAGAAAAACAGAAACATTTGATTCCCTCTGGGCCCACCGATTCTCACTGTGTTGTAGGGACTATGGATAAAACCCTCCAACTAAGGGCACGTGCATCTGCTCCCTCAGTCAAATTTGAGAGAGGTTGAACCTATTCTATTTCTGAAATTGTGAACTGTGGGTTGTCTGGGTGGGTGTAGCACTGAGAGCCTCTAATGGGGAGGTTAAAGTGCATCCCACGCGCAAACACACACACACACACACACACCCTGCCTCACGGTTAAGAAGTCCAACACTGAAAAGTAGCTTAGTAAATAAAAGAGAACTGCCACAGCCGCATAAGAAAGACGCACATGGCTGATAAAGTTTCTGCACAGATATATTGCGAAAATATTCATCATGGATCCAAAAAGCGGCACCATTGCCGCCGTACCCTGAAGGCCAAACGTGAGAGCCGTCGCCGCTTTGGCCAAGCTCAGCATAAAGGCCGCAAGGCGCTACAGTCTACACATAAACACAAACGCACATTCACCTCCTCATCTCTTCCTCAGTCCGTTGTGTTAAATGTGTCTCGCGGTGCTGAGGGCGTGTCAACAGGGGGAATTGGTTTGTCTTCGTAGATTCGGGGGCCGCTGTCGAGGCTTCCAGCCACCTTGAAAGTGCTGAACATGGCCCATCTGACATGAAATAACGCGTAAGCACACACTCGCATACTGAGCACACTTCTGTACTTTTTCACGATCTCCTCGGCTGAAGGTACGTCAAAGCGGGGCCGAGGGGATAGCTGCTCGCATGTCACCAGGGTGGACGTTAGCTGTCACACATCAACACACGCAGACCAGGCTCATGCCGACCTGCAGCCTGTAGCCTATGATAGAAAAGCGCTCGACACTGAGGAGCAGGTTTGAATCTTTCTGTCACTGAGCTCGGTGTGGCTTGGAGGGAATCTGCTGAGGCACAGAAACTGTCCTCCAGAGAAAGCGTTTGGCTTTGGCCTGTGATACCTTTTTTTCTTTTGGTCAAATCACTGTCAATTACTCTGAAATGAAGATTCCACAGGAAGTTATTTCATTCACATAGAGTATCAGACACAAGTATTCACCTCTCGAAGCCAGCTCTCTGCATCATGACGATGTAACTCTCCAGTGAATAGTAGTAATTAATCATGTCAAGATGTAACATGATATAAAAGGCTATCAAAGTCAGAGGTCTCTGTACTCAAAGACGCCTCAGGTAAAACTAGTAAACAACATTATCGGAAGGGTAAACAAAGGGTTAATGAGTAGACCCCCATGGCCACCAGTTTCCATGCCGACTTGTACTCCCTCCGTGGTCCATAACATCTCCGGATGATGTCATGTGGCTCCATCTATGTTTCATCTCTGCACCTCAATCCAGCCCCTTCTTCTTCTTTGGGCGGCACCAGACGTCGGTGTCTCGTCCCCTTATACGCAGCCCTGGTGGCCCTGGGCCTCCTCTGCAGCCCTGCACGGCCCCTTCACACCAGTCAGCCAGCAGCCATCTGTCTGTTCATCCGTTTCCGTGCCCGGCTCATTTGGCCGCTCAGTGGGACTGTGTCGATTCTCCATCGCTGGAGAGCTCTTCTTATCAGACCCATGTGGAGGGCCTAATTAGTCGGTGGGCTTTTGCAAGTGCCTGGCGGGTCTGACATACGCGGAAGCTGGGGTTAAGAGGTGGCCAGCAGGGCCTAAGAGGTGGTCTGCTCGATCCCCTCCAGCAAAGCAAACTGTGAGTGGAGCAGATTGATATGGGGAGCTTGAATATTCCAATGTTTGATAATAATAGACACTGTTGTCAAAGTTTCCTCTCCAATATTGGTCCAATATTGTCATTGTTGTGGATTCTGTTCGTCTCCTGTGCTGTAATTGGGATCTGACAAACAACTTGTTTTATTGCCCTGGAGCCAACACAGCATATTGGAAATATGTGTTGAAAGTGACAACATGTCAGTGAGCAGTTGACTTCTCTTTGGGCGGTTGCTTTTTGAACACCATCATGTGATTTTAAGCATCACAACTCTTTTAGCAGCGTGATTTTTTTGGATTCAGTCTGTATTGTCAAGGATGACAGAAACTTTGATTTACTCTGATGAACAGGTAGAGAAAGTTTAGGCCTGGAGAACAAGGAAATAATGTTTCAGAGAGTAGAATTTGCCTGGAAAGTTAATTGTCATGTGTTTTTACTGGTGTTGCAATGCCTTGATTAGAAACGTATAGAAAATCACCATGAACACCAATAAATATAAATGAATCTGCATGCTAAATTTGATCTGATGAACTGGTACCTAAATCAAGGGGTCAGTGCTCTGAGGTCAAAGGTCATGGACTTGAACAGACACCTTTTTGCCTCCTGCGTTACAGCAGGCAGAACAATGAACTCGACAAGGTGACGACTACTGGGAGAAGAAAAAAGGGAGGATGGCAGGGGTCTGGTTTGGAATGGCGTGGAGGAGCAATTATAGTGAAGAGGAGGAAAAGGGGGGGAGGAATTAGGAGCAATAGGAGGATGATGGGAGAGCGTTCAAAAAGAGGAGAGGAAGGGAGGGAGGAGGAGGCAGGGAATGAAGACCTCACTCAAACAATTAGGTCACTTTAGTGACGTGTTGTGTGGAAAGGGGTTTTGGGGTCACGATGTGTGCAACGGCACGAGTGTTCATACATCTCCATGAGTGTGTGTGTGTGTGTAAGAAGTATTGGCATGACGAAGAGTGGGAGGTTATTACAAGGCTGTCGTTCCCCTCTCATCAGGTCACATCACAGCCCCTGAATGAGACAACCCACATAACCAACCACACCTCTAATGTGATGTGGGCACAGCCAATCACAGACTGACTTACCTTTCCAAAAGCAAATCAGTGTCTGTAAGTTTTTTTCTCGTCTTTTTTTGACAAAGAGGGTGCAGATCTGTATCCTCTCCCATCAGAAGATTTTCGGAAACAGGTGTTGACACAAATCCAACAGCATCATCATTAGCCTTCAGCAATGATACCTTGTTTAGACAAGATCTTGACAGCCACGTCAGCAGCCTGGATGGGAAATGATCACCGTTATAAAACTACGAAAGAAACGTTCCTGTATTTACATTAGATGGATATAGAATATAAATTAATAAAGGGCGGTACACTCCTTCAAAGTCCTCTGAAGACGTCAGTCAACATGATTCGGTTGCTCTGCGCTGACAGGACGCAGTGATCTGAAAACCCCAAAATGTGAAAGTCAACCAATTCATTCCGTTTGATACAGAACATGTAAAGATACAACGCGTCTATAGGAAGACATATCTGACATGTATGAAATACAAAACATAATATGTTTCATTGTACATGACAATGCCCCGCTCATTCAGCTCTATGTGCTGCAGACAAAGCAGACCTGGTATACTCTTTGCATACCTTGTATACTCTTTGCATACCTTGTATACTCTTTGCATACCTTGTATACTCTTTGCATACCTTGTTAGCACTTTGTGTATTTGTCATACTGTACATAAAAGAAGGCCTCTGAGCCTTGGCAAATGACTAGATACACACACTCACACAGGTGTGACTTCCTTCTTCATCTCAGCCGGCCAGAACTGTGTGTGCTTTGCACGTGACGGGGCCCAGGGTGAAATACAACAGCGGTGAGGTAAATTAACGAGATGAATGGACACGCTTTGGCTCACTCTGTGACTTTCCCCGTCTCGCCGCCACCATTCATGTGGGGGCTTAAAGTGTGTTTGTTCATGCAATGGGGTCGTCCAATTAGCCCCCTCTCTCCATCTTTGTATCTGCTTCCACCTCTCTCCCACTTCTCCTCCCTCTGTTCTCCCGAGGCCCGTGGGCAGGTGATTATCAGAGACCAGTTCTTCCTTCAACTCCAGAGACTCGGAATGAAAGATGACTGTGACTATCGAGTCATAAGTGATTCCTTCATCTTGGAAACAAGCGGTGGCGGTTTCAGAGAGACTTTTGTGCATTTATGTTTGCGGAGAGGGAATGATGTCATGGGAGATGCTGTAGCGTGAAGGTTCCCATGAGTTTTTCCAGGATCTTTTCATGTTACAGCATGGCAGACTAAACAATTGCAGTAGTTGTTGTTTTTTTGGAGGGGGGAGGGGGAGGCTTTATTATTATGTTGCCAAATCAGCACATACATTCAGCCATGCTCAAGGCATTTCCCCTAGACTTTACTCATCCGCAACACCGTCTTCTCTCAATCTTTTCCCTTTGCCCTGTGTAAAAGTTTGCTTCTTCAGATGTGTTAAGATAAAAGCGTTACGGCGATAGCCAGCTTTAAAGAGACTTGGTAGATTTTACCTGAGGAATGAGGAGATTTCTCACACCTCAGCGTTGGAAGCTGCAGCTATAAGAAGGACACGCCGGCACCATGCTGGCGAGGTGGGGATTGATTTGAAGGGAACGTCTCCCTTTAAAGCTTTCTTCCACAAACACATGCAAAGACACACACACACACACACACACACACGGTCGCAGTAATCATTCAGCAGAGACATGTGCAGGTGGCTGAGGAGAGGAGGCAGAGGAGAGAGTCAAAAGCCTGACTTAAATGAGAGAGAATGACCGCTGGCGCTGCTGTACGGTGTCGGGGTCTGACAGCAGCCTGAACAGAGGCCACTCTGACTAATTGGGCTAATTTGGCAGCAAGGGAAGAAAAAGAGTCTCAAAGGACTGAGTGGCTACTCTTTTCATCATCTCTCTCGCCTCATCTGAACCCACTCACACTATCACCAACTCTCCCTCTTTTCCCGCTCGCCGGCTCCATTTCACTTTCTCTCCATCTTCCTTTAATGACCGCCCCTCATCTTCCAATCAAGGGAGAGTCGAGCCATCTGAAGTTACCTGGCTGTCGAAGCCGTCGCCATCCATTGCACAGATGTATGTGGAACCACGACTCGCGGGCGCATTAAAGTGGCCCTGCAGTCGAGATGCGCTGCTTGCTATACATCGTTCTTCTGGGTTACCGCTTATTTATCCTCCTCCGTTTGTTTTTGTCTTCCTCCAAAACAAAGCTGCAGCTCGGTGTTGAGTGAAAGATTAGCATGGCCAAGCCACCTAGTGAAACATGATAGCATGCAAAGAAAGGGGGAAAAGAACTGATCAAAACACACACACACCCTCCTGGAAAGCAGCACCAAGTCGGAGTCCATGCCAAATAAAAGATAATCTGCTTTGTGAAGGTTCCTCAAGGCAGCGCAAAGACTATTCTCCTCCGATATCAATAAAACATACAGGCAATACATTAACGAGCCATGTTTGGTGGTGGCGGGACTCTGAATTTAATGCATTACGGCTCCTCTTCTGGGTTTTGATACGGAGGATTCATATTATTTTGCTCCTCACTCTGGAGATGAATGATAGACATGTTTCCAGAACACCCTCTTCTTCCTCCTGCCTTCCCTCTTCGTCCTCAGCCCTTGGCACTGACAGACTCACTGGTCATCTGCACCAGTGGGATAAGGGGAAGAAGGGTGAGTCTGAGACACAACATATGTTACTCGCTTTTCCAATAGTGTGATGCCTCGCAGGGAAATTTGTGCTATTGCATTATGACACAGAAAATGAAAGAGAGGCTCTATTGTGCCCCAAGATGGAGTACGGACAGCCAGAAATAATATCTAGGATGTAGACATTGGGGGCTGGTGACAGCCGGCCTGCATGGAGACATCACAAACAATATATCTGACTTTGACGTCAAAGAAGAAAATGTCATACCGAAGATAGAGAACAATAAAAAAAGAAAAGAAAAGCACTTGCAGAAATATGTTTGCGTATGTTTGGACAGGAGGAGGGATGGAGAGGAAATTACAAATCAAGTTATTTTGTTCTTCTTTGCTCTTCTGCGTCTGTCGTGTTGAATTTGCACACGGATAAAAGAACAAAATTACATATCAATATGAGCAGGAGAAGAATAGATGATGTAAGGTTTTGAGATAGGGCTGGAAAACGCCTGGAGCCCATATTTCCCAGCCCCAGCCAGTCACAGCTTCTGGCAGATTGTCACTGTTTTCTATTCTTAGTGGTCGCTTCTCTAAAAGGAAGATTAGCCCACTTAACAAACAGACATGGATCTGCAGATGAACAAATTACGACATTTAAAAGCATTAATGGAAGGCACAGACCATACACCAAACAAGCAGACAAAAATAGATATGCAACTAGATACATCGTGCAAGTATTGCCATGTGCTATTCTCTCTTCTTTCATGCCGCGGTCATAAAAACAAGAGAAAGTTCAGAGTTGAACAAAATGGCAGCGTGCCCGTACACTGCGAATCGCAAAGGCCTACGACATCAGCACACATGTAATCCTTGTACTTATGCACATATGTAATCCTGCAGATATGACAACCAGGATGGGTTAAATGCAGAGAACTAATTTCCCCTTGGGGATTAATAAAGTATATATCTTATCTTATCTTATCTTATAACTACAAGTACTGCTCTTGTTTGCTGCTTTAACTCACATGTGACGAGGCATCGAGATAGACGTGAGAGGAATAAATAGCCAGAACTTTGGAGTCGGATGAACCTCAGAGATGCTTTCTCACCCAAAACTGAAATAACATGTTTGTGCACTTGCAGCAGAGAAGGTGAGGCAGAACCAAAACACAGAGGCACAACAACACAGAAGCACACGAGGCTCAGCAACAGCGCAGGTCATCTGCAGCGATGCCAGAGCTGTGTGGCCAGGGTTCTCTCAGCGGGGGATCTGCAGGGCCAGTCGGTCCTCCATAACAGTTCTGTTCTGCCAAACGCCCTCGTCTAGTGTCACAGCTCTGAATGTAGAGGAGTCAAGCAGGCAGGAGAGGAAGGGAGGAGAGGAGAGAGAACAAACAGAGGGAGAGGAATGGAGAACACGTACAGCTCCTTTGAGAGGGAACACATAAAGATGTTCTTTGATTGTGATTCATATCTTGTTTTCGGAGTAATATTCAATTATTGTGTTGTGAAAAATCTCACATGTTAAAACCAGAAGTTTTTTGACATTTTATGATATAAAAAAAGACATTGATCAAAGATATATCAACATAAGTATGGAGAGATAACTATTTGAAAGAAATGTTTACATTGTTAATGTCAAATGACAGAATAATCAGCGACCGCTGTGAGGTGTCTCTTCTCCTCGAGTCCAGGCTCAAATAAAGGTCTGTCTGATGGATCATCGAGGTCTGGATCGTGGAATATGCCGACTACCAACTATGCCATGGCCCTGCTGAGACTCCGCCCACTCCTCCTCTCTACCTCCATCTGCCTGATGGATCGTGGAGGTCTCGATCATGGAATATGCCTACTACCAACTATTCATACACTGTCATATTCATTGAATGTGTTGTTACTGTGTTTTAATTTGTGTATAATGATTCATTCTGTGCACATGGCATCTATTACACCTGTCCATCCTGGAGAGGGATCCTCCTCTGTTGCTTTCCTGAAGGTTTCTTCCCTTTTTTTCCCCGTGAAGGGTTGTTTGGGAGTTTTTCCTGATCCGATGTGAGGTTTTTGTGACAGGGATGTCTATATGTACAGACTGTAAAGCGCTCTAAAACAAATTTCTAATTTGTGAAAATGGGCTATACAAATAAACTGAATTGAATTGAATTGTAGGATCTGGCGGCATACGTACATATATAGATATTAATGGCTAATTCTAAGGTAAAGAAAACTCCTGCTTTCATATACTCAAGAAAACGTATAATGCTATTTTCCATTTCTACTGATTGACCCGCCTAAATGCTATACACTGTTCCTTTAAGACCTTTACACAACGAGGGAATTCATTTTGTGTGTTCTAAATTTGCATCTCCACATTTTTTAACTGTTTTGTTTTTGTCATGAGCCCTTTCACACAGAATGTGAACATAATAAGGTGAAAGAGCAACATATTCTTTTATCAGTGTGTGGTAGCATTGTGTGAGCTTTCGCACGCACAAATAAAGGCATCAACCAATCACGTTATGTGTAACGGCATTTTCAAAACACACGGCATAGTTGACAAAAACAAGGAGGCTCCGGAGTCCGAACAGAGAAGGAAACTGTATCACTTCTTTCCACCTTGACAAAGACAGCGCAGACCAGATCTATTCCTTTTATTCCGTATATCTTTCACAATAAAAGCTCTCATCGCGGCCAGTATCAATAGTTATAATGGGAAATATTTGTTGCTGAGTATTTTGCTTTTGCGGGATGTTTACTTGTTATGGCACCATTATATATACAGGCCCAATGCTCAAAAGATACGAACGTGAAGATCAGGAGACACAGTTGTAGCTGTTGCTCCTGCAAAGGTGACCGGAACGCAGGAGAGGAGAAAGGGTGATGAAGACACAACAACACAACAGACAACAGGAATAAGACTGTGAAGACTTTGTCTCCTGGTGACACAATTGACAAACATACACACACACACAAACACATATATTCATTATTGCATAATTGACTATGTTCTCTGGGGGATTCAGTCCAGCAGTAACCCAAACAAGCACAGAAAGCAAAAATACAATAAAATGTCTTGTGGGAACACTTTCAGGTGCACACATGCCGACACACCCAACACCACTCCCACCTCTGCACTGTGAAGTCATTAGCAGGAGATAATTTGTGTCGAGGCATGGCAACCTAATATCACTAGCAACACACACACACACACACACACACTCTCTCCCAGTGAAGGCTGTAGTAGGTCCGATGCAGGCACTGCAGAGATGAAAGGGACAGATCTGATTGGCTGTGACAGATCGTTGACGAGTAATTGCTCTAATCACTCGGCGGCTCACAATTGAAACAGCCCCTCCCTCTCTAGCCACGTGCTTACTTTGCCTCCTTCTTAGGCACTATAGTGATAAACTGCATATACACAGTAGTTTTATTTCCTGTAGCAGCAACTTGAGGTCTCTGACTCTTCCTGCTGTTCAAGAGACAAGAATGGAGGTAGAAGCTGTAAGAGAGGCATGCTCTGTCGTAAATGTGTGAGACCTTGAAGAGAAGCAGAAGATGCACTCAGAGGGGGTGGGGTGATGGTGATGGGGAAAAGGGGGACGTCTAGATATCCAACCAGCCCCCAATCCAAGAGCAGCCACCCCCACGCCTCCGCAGGCCCACCCAGACCCACCCTCCCCGGAATAAGAGACCATCAATTAGGGCCAGTGGGTCCGCGACCGTCCCTCAACCTCCCCACCGCTCCATTGTGCTGCTGCTCAACCGGTGCAGAGAAGATGGAGGAGGAGGAGGAGAAGGAGGAGGAGGAGAAAAGCTATAGGTAGGCCTCTGGCTGTCATCTCCACTCATAGGTAGTGCTGCATTCATGGCCCTTAATTATACGTGGGTTGTCAGCACTGGTAGGAAATCCGGCCTTTGAGTGAGAGAGAGAGAGAGAGAGAGAGAGAGAGAGATAGAGGACGACCGACTGAGACAGAGAGAGAGAGAGATAGAGGACGAGCGAGAGAGACAGAGAGAGAGAGAGAGCCTCGGTATAGTTAGTGAGATTGGCGATTGTGGACGAGACAGAGATGACAGGCAGGCTTCCCGTTCTGCAACAGCGACGAGTCTTCCACCCCCCACACACACACACACACACACACCCCTTCCCGCTCCTCGCTCCCCGCTCCGGTGCCATCGTCCCTGCCCTGACTGGGCCAGTTGACTGGGAAGGTGAGGTGGAGGCGTCTTGCTGTGACTCTGGGTAATGATGGGGCTGTCTGTCTCGGTCAGTTACCGCTCGCCTTCAAAAACAGAAAAGCCCCAAAAAATGAAATCGATATAATGCATCCCCATTTCATTTTTTTTTTTTTTTCCTATTCTGAGATTATTTATGTGTACTTAGTCATGGCTACTGCACACATAGTCTGGTTGTCTTCAGACAGGTCATACTGGGTAACGGGTTGGGTTTTCCACTCTGTTATTGCTGTATTGCTTCTAAAACACACAGAGGTTATCATTATTGTTGTGGCTTTACACGACATGGTGGCCTATCCGATAAACAAGCAATAACAGCGTAGTTCAGAAAAAGCCTGAATGACCAAGGACGAACAGATAATCATCGCAGAATGATCCTGTATTTATCCAACCAAGAAAAACAATAGTTAAACCTTAATTAACTTGTTAGATTAAACTGCTCTTTTCTTTTTCTAAATTTATTAAAACATAGCAAGTGGAAGGTTGAATATTCAAAGCGGTGCCTCCTGTGCAATAAGAAATAGCTTGCACTGTATTTGACATTCATTTGATGAGTGACAAGACTAATAAACAGGACATCCTGGTTAAGTGTTTCCAGGAAGTGATTTTTTATCGGGGCTGATACACATCTCTCCTGTCTGTAAGTGAATGAGGCAGATGGGAAATTAACAGAGGGAGAAACGCTAAATGCATATGAGTTTGTGTTTTTAAGCTGTGTTGTTTCTCTGTCTGGCCCCTCAGGGCTCCGCCACCGCAGTCACAGAGCCCCCAAAAGGTAAAGTTATTCAAAATCAATAATGCATCATTAACATACTTTAGAACTACCACACACGCTCAGATGCTTTTTTGTGTGTGCCGGGATGGATTGTGAATGAAAGACAGAGCTCAATTAGTATTTATTCTCAGTTATGCTATCTATATATCCCACACAAACTCAAACAAGAGACGATAAAAGATGATTTGGTATTACAGCTGAGCCGCTGATTCAGAATGTAAAACTCTTGCTATGATAGCTTTCGATTTGCAATACCTGAGAATTGTTGGAATACTGTAGATTGTGACACTGACATTTTATTTGAGGGATGGAGATGTTGACAGTTGGAAGGAGTTTTGACGAGAGAAACAAAAAACATTGCAGCAGAGTAAACCAAGAAAATGTGAAATAACTTTGTCTGCACAACAGCCTAAAGTGCAAAACTGAGTTGGGCTGAAGTCCCTCCCAAGAAAAAGTTAGAAAACCATAAATGTAAACAGCATTCGTGTTGGATCTGGTTCAGCAAACAGTTTGCCATGTTTCGCCGCAGGTATGCTCGGTAAACACCGCGAGATTCTATTGAGAGTGACGAGCGTCGTGACTCCACCACAGAATAAATCTCATGCTCAGCCCCCGAGCCCAAAACAACAGGCCCTCATTGTGGCCTTCAGGGGCTTCGTCCCAAAACAAGGAGGAGAGCACCTGAGACCGCACTCTGTACCCTCACAGCTTATAACACACACACACACACTCCATGCTAACCAGGGTCAACACTGACACACATGCAAGGAGACTGCGTTTCTAGAGTAGGTCACTATATTTGTCAAAGTGGTTGTTAATCATTATTTTTATCAAGGGAGGCTCGCCGCACTGCAGAAAGTATCCATCAGAGTTCATCCATCAGCATTTAAATCAAGCACCAGCTTTGCAATGTTGTTTTACTTTACCAGTCATGCCGATGAAAATCACATTTATATAAAGCTGTCTAGAATATGTCGCTTATTTATTGTTTTTTACCAAAACCCATTAAAATAGTTTGTTAAAAAATGCAAGTATTTGATAAAAAGAAAACAGAATTTCAAGCCAGAGTTATTAAACAAAAGTAATGGATGAACTAATGTAAAATAATAGAAAAAACTTCTTTTTTTTTAAACAGTATCGATCTGCTCTGCATTGCTCTTGGAATAAACACTTTTTGTTGAGGACCTAACTTTGTTTGGTTTTAAATTAAATCCTCTCACAAACTGAGAAATAAATGAACCCTCTATTTATAATGTATGAATCATAGTACACCTATCTTTGTGTCTATTAATGGCCATTGGTTCAGAGTACAGGGGCTGACGTTGACCCTGATAGTCAAATGAAAGTTGTTAGTGCCAGGTCATTACACTGCTAAACTGGTGTCACACAGAGGTCAATAGGGAAGATGACGTGGTGGAAGTCTCACCATATGTATGTATCTATCTGTCTATATCCTTCTATATATATGTGTCTAGCTACCAAGCTACCTATTTCTAGCTATCTTGCCAGCTACCTACAGAGTAGGCGTCGTAGCTATAGTTCGTAATATAGCTTGCTAAATAGTTTTTGTTGTCTTTTCAGTCTTACTTGATTTGTAATATCTTTCTCTCTCAATTTATGGTTTTCTAATGGACAAATCAGAAGATAAAATGTTTTACATATAAGACATTGAGTATTTCATCCATTTGTACTGGTGTTTTATCGTAGTGAGGTCCATTGGTGTAACTGTCCATACATATTTTACCAGTAAATTAGTTGGAACTGACATTTTCAATTAAAGCCAGCCGCGAGAAACTTTGGTATCTTAAGATCAGATGCCAAATCAATAAACCATATATGTCAACCTCATTGCAGAGACAACATTTCACTTTTGGACACACATAACAAATAACTCCTGCTGCGTGTGAAAAGTGTGCTATCACTTTAAAAAACGATATCCCTGAAGACAGAGCATCAACTTTCCAAGAAGAATAGATTCCCCTCGTTCCCCTCGTTCCCCTCTCGCAGGGTCTCGCCTTCCTTCACTTCCCTTTATTGCTGTTGTTAGTCTCCTTAGTTTGGTAGCTGTCCACGTAAAGCCCTCAGCATGCTGATGCTTCAAAAGCATACCGGGGTAAATCAAGATCAGTCGAGATTAACGGTGGCAAATTATTCATGAACCCAAGATCTCTTGGAAGAGCACGGAGGGAGTGGCCTGGGCGACATGTCACAAAGCATCTGAGGGCGAAAGGAAAAATGTGCACTCACACAACACACGCACACACACTCAAACACACAGCTCACCGATACTTACTGCTGCCACTGACACAATGAAGTGTTTTGGTTATTCACCGTGTACACACACTTCATCCCTAACAGCCAGAGGGAAGGCAGGAAGGTAGAAACAGGAGTGGGTGACACCAGAGGTCAATAACACAGAATGTGGTTATACTTACATTTTTACAAGCATTACATCTGCTCACTGTTAGCCAATCTCTGTTTATGTAATCAATAACACAACGCAGTTTCAAACGATGAGGGATTTCAGCAACATGATTACCGGCTGCCTGACTTGAGCGGATGTGGGAACAGCGGCCCCAATAATGCAGTCAAGGCTGGGGGGGCTCGGAGGGAGTATCCGTTTAGCAGTGACCAGCCGCGGCCTGCGCTGATTCCCCCGTAATAGGCTTTGGGCTCGGCTCCCACCGGAGAGTTTGGTTGACAATCTGACAAAGTTATCTCAAGATAAATGGGTTACGGGTCGGAGGCGGCAGAAGGGGGGAGAGAGAGAGAGAGAGAGACTTGACTTCTCTGTCAGTGATGTTTTGATGGAGGATGTGTATAGCCGCAAGCGCCTACCAGGTGCCCCCAGGTAGATGGGAAGATTGTCTTTGGTTGTGTCTGCAAACAGAGCAATGCTGAGTGTGTGTGTGTGTGTGTGTGTGTGTGTCTGTTTCTCTGTCTATTGGAGATCTGATAGCTTTATTAAGAGGGAGATTTGCAAAGACAGAACACAGCGCATGTGAAGCGCCACCAGCAAGCCCAGAAAAACCTGAGGCAGAGGTCACAACATTTTAGATGGACACTTTTTGGATGGACAATGTTGATAGGCCTAAACAAGCGGACGCTCCGTATCAGACTGTATCATAAGCCATTTAAGTAATAAATGGGCCTGTCTCTCACTTAGACACACAAACACACAAATGCACAAACCTAAGTTCACACAGAAACACACACACAAACACACACACACACACACACACACCGTACAGGAGAGTAGCTATCACCAAGCCAGGCCTCTTTTTACCCTTTAATTCCTCAGATAAACAGACTTTTCTCTGATACTGTCAGTTTGCGTTATCTGCAACGCTGGTCAGCCGATCCGCAACTGTAAAGCAAATTAGGCCCCTAAATGTCAGAATTGCTACACTTGATTAAGTTAATTAGAGGCCAAGTGTACATGGAGGCCAGCACAGGACGGCCTACACAGACAGACAGAATGACAAACACTGAGGAGCGCTGACAGTGACTGCAGAGGGTACAACACAATAAGAGCCAAACACACAGATTCATATATAGAAATATAGTATAAGTGCATGCATTGACTTGTACTGGGAAGATGAACAGTCACACATATGGATTGTGCGCTACTATTTGTGCAATGAGGCAGACACTCATAGGCACCTACACACATGAAATTGTGTTATGTAATATAGCTTTAATACAGTCCACTGAAATTAAATCTCATAAACCCGTGCACCTGCATGTCTGTCATCGCTGCACATGCGGAAGTGGAATCATTATTGACTGCATATTGCGATAGATTTGGCCAATAGCAATAAACACCACAGTTTCAAAATATTTGCAATATATCACCAATACATGCACAGTATGACACCTAATAAATCCATAAGATTAAGATTAAAAGATTTACAAGCTGAATCAGAATTCTTCATCATCAACACCATCATGAAACTTCCTGTTTTACATTTTTACATTTACCCCTACGGCCTCGAATACTGTGTTACATACATTCAGTACATCAAATGATTGAAAGCTATTTTTCAAGATGACACCACCTCCAAGAGGCCCTTGTGTTTGACTGACTTTAACTTTACTTCCTCATTATTCGGACTCCACTCAATGCAATGTTTATATATTTATTTATATATATATATATCAAATAATCCCCCATGTTGTTCTTTACATACATATTTCATTAACTTCTAACCTTATACAAATGTTACATGCAGAAGAGTATTTAAGTAGTTTCTCTTCCCTTTGGCATAAACTGGGCATACATGAACAGACAACATTGTTATTACACCAAATATGCAAATATTGTACAATATATTGTCACGACTCAAAAAACAGGACGCAAAAGCACAACTCCAAAGTTCAGGGGAATCAAAAGGGTTTATAAGAAAACATAAAATCACAGCTATGCTGGAAAAAGACTTGAACAAAGTACAAAACAAAATCACAACTATGTTGGAAAAGCAAACCAGGACAAAAAACTACACTATCAAGAACAATCAGGACGAGACAAGAGACAAGACGAAAAGAGACAAGATACAGGTAGACACAGGCTTAAATACATGAGGAAATGGGGAACAGGTGGACACAATCAGGGGTGGAGCAGACAATCACACGAACGAGGAAACACCGGGGCAGGAAATAAAGTTTCTGAAACAAGAGAGGACAGTTACTACAAAATAAAAGCGGACATGGAAAACAGAACTAAAACTTAAAACTTAACATAAACGACGAGACATGACATATATGGGCAATGTGTGGACAAAAAGATGCTCATTTTATTTGCCAACAAGTTATTTACCGACAAAGAAATGTACAGTATGTTCTCTCTGTGATGTTTGGGTTCAATTAGATGCAAGAGAGGTCTGACTCCCATGTGTGAGTCTAGCCCTAACCCTAACCCTGCATGCAAAGTACTGTCAACACCAATCACAGCTATAGAGCAGATGAAGCGACATTTTATTAATTGTTTTGCAGCTAAACCAATGATATGATAAAACAAATCATATTTCCTGGAATACGATTAGCTCATGCAATTATCATTCTCACAAAGCAGAACATCAGGGTTAAGATAATGTGACCTTAAGAGACATATATACACACTAAAAGGAAAAATAAAACATTTGCATATACTAACTTTTTCACAAAACCATTTTTTTCACAAAACCATAAGACTCAATAGCTCCAATCATATCCTCATACTCTTCTGCCTGACTATATTTAAATCCAAGATTTTGAGATTCTGTTCAACTTCTTTCTAAACCTGCCCAATGCCCTTAAATCTGTATTTTCTAAACCTCTCCGCCATTCTGACACTTGAAAGCACCCCGCTGATCAATGCTTTGCAGACTGTACTAATCGATTAGGAGTGAACAGAGAGAGACGGGTCTAATGGCTGGTCCTGACTGAACAGGCCTCCTCATATGAGAGCAATTGTTCATTACAGGGCTATTTCATGGTGTTCGTCACTTTGCAAGCTTCTGTCTTTCATTCAGCGCGTTGGATGGAGGAATGGCCCCGGGACATATTGTCTGCTCAGAGCTTGAATGTTGTCATGCTAGTTCCCAGTGATTTGCCTCGTGCGATTCAAGACTTTGAAAAATGGGAAAATGTGTTTCGCAGACATGGGAGTGCGGGGCTGAATGTGATATCAATGTTACCCAGTGCAGGATGTTGAGAAAAGTCTGTGGGAGAATGGAGTTATGTGTCAGTTCAATCAGAATCTTCAAGTCATGTTTCAGTACTTACGGGGGCTTTAATGTTTTATTACAATCAGCGTTACATCCAGGTTTTACAATGCTTTTTAATGTTCGGTACTCAGAACAAAGGCAGAACAATATGCACCTCGTGTCGTGCACGGAAAGGGTTTACGTGGTTCACATGCAGTGCAGTATGGCTTTGTTCTGGGACACGCGTGTTCAACAGTCGTGTTACTCCGAGGAAGCCAAAAGCAATAAGTCACGGACAGATCCTTGACTGTTGCTCCGAGTTGAATTATTTACCCTACACTCCAACAATATGTAAAGTATCCAAACCATCTCAATAGAAATCTGCCTGCAACACAGCTCAGTGATTTTCTCCATACTAAACAGAGACCTCTGGGCATGACAGCAGCCGTACATTATTTCTACCGCACACACGCGCGTGGCTCATACAGCGACACACCACACATAGCTCCACATATAACCTCTGATGCATTATTTCTCTAGCCTTCAGTGGGAGAGTCACAGGTGAGTCCTGGGCGCTTTCATCATAGTCTGGCTGTCCGGCTGGCTGGCTGCAGTCTCATCTGTCCCTGGGTTGAAATTGCCAATAAAGAGGGTCTCATATAGATCACCCCCGATGGGGGCTGGCGACCTGTCATGCAGACCATGATTCCTAGCTCTCAAAGAAGGGAAGAGGGACAAATAACCCTTTGAATCTCCCTATATCTATCTCACCTGCCCTCCCTCCTCCACCCTCCGTCTTCTTTCTCAGTCACACACACACACACACACACACACACACACACACACACACACACACACACACACACACATATACATGCCCCTTCCAAGCTTCTTCAGAAGGCCATAAAGTGCCACGCGAAAGGGATATAGTGGACACAGTCATAGGAGAGACAAGTGGCGGCCTGAGCTTTCACTTTCCCGCTCCAGAGGTAGTGAATCAAACTAATGGGTTAAAGACATGAAGACAGATGGGCGGGAGGATTAGGAGCCGGGCGGCGGTTTCCCAAATGTGAAATCATACGCCTGTGATTCTTAAACATCTCAAACTTTGCAATCAAAAAGATGGAGTTTCATTTTAACCTTTTGGAAACTGGAACAAAAGGGAAAAGTCATTAATGTGGCCCGGAGCACAGCACTTTTACAAAACAGGCCGCTCCCTCTAAGGCACCAAACACCCCGACTGAAACGGTTCCTCATCTGATGAAGTGAGCAAACTCTTCTAGCTACACGGCCTAGACATAAGGTCATGTGTGGAACATGTTAACACATAGATTTGACTCTTTATTCTCTAATGTGAAATTATAGTCTTTTCTAAAAAAAATCTTTAAAGTGCTCTTTGTCCACTGATAAGTTGAACATACTGGTTTCCTTCTTTTTCTAGATACAGTGGTTTTGATACCCGTGTAAATTCCATATATGATCCCATCTCTTTTTGTTAGTGACGTTCTTATTTCTAAGTTCAAGTCCCAGTTTAGAAGCAACTGGACTGGGAGGAGAGCTGGACTTTGTGAATTTTGAAAGACCCACAGTGCTCCCTGCTGGTGACGGACCGAACAGCAGCTCTGAAGCTGCACACGGACGCTCCAGCTTTACAGACGGGGCTCGAGCCTGTGTTTGTGTGCAGGGTGCAACCTCTCGTGAGGTGCGTGAGTTCAGACCTCCAACAACATGGGAGACTCCATCATCAAGCTCCCGGCCACAGCGGGACCACTGGCACGACGGCTTCCTCCGAGACTTTGTCTGAATCACAGGCGAGAGACACCCATCCAGAGTGAGAGAGAGAGAGAGAGAGAGACCTGCATGGCCAGTGGGCAACTTCAATAAAAGACAATCTGACTTTTCAGAAGCTATAATAATCAAGATTCTCCCACCGAGGTTGTTTGTCTGAGGGGGACACGGATGGCTACGGGTAAGGAGGAGGACATTCAGAGCAGTAATTAATAGTCCTAAGTGACTGCTGCTGGATGGGAGGCAGGGACAGGGTTTGTTGTTACTGTGAGCTGGTACTGTGTCCCCCAGCATGTCCCACGGCCTTGTGGGTTGGCATGTAAGCAGAGCAGGAGGAAATGGAGAAACTGCCTACATTACTACATTCGTTTATCTCGGGGGCCTCTCCTGATCAGCCGGAGACTCAACCACCCTACTTCTAAACACACACACACACACACTCATGAGAGTGCCCTCCAATGCTAATCTCGTGTCACAAATGTTAAGGGTAAGACATGAAATGCCACAAAAATGTCATCATTCCACTCCTGTCACTGGCTCAGCGAACCCTTCCATCCCCCTTGTAAACATATTCTAACACACTCATTTGCATGTGTGCGTGTGTTTGTGTGTGATGGAGTGGGGGACCAGCTTGTTGTTTTTAGCCTTTGGGTGCCTGTTTCTGCACGGAGCAGCAGGGTGGTTCCTATAATCCCATCACTGTTGGCGTCACAAAGGCCCAAAGGTCCCGCCTGGAGGTACAACATTTCTGGCATCCTCCGACTCTCCTCCGCTGCAACAGCCAACAGCTCTGGAGCTCACAGACACACTGTGTGGACTACCACTAGTCACACACTACACTGGCTGAAAGTCACTGTATCAGTTTATTTTTATTTTGTATAGTAGGCCTGGGTTGGAAGTGAATGTTTGTCATGGAGATGAGGTTTACCTTTTGTCCTCAGATTAAGTCTCCATATAGGAGCATTCAAACTAGAGCTGAAACAAGTCATGGATTAGCTGATTGAAGGGAAATCTATCCGTGACTTTTTTTGATAATCAAATCCAGTCCAATGTGAAGATTGGTTTCATGTGATAGTAAACTAATAGCTTTGGGTGTTGGTCTTTAAGTGGGAAAAACAAAAGCATTTTAAGGTGCCACCTTGGGTTTTTAAGAAGGGTTTTAATTTTATTATTCTCACCATTTTATCACATTCTATATTGATCATGAAAATAAACAACAAAATAGATATTTACACCAGAGATAGTGTTGTTTTCTTCGTGTCAGTTTTCAATTTAATCTTCTACAAAAATCAATTCTGAAAAGAAAGACATATTTTTTTAACTTAAAGCCCACTCTGTAACAACTATCATCCATTTACCAAAAATCAATGTTCATGGTGGTTTCTTGACAAAATAGAACATCAAGCTCTTTGGAGAAGATCAAATCAAAAATCAAAACCAGACAGGAGCGGAAGTTACGGGCAGCAGCACGCCGAGCCCCATACATCTGTCTGTCTTCATCTCACAACTCGCGGCCTTCTCCCACACTGTCACCCCGCCTCCTGGCACCCATCCCATGCATGTTCACTCCACGCTGGGGATCCGACCTCGCACCAATATGCAATTTCACCAATCTGTGCTGACAGCGTTCATGTCGACTACTCACAACCGATCCCTCCCCTCTCCTTCTGCGAGCATCTGTGTGGTTAAAATACAGTATTCAGTCAGAAAGCTCTCACAGGTCATGAAAGGTAACAGAGGAGACAGGCGGGGCTGTGGCCCGACATCCCAGCTAGACAAATCAGCGTAACGGCATATTGTAAGTTACAGACTGGGCGGAGGGGGATATATCTACCAGGACTGAGGCTGAGTTTATGGCTATGCCTGCCTTGGGAAGCCCCACGGCACTATCGGTGACCCCCATTGTAGATTTCCTTACTAATGTGACCCCAGATTGTGTATCACAATCGCTATGAGAAAACTCCCACAGGCTCCAGTTAGTCCTGGGCACTGGGGATCGTTGTCCTCATCCCGCCTGAGTACAGACAGGATGTGGCAGCTTGGAGGCATTTAGTTAAAGAAGACACACTTTAACGCTGCAGGCATTCATTTATGGAAGCCCCACTATGGTGAAAGTGTATGACGTGCTGCAGCCTATAAACAAGCAGCAAAAATGTAAGGTTAGATTAAATATAAATAAAAAATACAGAAATTAGCCGTACCTTGTTTCATGGCATCTAATCATTTGTGGTAGTCCGTGTACTCATTCTTATAATTAATCGGTTTCCAGGGACAGCTTTTTCTGAACAAATTGGGTTTAAAAATATCATCTGTTCTTTTATATTAAGCACACATGGTGAAAGGGAAAGATGTGGATTCATGGGGGGAAATGGTTCATATGAAGCACAACTGATACTCATATGTGAAGCAAGAGCCCTTTGAGACTCAACATTACACTGCAGTGCAGGACTAGATTGTGAGCCAGGTATTCATAGTTATCTTCATATATTTTAATACAGAGTGAGCTTGTTTTTCACAATTGACCTGATTTATTAGATATGCTGTTGTGCAGAGGTATGCCAGCCTATAAACAATGACAGCACCACAGGTCCATTGTGTTGTCGAAGCAATGTAATGCAGCATTTTATATTTTAAACATTAATACTGGCCACATGATGATGACAGTTGGGTAAAAGACAGAGAAACTATTTATATTGTCAGTGGCCGTCTTGTAATTACAAGCTGAACAGAACAATATCATGACAGGTAATTGAAGGTAATTTCAATACCATGATGTGGAATATGGACATTGTTTTCATCTTTGCCCTCCTCGTTGTGAAAAAGGATTACCCTTTAAAGTGGAAAAGATAGAGAAGTTAAAAAACCACATGGAAATTGCTGTTGGCCACCAACAAGCTTTATTTGCAGAAGACAATTTGACATGAAAACGCCACAGTGGGCTTCAGTTTAGACTCCTGAGCCTTTGCCTCCCATAGCCTGTTTTTTATATATTTCATTGCGGTTTGGATAACTTCAACACAACTCCAGGGGAAAAATATTAATCTGAGTCGTGTTGCTGTGTTGGCTGACCTCGAGCCTTGTCATTCAGGTGAGCTTGTGGTGTGACACCTCAGCCCAGCTGTCTCACTCCATGGTATCATACACATACACATACACATACACACACACACACACACACACACACACACACACACACACACACTCACACACTCACTTGAACAGTACTTAATAAGCCCAATGTTGACTGACAGGTGACATTTCATGATGGAGAAATTGTAAAAGCAATGTGAAAATGCAAACAGACAGGAAACACACAATGTCACAGCCAGGAAATACTCCAGAGACAGACAGCAGACATACAGATATACAGACATACAGGCAGGCAGGCAAACAGACAGACAGCAGACATACAGATATACAGACAGACAGGGACACTTTGCTGCAGGACTTCTGACTGAGACTCCAGACCTCCCACTGTCATTTGTATTCCATTCAACCGCAAACTCTTATGGAGAAGTTCTGCGAAAAAGGCATGTTACGATGAAGAGGCAGCATTGCGTTACACTCATTTTTGATCAGATCATCCCACACTGTTAGGGAGGTTTGGATTTTAGAGGTTAGCCCACCTACGTAATGCCGGAATATATCCAATTACAGCATACTGTACTGATAGGGTGTGTATGTTATTGAATTAAATGAAGTAGTTCAGTATGTAGTCAAACATTCTCAAAAATCACATCAGATAAAATAACGACAGTCAGATGACCTCAAGTAAATGTCTTCTTTGTAAAGTATATATTTGTATTTATATATATATATATAAATACAATATATATATATATATATATAGGAAAGAGGTGTATTTCCTTAAGATTGATACATTTCAGATTCAAATGGCTCCTGTTCTAATTTGCCTACTATTTTTATTTTAGTTGTTTACATTTTTTTTTCTTTCTTGTAATTTCAATTTTTTATTTTATGTTATATTTGATGACGGCTCATTCACTGACTCAACGTACTGGACAGACTTGCAAGCTTTGTTTCATTGGTTAACTCCCCAGTCAGTCACACTATAGTGGGCGGGAGTTGAGACTCCTGACCAATCGGGTCACAGGCACACTGCGTCGCCCCTCCGACAGGCAGGAACATGGCTTTACGGGAACTATCGTCGCTGGAGAGATATTTAGGACTGAAAAAGCCGAACAAGTACAGTACACAGGGGGACAACAAGGTGACATGAGCATACCTCTTTGCGGACTCCACCTCAACCTTTACAACGCTGTGTTATTGCATAGGAAGCTCGGACACTCTTGTAAATAGGACACCGCAGCTAGCTAGATAATGCTAACACGCGAGTCATGTGTGTTGTAAATACGGGCATGCTCGTGGCAAATCACCCGTGTGTTATCAGTTTATTGTCAGTGATCTTTTTCATCGGTGAGGCCGATGCAGCAACATTGTAATGCCGGTTGTCCCGGTTCCACTCCTCGGCACAATGGAAGCAGCCCCACGCTGTGCGCATGCCCGTCATAGAAGGAAAGTGAGGGAGGAGTGTGACGTCACGCTGTGTATTGAACCGTGTTGATGACTGAAAGATGGCGGAGAGGAGTCAAGTCCGCGTTACTCCACACACAGCCTCATCTGGATGCAACTGTTGCAAACAATAATGTTTTTTTAAATAACCACGTGAAGAACTCATCTGGATATTAACGTAAATTCGTAGCCTCATTTAATTTATTTATTTTCTCAAATGAGATGTTGATGATCACATGTATTCTTAAACACTCTCTTGGAGCCAAACGGGTGTGTTCATGAATATGTAAAGATACCAAGGGAGCATGGTTGCTGTCTTTGGAGCTTAAGCTAAATGTAAGCAAAATACAGGAACAGCTGATGTCTAAATGACTGCCCCCCCCCCCTCTCATATCTCCATGCAGGTCCCTGTGCTACAGAATACCAATGGTCCTCCCGTGGTCGGCTTGGTGACGGTCGCCTGTCACCTGGTGAAAGAGGCCAAGCGCCCGGAGCTGCTGGGAGACTCCGCCGAAAGCAGGGCTGTGGTGCAGCAGTGGCTGGAGTACAGAGTCACGAAGCTGGATGGCTGCACGAAGGAAGACAGCAAGACCATCCTGAAGGTAGCGAAGCGGATATCGAAGGAAGTCGTCGGAATATTTTCATCTTCCAAATAGCTGTTGTACCACATCTGTGGAATCGGTTGTAAGAAGAAGAAAACATTTAATAATTCTCTTTACCTTTGAGAGGCGCCACGGCATCTCAGTTTCTCTCTCTTTCTCTCTCTCTCTCTCTCTCTCTGTCCACCAGCTAGGCCACTGTGCGTCTCGTTAAAGTGCAAGTGACAGGAATACAGACTGATGTATGGCCCTTCAGTGACATGGCCCCCACACGGCAGAGACAAATGCCTTAATGTGCCTGACGCCAGTCGGCGTGAAATGGACAGGCAGCCACTGGTCTGCCGGACGCTGGGCGCCTCTTGGCGCTGTCATGTCAGCATGAAAATGTGCGCTTTGTTTGTCTGTTTGTGTGTCGGCGCACATCTCAGCGGGACACACGTCTGGGGAGTCGCGCTGTGCGGCAGCATGTTATCTGGACAGGACTCTTAAATATTGTAATGGTGCCACTTACAGAAGGAAGTTGCCCTGAGCAGCTCAGTTCTGGTGCCTGCCCGGTGGCCCCCTGTCCGAGTCATCTCCCATTAAAATATCCGGAGATGTACAAAAACAGAAGGGTGAAAAAACGACTGTCAACTGGAAGACCTCTTAAACTTTCTCACCCCAGGATGCAAATAAGAAACTCATAGTTTTTCAAGTTGAGGCGTGTTTCTGAAGTGAACATCTTGTCACTCATGTGATGTTATGATGAAAAAATGAAGGCCAATTTGGACACAATGATAGCTGAATATAGGGGAATGTCCATCACCCCACCTTAAGCCATTCAGGCTAGTACTGAGTGACTTCCTGCCGCCACAGGAGTTGCTTCATAAAACTTTTGTTATGCTCGAACATAAAAGCAATGATGGGCCAGTTCCCACTTTTCTTAAGTCGAAGGAGACCACCAATATCTTGAACTACATGTATGACACTGTAGGCTTGATTTCTCCCTCATGACTCATGCAATTGTTTCTACCACCTATGTGAAAGATATAGAAAACATAATTCATTCAATATGAGATTTTCATCAAGAATTTAATTACATTACATTACATGTCATTTAGCAGACGCTTTTATCCAAAGCGACTTACAATAAGTGCATTTCAACCTAGAGTACAAACTAAGAACAACAAGAATACAGGAAGTAACATTTCCTCAACATAGTCGAACTACTAAAGTACCACAATAAGTGCTATTTAAGTGCCCCTGAAGTGCAAATCTGTGTTTTAATCCAGATATAGTCGGAAAAGGTGTGTTTTCAGTCTCCGGCGGAAGATGTAGAGACTTTCTGCTGTCCTGATGTCAGTGGGGAGCTCATTCCACCACTGAGGAGCCAGGACAGCAAACAGTCTGGATGTAGAGTGATTAGCTCGAGGTGCAGGAGGCACAAGTCGATTGGCTGTTAATTCTGAAAGTTCTGATAGATCAAGAGTAATGGATTCCTGAACGGCCACCGGAAAGTTGTGTTGGAACTGTAAATCCACCGTGAGGTCACCGTATCTGGATCAAGTCCGTGTAGAAAAGCAGCCACCATAGAAGATATAGAAAACTACTCCCGAAAGAAATGGCCCCCGAAGACATACAAGGAATTGCAATAGTAATGTAAACATATCTTCGCTATTTATTAGCTAAAAAAAGGGAACAGCTGCGGTTTCTGGCCTGTACATGACCTCCCCAAAGGGTGAAAAAAAACAATCCAAAAAACAAATTATTTTAAAAAAAATCGTATTGGCTTGAATTTCTCAAAGTGTTTTCCCCCAACTCTGTAGATTTAGGGTCGTACTTTATCTGAATTCTGTCACGAACCTCGCTGGCATTGTTTAAATCCAAATGCACTAATAGGAGTTTGCACAGTGTGGGTGGGGGCAGGTCGAGAGGTCCCCAGGTTTGAAGCTCCGTGTGTGCTGGGTGGGGGCGGGGCAGGAGAGCGCTGCCTGCTGCTCGACTGGGCTTCAGCTCCATGGCTGCAGGCTCAGAGGAGCAAGGATCCGATAGTGGAAGGGGAGGAAGTCTGCCGTCTTCATGCCTTGTTTGGCATCACCCACTCTTGCCGCACAATAACTCCATTTGCCCCCGAGACGCTCTCTGCGCGTGGCGTGTTCCCGTCGCAACATGTACACGTGCTAAAGACGGTCCCTTCCCCTGGGACCAGCACTTCCATGCACGACTTTGCACACACAGACACGGACTGAGAAGCGCACACATCGTGGTGCCCGAGTTTAGGGCCGGCTTCATTAGATCTGCGAGCGAGACTTGTCGTCACGTGGCGGCGGCATCTGTGCTAAGTCGCCAGTCGTGGGGAGAGACGCGAAACTCCCTCGGGTTACATATTCTTACCCGCACAGCGAGCAGAGGCGCACGCACACACCGATATATAGGTGAACTAGAACGGGCACTCGGTAGAGCGCATACCTTCGCCGCAGCCACTTTTTTGGTACTTGGCATGAGTGTGGGGAACTGTAAATTGACGTAACTTGATACCGGATATTGTGATCATTATGACATGTCGTATATGACAAGATTGGGCATTGAATTATGAACATTTTGGCATTAGTTGCATGCCAATTGGATAAAAATTGACCGCGCCATGGTAAAAAGATTTTGACCTTTTCATGACTTTGACCTTTGACCCGATCGATCCCAAAATCTAATCAAATGGTCCCCGGATAATAACCAATCATCCCACCAAATTTCATGCGATTCGGTTTAATACTTTTTGAGTTATGCGAATAACACACATACAAATAAATAAATACACGACGATCAAAACATAACCTTCTGCATTTTCAATGCGAAGGTAACAAACCTGCAGTCATCCATACCACCCTTTAGGTGTGCCGTGTCCGTCAACAGAGTCACGTTTTCTGAAGAATACAGGAGTAACATTAAAGTCTGATTTTACAGAGCTGTACAAAAGAGTCGGCTCGTACAATAAATCCACGACGGCGTTTAATGAGGCGCCAAACGAGACCAACAGCAACACAGCGTCTCCTAAAGCCTCTTTAGCTCTATATTCATATGAATACAATGTGTTCCCCAAGTCGTGTATCATTCTGTCATGTGAAGCCAAGTGTGTTTTCATAGTTCATAGTTTCATGTTTACATGTGGCAATGCAGCATAAATTGATCGTATTTTCTTCATTTTTCTCGAAGGAGCTCCACCTCTACCTGCAGGACAAGGTCTACATGGCTGGCAACCGGTTCACCTTAGCTGACACTTTTGTGTTCTATGGAATCCATCCGCTCATCGTAAGTCACCTTTCTGTCCTCACCTCCGCGCCATTCAGATTCCCAAGTGCTTATTTTTACTTGAACCATAATGTGTCGCTGAACCGTCGGCTGAGTTTCAAGTGATGCAAGTTTGTGAAAAGAGATTTGGATGAGGATCGGTGTTGATGCGTGGCTTGTGACTTTAAAAAGAAAGAAGAAAAAATACATTTGAACCCAATAACCAATTAGTTTTTTTTATCCTGCCATTAAACATCTATTTTGGAGTATTCTGATTTAACTGTGGCTCATTTAGGTGCCCTACTAGGTCATATTTGAAGCTTTATGTAACTAATTGTGACTGACACAAAAAAATAAAGACAGTAAACTTGGAATGGAAGTTCTCCAAAGTTGTGTTTTGATTGCACATTCACGGCTGCATGTGACTGGTTTGTTATCTCTGAACCATTCTCACCACCATTTTCCAAGGACTCCATCCATCCTTTCATCCATCCATCTCCGTCCCCATCAGCGTGCACTTCAATCATACCACAAGTTTAATAAGCAATTTGTCACGGTGCGTAACACACAATTAGACCAGTCATGTGGCCAAAGGGCATCAACAACCAGTTGGCGATGAACACACGGGTTATAAACACATTCTCGCTTCTCTTCAGAGAACTAAAGCGATGTGGCACAAAGTGATGTCTTTAGCCTCAGACCAGGGACAGGGAAGTTTGTTATGCCTTCCAGTATTGATGGGAAGCGGGTTCAGAAACGGGGAAGACGGAACGAGATGGAGGGAGGGAGAGATCACATGAGAGATGTCACCCGTTGTGGCGGAGATGGAAGATTGGCCCCCGCCACCAGGCTGAAGAGCGTCACTTTAGTTCGCAATCAGTGTGGTTTTTAACCTCGGGGTCAAGGGTCAGCCAGCCCAACCCTAAACCACAGCTTGTCCTGATGTTCAATTCATGGAGAACAACATGACACGGACGTTAAACCTGACTGATGAGACTGGTTTGAGGCTGGCTGGTTGTCTGTGTGCCGAATTTCCACATTCCGGCTAATGAGATAATGAAAAGGCACACATCCAAGATTTTAATCCAATGACATCCTGATGTCTTCCCCTTACTGGTCTCTATTAGGTTGTAGATTGCCACCTGCATTGACAAATCTCAGGGAAATGTGTTTGATGCAAACTCGCTTGTGACCCTGTAAAATGAAACAGTGTGAACTCGTGACCCGCAGGTGTATCGCGTGGTCATGAGATGTGATCGCTTTGCTTTGAGAAGGTATTCAGCATTTACCAGGAACGAAGATGCAATGTCAGAGGAGTCAGAACTAAATAAAAGTAATTTCATTTAACAGCAAGAGACATTTTATTTTTATTTAACCATGAAATCAACAAAGTTTGCACTGGTTCCAAATCTAATCACATTCTAGCCTGGCGACGCTGACGGGATGGGACATTTAGTCCCGTAAGATATCAAAGCAGGAGGCCCTCCACTGCGGTGCGAGTGGATGTGCTGCTGTCCATATGGTGGCGGCTGTTTCTCTTCCTGTAATCAGATGAACCTCTCCTCTCTCTCTCAGGCGGACCTGGCCGTCCAGGAGAAGGAGCAGTATGGGAACGTGAGCCGATGGTTCGACCACATTCAGCACTACCCGGGCATCCGGCACCCCCTTCCTCCCGTAGTCGTGCTCAGGAACACAATTTACACCAGCAAGCACCACTGAGACCTGACCGCCGCCTCTGACCCCGAACCTCGTCACAATCTCATCTGTCCTCTGGACCGGACCTGTGTCGCGTCATCGTCATCACGCTGCTCATGGCATGAATCCTGCCTTTTCCCCGTTGACCCGGTGACGTGTCTTAACTCTGCCGGCTGCGATATGTTTTTAACCAGGAAAATCAGTCAAGAGCAAAAAGAGAATCTAACAGTTTTAGTGCAGGCGGTAATGAAGCTCTATTAAAGGTTTGCTAACTAATTAAATCAATGTTCATGTTCCTTTAAAAAATAATAATAATCCAGTCCCATTGGCTGCTGGCTTTAACTCATTCAACACTTTTCATAAGCGACGTGGTTTCTTGACCCTTGTTTCGTATTGTGGGAGCAGACATGTGAGACAGTGAAGTTGCTCTTTTCTGCTTTCTGTTGGTTATTGTGACTTTCCTGTTGACTTGGAAGTCGGAATGTTTTCTTGGTTGCGTTCAAAGGGAAGGCTGTCCGGGCGGCAGGAAACTGCTGCTAGCTTGTTTCTATTTATATATGTGGCGGTTGAATGGTGATTTATTTTGTCTAATTTGAGCGACGAACATGCGATAACAAGTATAAAAAGAAGCCTTCAGAGATGCGACTTAACTGGCGGTGCATGATGTCTTTAGAGGCAGCAGCATGTTCAGCAGCAGCTCAGCCAAGGACATGCGGTCAGCGGCTCAGCAGCATGACCACAGTCCTCCTGCCCTGATGAGCTCTCATCCCTGGCATGAGCGCTTGTTTGTTTTCTTAGGATTTTATGTTTTTCTACATGCAACTCCCAGACATTTTACTGGACACCCGCGTTTGTGTTTGTGTGTTTGTGATTACATCTACTTCCTCACCACCACCAGTCGTGTGGGCAGCAGTGAGCAGTTGAGCGTTGGCCCCAGAGATCAGAGTGAGGCTCCAATCAGTCCCACTGCCACCACTGTTGATGCTGCGGGCCAGAGAGAGGGCAGCGGGCTCACCAGCTGCCACACAGATCCAGCCAGCCGAGGCCAGACCCCCGGCCCCTGGGCGACAGTCAGCCACTGTGTGTCATTTCAACCCTCGCGCTCCCACAGGGCTGCTTGAGAGAGAGAGAGAGAAAAGAGCACCCAGAGGCCGAGGGATCTTTTTGTGACGTGACCAATGATCCGAGCCTCCGAACGCCTTACCGCTGCTGGCTGGATGTTTGCTATTAGCACCATTAACAGGCAGATCCTGTAAATTAGCATTATGAAGCTGATGATAATGAGGAAATGAAATCATATTTAAAAAATAAAAGAAACCTGGACAACCAAATCTTTGATCTAGTCTCCAGCTCATAACAATGGGTGCTTTTGTGTTTGCGTTTAAGTTTCCGTTGTTCCCGTCTCCTCTTAACATGCTTTCAGACACGTTTTTTTATTTATTTCCTCCATCCAAACAGGAGCAGTTGTAGCTTCTTTGTTTTGATCTCATGATGTCCATCCTCTGCCAATAAATCTAAAAGATGTGCAGCGCACGACCCCTGACCTCTGCAGATGTTATCAGTGTATCTTTCAAATAGTTCAAGAATATGTTTTTCCATCCACCAGCCAGAAGAGGAGAGTTCAGTGCGGTTCTGTTCAGGCTGTTTGCTGTGTGTCGGCATGTGAAGATGGGACGGATAAAAACAGCTCGCAGTCATCTGAGCGAGCCCATTGTGACTAGCCGGGCCCTCCGTTAAAGAAGCCATTGTCCGCCCCGTTATGTTAACATTGGGTGGCAACGCCGTTTCCAAAGTGCAGCATCAGCGAGCTGATCATTCTGAGGGGTACTTAACCCTTGTGTTGCCTTCGGGTCATTTTGACCCGATTCAATGTTTAATGTCGGTGTTCTTTCGGGAGTCAACAAACAAACATAAAGTACCTCACACTTAAACTTGGAAAACAATATTAATTCTAATAATTTTCTGGAGATTTTAATAGCTGGGGTCATATTGACCTCAGGGGTAAAATATGTTAGTAAATATAAAGGTAACAGGAGGGTTAAACATTGAATCGGGTCATATTGACCCGAAGGCGACAGGAGGGTGAAACATTGAATCGGGTCAAATTGACCCGAAGGCAACACAAGGGTAAAGGAGGATTAAAAAAAACATGAAAAGAAAGTTAAAGTAGACTGAACAATGTGATAGCAATTAACCTGCACTAACATATACTGATTAAAGGTCACAGCTGAGCATCCCTTCCTAAAAGTTGCTTTTTTCCCTTTTGAATTTGTGTGTGTGTGTGTGTGTGGCTCTGTGCTGATTGTTGGCAGAATGTCATAATGCTCTGGTGGTACGGTCTCACATCGTCAGGATCCTTCCTGATCAAACCGGAGAGCAGTCCAAGCCACACGGGGCCGCAGCAGGTAGCCGGGACACAGGCACCAATTAGAGGCGACCTTCCCACCGACCTCTGAAGGCGAGAGGAGCAGCCCTCCTCAGGGGTGGCCCTAAAATGATACACTCAAGACCTGCCCATTTTACCAACTGTGTCAAGCCCCAAGGCAGCGCACTGACCTTTGACCTCCCCCCTCACCAGTGATGGGGAAGATCAAAAGGTGTGATGATCATGAGTATCTGCTGACGGCTTCATCTCTCACCGCAGAGCTGTGGCAGGAAGTGGTGCCGACGCCTCGCTCTCACACGGATCGAACGCTTTAGGAATATTACACGTTGGAGGATTTAGCGAACCGGATTGCAGGTTCAACAGAACTGAAAAGGGTGATGTGCCAAGTGTCCATAGAGTCTTTATGGTTGAATACAGACTTCAGAAAGACCCTCCAGAGTTGTTAAGGCTTTGAAGGCCACTAAACACTTTTTTATTGTGACCGAAAAGTTTAACATGACAATAGTATTTGACAGAGTATTGACGAACAGGAACAGGCCCGGCAACATGCACAATCCTTATCATAGAGGATTAATAATCGGACATGACAAAATGGGCAGGATGATACTTCTCTACCAGAGAGGCTCTGTTTGCTGGACTGCATCAGTAGGTCAACTAACCCCTTGGTCCATGCTACACAACAAGATCATGATATGATGTTATAATAATCATTTAAAATGTAAGTCTAAAGGAAGAGGTGTTATGAAATAGTACTGGGAGCATTCGCTGTCAATAACGACAACAACGTTATTCAACAAAGAGGGGAACCAATTGTTGAAGAAAGTGGGAGCCCGTCGACAGCCCCGTGGGGAGGATGACTTGGAGTCATAACATGCGTGAGAAACGCAGTGAAAGCTTTGGTTGTTAAACCCAAACGGTGGTACAACGCAGCGTTGAAATCGATTTCATACAGTTTGCAGATTGCGACCAATGTTTCATGAAAGCAGTCCGGTACACCGTGACATGAATTCAACTTTAAGATCGCAGTTATCGCACAGCGGGATTTAGGTTCAGCCGAGCCCTCGTGTGTCCCCCGTCACCGCCTCAACTTTCAAATAAAAGCTTTAAAAAGCCGTAAAATAATCTAATTGAATAATTGAGAGAGCCTCTGGTGACACCGCACATCACTGGATCATACACCGCTGCAGGATGCGCCTCAAGCATTTGGCGCCACTGGTTTCAAGCGAGTCAAGTGTTCAGCCTTCACCCACGGCACCTCCTCACCGCCTCCCAACACCTTTGTCACCTTGAGTTTTAGAACTGCAGTCGAGAGCCAACCCCCAGCACACCTACCCCACGAAGAAACCGCCGCGCCGCCACCACCACCGCCACCCTTCATTAATTCTTATTAACAACATCAGGGGGAGGGAAGCGCATCGGTCGTGACATCTTCTAGGATCCGGCCTCCCCCTCTCTCGATGACTGATTCGGGGGAACAATCAACGCCGCGTGGCGGTGAGGGCCCGTGAGCTCTTCTGACAGGACTTATCGGCCACGCTTTCCACTTTGTGACACTTGTACCATGCGCCTATAAAGATGGCATCTGATTGTCGATTTCAATTACATGAGCGTATGAGCAATGGATGCCGCTCCCGACACAAAGGTGGGGGTGGGTGGGGTTGTTTGTTTCATCTCAACATGCTGTTACAGTAAAGTTCAAAAAAATATCCCAAACACTAATATTTTATATATCCAGTGCAGAATATCTTCCATAAAGTGTGAGCAAAAAGAAAGCTTCATTACAATTGATCTTAAAATTATCCACAATGTTCCTTTATTCCTGATGCAATTTGTGTTATCATAATCTAAACATGTGGGGTAGTGTAAAAAACATTGATTGATAAATTGGTGATGCAGAAAGAGCAGTATTAAAGTCCCGTTATACTTCTGACGTTCATGTAAATAGATGAGTGTATAGCCATAGTGAAGGAGATATAAAAAGAGAAAATGCAGTGACAAAAATAAGCCTGCTGGGGTCGAGGAAACACGGACCGTCAGCCAACCAAACGAAAGCACAGGTCAGACGTACTCGGAAGAGACAGCAGAGGCAGAAATGATCACTTCATGCGTGCCAGATGTCGTGAAGTTGTTGATCTGAAGCGTCAAAAATCAAAAACATACTTCCACAACAAGTAGGAGCTACGCCGGGTACATAGATCCCATGTGGGAACGCCAGCATGGGATGCTTCCCACATGGGACGAGGTTAGATGGTAATGAAAATAACATGAGACATGTTAAATGAAAAGAGCGGGTAGCAGTCCCATAAAAGATGGACCTCCCCACAAAGTAAATTGCATAATGTAAACATAATAACACATAATTCTGCCTTAACTTTTGGATTTTATAGCCCCTATCTCATAGGCCTATGGATGGCTGTATATGCTGATGATGCTTTCTTTCTTCACCATCTGTGAATAAGTGCTTCATTATTTTAACAACGGAATTGGACATCTGTGTGATTGCTTTCCTCAAAGGGTTTTATACCACCATTGTGAATCTGCAAATACCACTTTACCATATGCATGCATTTATGCCGAGAGAACTTCCTTGATTGTTTTTATTTCCCTTACCTCTCGCTATCTCCTGCCAGACACCGCCTCACCTTGGATTGCGTAAGGATCCCAGGTGTGCAGCGAGACCAGAGTTTTAGGAGATGCAACGACTCAGCTCATCAATCAGAGAGATGGCTGGCTGATTCTGCACCTTGGTGCTAAAGTACATATGTGTGTCCCGGGGCAAAGAGATTGCACAAGATTACACCTTAAGTCTCTTTCTCTCTCTCACACACACACACACACACACACACACACACACTCACACGGATAACTGTCGTTGAATTAGCCGCCTCAATTGCTCCTCGCCCCTTCTGCTGATCTACCTCAGCTACAGCTTCTTCGCATTTCTCTGTTTGCGTGTGTGTGTGTGGGGTATGTGTGTGTGTGTGTGTGTGTGTGGTCATTTATGGGGTTATGGTTTCGGCCTCGGGGTAAGAGGTGAATTAGGGGTGAAGGAGGTAAAACACGTTTTCTTAAAGAAGCCAAGAAGAGTCGACCCACTGAGCTAAATTTGTTAAATAGAGGGGAACTTTTGTAAAATATTTTTTACAAAATATATATATATATATATAGATTTATTCTTCCGAGTAGCACAATTCTGAAATTTGTTGCCAATTAAAATGATTGCATGGGTACTCTAGGCCTTCAAGTGACTTCTCATTTGCCGTGCCGTCCCATCGTGTGGTCCTGTCACAATCCTCGTCCCTTTATTCAAATGTTCCACAAATTAGCCATACATGTATCCCCCTCTGCTGCTCCATCCAACCCACAGGTCATGCCACTTAACTTCAGCCTGCCCCCCTGCTGTAATAGTTTCTGATAGGAAGCCTCCAGGGAAGTTGACTTCTCACTGAGAAGTGATACTAAAAGTAATTGCAGCTGAAACCCTGTGACAGGGGGGTGTACTTTGAGGGAAAAAAGAGAGAGCGCAGCACAGGCAGGATGGCATTTGAAATAAGCACAGAGGATATATGGAGTGGGAGAGGTGGGGGTGGAGAGGAGTTAATAGACAGACTCCTGGGTGGGCAGAGAGCAGAGAGCACTGCCCTCAGCCATTTACTGTAATTTGACCTCCATGGGAGAAAAAAACACACTCCCTATTTGCATATTTCTCAAACTCATCTGCATACGTCACCAGGACGCTGCATTTCTTTTAATTCCCCGTCCTCTTTTATTATAACAGTTTGGTTTTAATTTGAGACGACTAATTTATTTAAACCTGGAGTTAAATGCAGAGCACTTTCTCTTTGTAACGCGTCTCATTTCCCTAATGATTAAAAAAACAAGGGCTGATGACAGCGAACAAGGAACATAAACAAGGCTTCATATCATTAACTTTGGATATGAGTTGTTAACTTAATGACCCCCCCCCCCACACACACACACACACATAGACACACACCCCTCCTCACTTTATTCTTCTTCTGTGAAAACCAGCTCGTTGTGTTCAATGAGGACATGGATGTGGTGCCTGGTGGTTACAGAGGAACGCCCTAAGGAACGGCCTGGCACAAAACGTTCACCAAGAAAACTAAAGATGTTGCTTTACTCCAAAGAAAAAAGTCCATCTGAAAACAATTTAGGGAAAATCTAAAATCTCCCTCAAGGGTCACTGGTTTTTCGGGGAGGGATACATGGAATATTAACAATGGCGATACAGTATATTGCGGGACATCTTTTATTATGAGATAAAGAGAGTGAGAGGACAACAGTACTTTAATAGATTGAACTCGAGGGGGCGTGATCATGAAGCAGAAACACACAGTTTATTCTGTGTGTGTGTGTGTGTGTGTGTGTGTGTGTGTTACGTGGGTGTCTTCAATGCTGACTGGTTATCTACTGGAAAAAGGGCATGAAGCTAAAATATGTGCCCAATCAACACACACACACATACACACACACACACACACAAACACACACACACACACACACATGCCAACACGACCAAGATTCTACTCAAATGGCTTTTGTCTCACACACTCAAACAGACAGCACATAGAGATGCACACATGGTACCCAACAGAGAAACTGAGCTGGGTCATTATGACTTTGTGGAGGTATAAATTAAATTATTCCCGTATAATAAATATGCAATACACAGTTTTTCATGTCCGGATGATCTTGTGGAATCCTTTGTATTTATTAGTGTATTAAAAAGACAATTATAAAAGAATGATTGACGTCTTTAACCGATGTTTTGAAATAGTTGTAATTTAACACATTTTAATAATTCAGAATGACTCTTTCTGCTGTTTCTTATAATTCCTCATTGGCCTTGATTCTGGGTTATTCAGGTTAACAATCAATTAAGGTTGATCCTGAGTATTTTTTACTCTTTCTTTAGTATCTACTCACATGTGTGTGTGCCGTATTGTCAAGTGTGACCGAATGTTTAAATGGAGTTGCAGAAGACAGGAAGTCTTATCTTCACGGTCAGCTCATAAACATCTCTGTGTTTCCTGTCCATCAAAGTTAATTCAAGGTTTTCATTAATAGCTCCAGCAGCTACACAAACCATTGTAAAATAATTTCACAATCAAATATAATTCAGTTCAAATATTGTGCATGTCATAAACCTTCAGCTTCAGGGTAGATGGAGAGTGTTGAGGATATACAGACATGTGTGTTTTACAGTGACAGTCGTGGATAAGCAAAAGACAAACGGATCACTGAAAGGTTGAAGAAAAGCTAATTCTCCAATTGACAGTGTGCGTTGCTGAGGGCCGCTTTCATTCGCACTGGCTGTGCCCCATGAAATGAATTACAGCCTCTGTGTACAGTAGAGTAGCCAGTGGGCCTTGTTGTCAAAGTGAAGGGCCAGGGGCCTCAATTCAAACCCTCACATCCAAGTGCCAGTTGCTTCTCAGAAGAAGACACTCAGCGAATGCCATGGTAGTCGGATAAATATGCAATACTGATTAAGTTCAAATGTGAAAGAGAATTTACGCCCGAAAAATAATGTTACGATCCTAAAGTTAGTGACCCAGAGGGACCGTCACTGATTTCTGCACAGCAGGTTTTACTGCAATGCTAATAGCGTTTGATCTGTAGGGAAAAACCCAAAAAACATCCCTTATTCCGGCTAAATTTAACAGCACATGACACACAGCTGATCACTGGCCTCCATGAAAAGCACCCGCAAACGAGGGTGCTGTGAAATCGACATTTGGACAGGAAAACACAAAGTCCTCTCTGTACCTCCTGATCCTCTCATGTTGTGCTGCTGTGGCACACACACACACACACACACACACAAACAGTTGTAACTATCAATTCATCTGAAAGAGGCCTCAGCGTTCCACTGACTTTGAAACCACCATCAGTCTTCAAAGTGCAATCCTGAAGATAAAACACACTGTCACACACACTGCCTCCCTCCGGGGTGAAGGTGGGAGGGTGAGCCGGCGAAGAAAGATGCTGTTGAGGATGTCGGGTGCTGATAGAGTGATGATAGGATGCACAATGGACTCCAGTGTGTGACATTTGGCTTCAGGATCAGCTACATGCAAGCAGAAGAACACACACAAATGCATCCATATATTCAGACAGGTTTCTTTATTTTTTTTAAACATACAGTGTGACGATTATACTTTCTTACACAGATGTATGTCCACAAACACTCAGGTCATGCCCAGAGGGAGGGAAACTTTGCCTTCTTTACGGCGTTGGCAGACTCTCCTTGTGACTTTCACAGCTGTCATGCTCCTCGTTACAGCCTTCATGCATCTACTAACCTCAGGGACAGGAGCATGTGACGATGTCTCACACACACACATACACACACACAAACGCACGCACACACAAACGCTCAGAGTCAATCTACACAGATGCTGAGCAAAAAGTTAAGACACTCACCAAGTGCTGACATGGTGTTAATGTGGTGTGTTATTAGCCCTAATGTCATTTCACACTGTTCTGCTATTGCAATGCTAATGATATGGTTATAAAGTACCTTCTTGTGTGTTAGGGCTAATCATACCATAGTTTATATCAATATTGTTACTGTGGGAGAAATAGGTCTATTTTGAAAATCTAATTTGATCACAAATGGTTTTATTTTTCATCTATGGTGAGAAACTTGTTCCACTCTGAATGATCTCTCTGTAAAATGTCGACAAAGCAAATTAGATCCTTTCTGATGCAGTTTAATCTGAACAAAATCAATCTTGTGTGACTGAAAGGTTTTAGTCACTGTAAATAAAGGCATTGCATTCATTGGCGGAAAAGATTTCATCAAATTAAATCATTGTGCATTCTTCTTTATGCCACCAAGATGAGATGGAGTCAGTTTTTCACAAGGGTTTGATTTAGGAAAAATAAATCTGATGCTAATGTGACACCGCAGTCTTCAATGCTTCATTGGTGACTGTGACACAACAGCAAGACCAAAACGAAAATGTCCCCTCTCCCTACAGCATCTCAATAGTACTCTCTCCCGACAGCATCAGCATCTCAATAGTACTGTTGTGTAACACCCTGTTCTGTTTCTCCTGTGTTCCGTGTCTCCTATCTCTCCTCTGTGTCTTCTCTGTCTTAATTGTTTAATTCCCTGCACCTGCCCTCAGCCACTCTTGTCTCGTTACTGTCTGATGTCGTACACCTGTTTCCCCCCTATATATTGTGTCAGTCTTTCCCTTGTCTCCTGTCGGATTGTCGTCTATATTTCCGTGTCCTTTTCCCGTCGTCCTGTCCGTGTTCCTGGTTCTGCCTGTTTGACCCTGCCTGCCCTGAACCTGCATTCTCTGCCTGCCCCTTTTGGGCCTTGTTTTTTGTAAACTGTTTTGCCTTATTAACGAGTGCTTTTTTTGTTATTTATATTGCGTCCAGCCTGTCTCTCTGCGCCTGAGCCTCACCCCGTCACAATAACCTGACATGTTGAGTAGATATGACTTTTTATCTCTGGCGCTAGGTGTGTAATGCACCCCGCCAGTTGGCTTTTGTGCTTTCTCTAGGTGACAGTGTCACCTAGAGAAAGTGCCCTCAAACCCTCCATTCCAATCATATTGGCCCCCTCTCAACGGGGCTCCTATGGGGCGCCGTCACTGCCAAGGATGGCTGAAGTTTAGTCAAAGACATTACGAGAGCTCCTCCATGGCAGTGCAGGAGTGCCCTATAGCTGCAATCCATAACTTTCCGCGCGTTCCACGACGATGGTGTCTTGTGTGCATTGTAAAGCTGTTTCAACGTGTCGTTGTCAGTATGCAATAAGAAATAATACAGCCAGAGAAAATGAATGTGTGTCTTGTGGCATTCCTGCATTGATAGGAAGCAGAAAGCGCTAGTTTTACAGACCGAAGAAAAGGGGTGTGTCTCTGTTCGTAGTCCAAACGTCTGGCCTTATTTCACTGGTCTCCTCTGCAACCTCAATGGAACTTTGAATTAAATGGGAGAAAAAAAGATCCGCTGTATTGCCAGATTTATATGACTCATTGATGAGACAAATGATGGGGATTCAGGTTAGAAATATTTTCATTCTGTGCAACAGTGTTTGAGATGATTCAGTCTGGACCAAAGAGGTCCAGACTGAACAACTGCTATTGTGACCTCTAGGCCATGCTTCATGACTCACGGTCAATTTACTAGCTTTTTCCAGGGCTTTCAACTGCAGCTCATAGTCTTCATACGGGATGGAGTTAACTTGGATGTCATATCATCAACAACATGGGGGTCGGGACCATAATTCCATAATTTTAGGGGGGCAGGTGGTTGTGGAGAAAAAAAGTAAAAGATGTTTTATACCAGGGAATGGTTTTCCACATCATGCTTACGTGCATATGTGGTGTGATATTTTACATTTTTAAGCTGTAATGCCAATTAATATCCAATAAATAACTCCACTTCAACTCTACTCTGTAAGGAAGAACAATCACACACACACAAACACACTCATACAAACATAGAAGAGTGACACTCTCTCCCTCAAGGAAGAGGGCTGCCATCTCTCGCCGTGGTGGTCATCAACGCTAAACTCCTGTCAGGTTCCATCTTACACCCTAACACACACACTGGTCTGTCTCAGGGCAGGACAGACTCTCCAAAGGGGTCAACGTGTTGTCACACACACCAGGGAGCAGTGTTGTTGTTGGCAGTCCCTACCGCCTCACCATTGTCCATGTCACCTCACACACAGGAAACCTGCTGGGGCTATTTGCGTGCCAGCATGGTGGGGACACATAGGGCCCAGAGGACATCACCTTGGCTAAAACTTGGCAGCCATCTTTTATTTTATTTGTTAGAATACTTGAGCAGATCCATCTCCTGCTTAGTTTGCAGGCAGTGCATAAAACAGTCAAGGACAAAAATTAAGTAAATCTTTTTATTGAAAATAACTATTTCATTTGTTATTAATTATAGCAAATTTATTATTTTATATATATATAGAGAGAGAGATATTATTATATTATATTTTATATACATTATTAATATTATAATATAATATTATATATATATTATAGCAAACACAACTCAATTCGTCAGATTTAGGCCTGGACTGCTGTTAAGGTACACGGTGTGCCCGCTCTACCAGGTGAGCCAGCGGGGTACCCCAAGGGAGATTCTTTTAAGTTTTTATCATCCAAGATTTATTGCCTCATATTTATTTAAAGGTGTCATACGAAATGTCTTTAATGAGGGCCACAAAAGCCTTTGACAATCGATGGCCATGTAAAAAATGGCCATGTTAGGTTTAATTAGATTAGGTTACTACATTTGAATTGCACTTTGAGTCATCAATGGTATCATACCAATTTCTTTATTAAAGACAAAAATTAAACATTAGCCCCTTTGCTCATGCCGTTCATCTTTGCACAATCCCCTCACCGTTACCTTTCCAAAGCATGAGGCACATTAAACCTCCGTGAGGAGGTGGCCGCAGCAACAGTACCTTCAGTGTGAGATGTCTCTTTTCATGTTGGTGCACTACATAGAAACTAAATGAACTATGTTTTCAGTTTTCCACGGCAAATACGTGATCTCATTTTGACAAGATTGACAACTTACTCCTCGGGGCTTTTAAATCATGCGCATTCAACAGTTGTTTCAAATCTCTCTTTCCAGGCAGGCCCTCCTTGATCATTTCCTGTGATGTAAATGTTCACTGAGGAAACATTTTATGTTTTGTTTAATGTCATTTTTGATCATGTGCTTGACATTCACAGCTGTCTCACAACTGGGACAAGAAGTTAAATGAAAAAAAGAAAGAGAGAGAAAATCTTGGTGGAAATGCCTTTTCACTCAAACATGGTACATCTCTCCCAGGTGACTGCTTAGCACTGGCAGTAATTGAAAACTTGCCCCTGGCACTGTGTGTGTGCACGTGCATGTGCCACATGACTTGCATTCACACACACACACACATATATATATATATGTGAATGCAAGTCATGTGGCATGCAATAAGGGCTTTTTGTTCCCCGTGTCTGAGCATGTGCATCTGCTATTAGCATATATGTGTGTTTCCATTGGTGCTGGAAACCAGTGTGTGTGTGTGTGTGTGTGTGTGTGTGTGTGTGTGTGTGTGTATATATATATATGGATACATGAGTCCTGTGTGTGTCTTCATCACTAAGCCCGACAGGTTCACACTAATAAATCCACCTTTCCTAATTCATGTTGTTGAGAGTTTTCCCAACAGGAGGATGAATTAATAACATTTCTTAACACTACCCTCCCCCCCCCCCCCCCTCTCTCTCTTTTTGCTCTTCCACAACGAGGGGCCAAATCTCTTCAGCATTTCCAGCCCTGTGAGCTAATTTGACAGCTCACGGGGGTGACGCTGATTCCACTTCGCAGAGACAGGTACCCTAGGGCTAGCCAGCTGGATCGCAGCGGATGCTTACAGATTTGGCTTTCGCTTCATGCTGGGTGTCATCTGTCTCTTTGGTCTGGCGCGGGATAATTTTTGTGTGTGTGTGTTTGTGTGTGTGTGTGTGTGTGTGTGTGTCCGCCCTGACATCATGTGCCTGAGCAGTTTGTGCCTGGCAGGCCTTGTCTGTCCAGGTTGGCCATCAAACGCAGCCAGCATGGCCCTAATCTGACGAGGCACTGCTCCAAACATGCCACAGCAGCCCGAGAAGCGTGTGCATGTGTGTGTGTGTGACCCCAGGGCAGACCCCCTTTTTTTTCCTACTTCTTGCCTTCCTCTTTTGCTCTGTCCCACGTCGAACATCACCGAACACACACACACACACAACCTGAGAACAAACTTCAAAAACCATCAAGTTGAGCTCAGTCGACGCTTCCCCTTCTCCTCCACCTCGCAGTCTCAACTCCTCTGTGCTCAAGTTGCAGTGTGTGTGTGTGTGTTAATAAAGTGAATAAGTGTGGGTTGTGAAAGCATTTTTGCTCACCCCAAACGGAAAGATATCCTCGTCCGGCGCTCCCTCCACCCCACATCTGTCACTCCGATTGTGGGCAGGTTTGAAGCCTCCCCAGCCTGTTGCCCTCAGTCGACTTCGACGCTGCCCACTGGGAGAAAGAGGCGATCCCTCCCTGTGTTCGGACGGGAGAGGACAGGGGGTCAGACCCCCATGGGAGAAATGACAGCGTGGTTCCCGGTAATCTCCGGGACGAGCCCCGAAATGGCGGCAGGGGCCCGCCGCAAACACTAATCCTAGCCGACATGCTGGTCTCCCTCTGCACACTCACTCCCGGTCCTCCCTCAACGCCTCAGTGCCGATCTCAAGCTCCGAGGAAAAAGGGCAGTCATCGCAAGACGAGCCTGACAAGGTTTCGCCCGTTTTTTGCTGCGAAAGAGAAATATCTTCCCTTCCCTGAAAAGCGCAGGATGATGAGTACATATGTTGATCTTCAGGCTGTGAGCCATGTTCCGCCACTGTGTCTTCCCATCAGGCCCTGGAACAGAGCGACAGCCGGATGGTGTCACGCCACACAGTGACTTGTAAAGAGCCGCTGCATAAAGGCCTTCAGTGTGTTTATTTGGGTCTCTACCTTCCCCGCTGCCCTCCATTCTGCATGTTCACTGACTATCTTTTATTCTATGTTCTGCTCTCACCACCTCCACCTCTGGCAGACAGCTCTGAAGTACCACCGCCTCCAGCAGGCGGAGGGACAGGAACGTGATGGCGCCGGGACAAACGACCTGCTTGCAGCCCAGGGCCTGGGAGAGAGAGAGAGATGGGAGATGAAATGAGAAACTGGATATGGACAGAGAGAAGGGCAGAAGCGGGTTGGTGGGTTGCAGGGCAGCAGGTCATCTCATACCACCCCTGCACCCCCATCTTCCCTCAGGCCCAAAAGGCCTTGGTATCCAGTGAGTAACACCCCCTCCTTCCCTTCCCTTTGCCCCTTTCCCATCACCACCCCCACCTGTTCAGAGCCACGGTGCAGTGAGTGGCGTTCAGCGTGTTGTGAACACAGAGCGGCGGCCCCGGTGCACATGCGAGAGAGACAGAATGGAGGGCATAAGAATGCAGAATAATTATACCCGGTGGGTAATGTGAGCACCGTCGTTACAGGGGCGGTGTGGTCGGGCCGGGGAGGAGAGAGACTCAGAGGCAAGAGCGTCACTGGGGCCAGCTCGCAGGGCCAGTGGGCATGTTTGGTAAACCACAATCCCAGACCTCCCACTGCACTGCTGCAGCACCGTGTGTGTGGAAGTGCTGCAGGAGATCATCTGGATACTGGCTGGCGCGGACGCACGGGGGGGCGAAGCACTGCTGCGTTGGTCCTTCATCCTGTGTGCAGAACTGATGTTTAAGTGTAATACAAAGATGAGGGAGAAATAGTGTCTGTTGTGTGTCACGGAAAACGAAACATCTGGTAAAGCGGGTATTGTGCACACTGTATGCTCAGGTACATAACCCACAGTAATAAAAACACTGAGTGGGTTATCTACTCGCATACAGCTGAAGTCTTGGCTTTCAAGCTGGTGGCTAATTCAAAGGGACTATATAAAAGGAAATATGTGTATTTATTAATGTATTTATCAATTTATGATTCATTTTAGCTTCATTTATATTTTCCAACCAAACTAACACAATCGTATTCGTAGAACTTCAAAATAGTCTGAATTAATAATATAATGTATATGTTTACATGTTAAAAATACATGACGATATATGAAATTGGTCATTTACACAGAAATAGGATAATGTTAACATTAGCATGCTCTATAATAAAGTAGTGAAATAATGCTGCTGAATTGCAATTAACTGAATCCAATACAATACAAATATGTCATGAAAAGTTTTAAAGTTGAACCGAAATTAATTGATTGTTTCTCCTCTAATGCTACTCAAATTAAACAATGACCTATTTACCATATGTGAGTTTCAGTTCTGTTTTATAACTTGATGGTCTTTCCTTTTTAGTGACAATTTTGGAGAGTGTCCCAGAAAGGCTGTGTGCTCTGCGTAGAGGTGTCAAATAAAGAAGTAGAATTCCCTTAATAGAGAAGTGGAACACAAATACAGAGAAATACATGATCTGCCTTCATGCAACAAGCTCTCGCACGCATGTAAACTGCAGCCGAGCATCAGGATGATGGCCACATAATGATGCAGAGGGACAGATATTTCCTTATTATGTTGATGTCGGCTTTGCCCTCCAAATTCTTTAATGCTGTGGAATTCTCAACTTTGAATACGTTTCAGAGGAGTGGGCATTTATACTTCTTTTATTCCTCATTTGTAAAATGTATTTTTACCAGCCCCAAGTGTTGCAACATCTAATTAAATGATTTGTTTTAATTTTATAAATCATATGATGGATTATTAAAATTCTAAAAAGTATTTGTATTATTATTATTATTATTATTTGTATTGTTGTTATTATCATTGTTGGGTCTACAAACTACATTTTTTATTTTTTTAATTAATTTTGTTATTTGTTATAAAAAGTTTTACTAATCTATAATATATATATATGATATATATAGTAAATGTGTCCTTAATATCTTGTATTGTATGAGTTATTATTGTAAACCACAAATTGGAGTTCTATGTTACTCTGCTTTTCTATTATCAAATTAAATATGGTAACAAATGTTGCGTCTAACTAGCCATTCTCAGGGTTGATCTAAATGTTTTTAATTTCACCCGCAGATTCATGAATAAACAAAACAACAGGTTGCACGATCCTGTCACGGAGGTCTTTGCTGGATCTGAAATGTTTTGTTGTCAGAGATCCTCTCGTGCTTCTGCAGACAAACACGAGGCTGCAGTGAGGGACTTGTTTTCATCCCTCGGCTGTTGATCAATCATTTAATCTTCTTAATAAGCCCAAATCAAAACTAATGGAGCATGTAATAAGTGTTTAACTAAACAATGTGGACAGTGGGGGACTTAAGTGGTGCCTTAATGATTTTCTCTTAACTGAGCATGACAGTCCTAATGAATTTAGGGCTCGCAAACAAACTTTTGACAACTAATATGCAACGTTTGCCCCAAACAAGGCCTCTTCTCACTCCCACTGAATATATGCATATACTTTGCTCTTGCCGCAAGTGCTGTTTTTATTTTTATGTATACATGTATGCCAATATATTTGCATGTCATAAAGTGTAATAAAAGCCTTTGCTAATCCAACATAATTCAGTCACAGAGGTATAACCAGTGCTGGATTTTCAAAACTCATCTGAGACATTTGATGCCATCTTGTGGTGACGGTGGTGTTTTCAAAGAAACATAATATAAATGTAATTGTATCTAATATCTATAGCTATTTTCATGAGGCATATTGATGAATGCAAATATGTTATACCTAAGCAACTAAATATGTATGTGTCCCAACTGAGACGTCAGTAGAAAGGGAACTCAGCCTTTTCTAACACTCATACAAAGATTGTCGTGTTTTATTTTAGAGGTAAGCCATTTGTCTTGGTATATTTATCGCGTGTAGTATAATATTTAATTATATATATTATAATCGTGTTTTTACAAAGGTAGGCCTACCCTTTATTTTGGGATTTCAACAGAGTGGCTAATAATCATCAAGTCATGCTTTACATATGAGTTATAATAAATATATTATTCCCATGTGCGTTTCACATCTTCAAGTCTAAAGTCTAAAGTTATAACACACCAGCTACAGGGATTTTTCCCAACCTGGTCAACCTCAAAAATATTCCTACTATTGGCTATAATTGATACCGCATATGTAAATGAGTTGTCAACCATGACTAGACCATTAGCTGACATTTTTGTATTCATAATAAAGTTGTACGATTTAAATTAACCAATTGGGGAAAGAGAGCAAACATAATGTGGAATAGCCTACTATTTGTTAAAGTCTAATGTAAGTCACAAAGTCAGGATACAATGTAAGTTCTATATTTTAAAATATATCATAATATGAATACTTTATGATTGCACTCTTGGGTGTTTTCTAAATATACAAGTAACGTGTGAGTAAGTTTAAAGAGTAGGTTCTGACCTACTACCTCACTTTGTTCCACCAAAGAGCAAGACTGACATCTGCTGTCCTCAGTCACGCAAAACATCAGACTGTCACACACACGCACGCACAAACTTTTGTATTTTACAACTTCCAGCGTAAAAAGCACGTCGACGTAGCTTACCTCGAGACTACAGAAGACTGAATTGTAAGTGAACTGTTAAATATATATTTTTTTAATAACGCGAGAGCCCCTCTCGCCTCTCTGTTATCAAGGTGGATGTGACACCCCTCTCCCGGCCACTTGGTTCAGTCCACATCCTCGTACCCGGAAGTAGTAGTAAATATTTACTTTGCAATCAGCTGACTTCCATTCACATGACTGCAATTAGCAAAGCGCCACTGCAGTGTGTATCATGTTGTAGATAGCATGTATTACTATATGTTTAACATATAGGGTACGTTAAAGACGGGTGGTTTGTGTCAGATAAACAGCTCTTTCACTTTCATAATTAGCGGCCAGTTAGCTTAGCATGTGGGACATTCAGGCCGAGCAAGTGAATAGCAGCGTGTAGCTGATTGCGCTAGCAGAGACAACACGTTGATTTAACTACAACAATTAACGTGTCAGCGGAGTTTCTCACAAATGGACAAGATTGCTAAAGGTGAGTGAAATCCACAGCAGGGAAACATCTTCTCATTGTCGACATGTTGGAGTGTTTGTCGCATTGTTTACTTGTTTTGCTCTGATGCAGTGCAGCTGATGAGGTACAGCAGGATATGAGGCTTTTACAAATATAATCATTGCTATTAGCAGTGTGATAAACATTAGAAATTGTTAGCTCTCATAAACTTGTAACGAGTGAATGACGTGCAATTAGATTAATAATAAGATTATACCTTTTGTAGCATGCAGGCTATCATCAGCACAACATTAAAAGCGTGTACTTTGTATTAAAGTGTCCATAAAGTACAGTTTGAATACATGATACTAGTATATGGTGTAAACATGTTGTATCCTATGTATGTATCCTTTGTGTTTCAACTGGATGTGATGCTAGTTGTGTTTGGTGCTGCAGATGTGGGTGATATCCAGTCAAGACTTTTGGACCACAGACCAATCATCAACGCAGAGATCCGCTACTTCGTGAGAGAGTTTGAGGTACTTGTCTTATTTATACGGCTACATACGAGTCTTTATTTAGGGGCCAGTGGACTTTTGACCATCATGTAGATGTTTAACCTTCAACACTGCTCTCATTCATGAAGACGCATTAGACACTCAGCATCTACATGTCAACTCAATTTGCAAAATGTGTTGTGCCAAGTGTTAGAAACGCGTCAACCACAGGCTTTAAATCCTGTGAGTGCATAATGTCACAAGATCGGAACGCCTCCTGCGTTGTACAAAAATGTGGCTGAACATAAAAAAATGATTGTTGGTGAAAATGATAGAAGTGCAAACACTACTGTGACACATTACTGCATGTCTTCACCCTGTTGTATCAACAATGTACCCCAATAAATTAACTGTACATTTCAATACAATGTATTCATGACAAACCCAATGTTATATTTCTCATTAAGTGAGGACATCTGTCCAATGTTTTAGTGCAATTGAGAGAAATATTCCCAAACCAATGAACATCTCTGCTGCTCCATGGAGAGAGCAAGATACTTTAAGAAACATGCAGTGTTTTCTCTTGTTCTTGGAAATAATGTTCTCACTCATTTGAATGGAAACAGTATGCTGTGACTCAGTGCTAGATGTGTTCACTCTTCCATGTGGTACGACTGTGACGGCACTAAGCTTTCCTCTGCTGCTGTTTAGGAAAAGCGTGGACACCGAGAGAGCAGACTGCTGGAGAACCTCAATAAAATGGTCCCCGAAGCAAATGAGCAAATGCTGCCGACAGATTTAGAGGGCATGATGTCTGATGTGATTAAACGTTGTAAGTGTTGAGTTTATAAGTCATTATATAATACTTTATGATGTGTTATGATTGTTATAAAGCAATATGGCTATTTATGAGTGCTTATTGCTGGAATTATACACTGCTTTAAGCAAATTATAACGCACAGTAACTATGCTTATAATGCATAATAGATAGTGGCATTGCAGAAAGTATTACCAAGAGTTACAACATAGTTTATTTTGTGTTGGTCAGTTTTAAGTTGCCCCACACGCCTGTGCCATGATTAAATAATTATTATTTTTCGTGCATATTGCTCACACAAAGACAAATTCAGTCACAATGTATGTTGTTGAAGATATTCAATATTAATATAAAGAATAGTGTTGCTTCTCTTCCACAGTGGAGGCTGCTAATCACATGGCAGAGAGAGTCCAGCAGAGGGAGCTGGAGGCACAGCAGGTAAAAACAACAGCAAGCAAAGGACTAAACACAGGTGGACACATTATCAGTCTTTGAAAAATCAGATTGGAATTTAGACTGTCCAGGCATTTATGATATTGTGTGCTCTCTGAGTATAAACCCTACATTTAAGATGGATGCTCGCCGCACCGTGTCCATTTACACTGCCTTCTCTTATCAATATCTTCACGGTCGTGCATGGATGTAACGGGGTGTGACAGCTGCAGGATAGCACAAGAGGAAGAATTGAGACGCACATCATCAATCCCATCTGCTTGTGTCCTTCCAGAGCACCCAGCTGCAGGGGAACATGGAGCGTTTGAAAGACGAGTGGACAGAGTTTCTGAAGGAGCAGCAGCGATTAAAGGAGGAAGTGGATGAGGAGCACGCCAAGGCTGTCGGACAACTCAGCACCCTGTACAGCGAAAAGATGAAGGACTTGACCAAGTTCTGCCCCCTGTGATCAGTTTACAGTGGCGTGAGTGAACAACCCTCTGGTTCCATGCACGTGCTCGTTATGGACTCGGACGTCTGTTCTGCACGTGTAAAACAAAGCAATCGGCTTTGACTGATGAACTTAGGGGTTGGCATAGAATGTGGAGGTCTCGCACAAGACTCAACATTTTCCAAATTGTAAATATTAAAGTGTGATTAACAATGTGGAATTTCACGGGCCATCAAACTTACAAGTCAACTTTCACGGTGACCTAAAAGGCCTGGAATGTGTCATTTTTAAACAAGCAATCATTCGATCGGTCCTCGACCGTGAAGTTCTCAACATTTCAAGATTTTAATGGATGCTTGCCTGAAGGGTGCTGATGATAAATTTGCGTCGTCCTCCAGTTGAAAGGAACCTGGAGTTTGGCGCCGCGCCGAGATATTCTAAGCACTGGAAGCCAGATCATTACATGTTAGAACGGCCCCTCTGAGCAGGTGTGTTTGAAGCACAAGTCAAGTGTTGTAGAAACGAGCTCAAACAAAACCGTTTCCAGAACAAGTCATCCCTCACCAGCTCTCCCGTGTTTGGAACATTTGACCTCTGACATTAACTTCATGTAAACCAACTGTCTATGAAGTAACTTTCATTATAAAAGGCCTTATAGTGATTGATCTGCAGCAGCTGTTTTCTGTTTGCTTTTTCCACCTCAAATCTGATTTGAATAAGTCACAAATGCAATATTTTTATTTCGTTTAAACAGAGAGAAAAAGATAAATCTGAATTGGACTTTGTTTTTCCTTATTTTTTCTGGTCTTGTTTACATGAGAAAAAAGATACTCAACTCATGGTGTTTATCATATTAATTGCACACAGAGGCATATGCTACATTGGAAACTGTTTAGGTATTCATCAGTTATAAAGCAAATACAATCTAGAAGTTGTTCCATGAAATCGTCAGTGTGGGTCTTTTCCTTCTGAGGTTGATGTTGGACTCGTTGCACTTTTAATGAAGTGTTTTGTTTTTTGCTCTGGACAATGGTGGATTCTTGGACAGGTTAATGGCTGGGTGGGCACATTCCTGGCATGGCTGAGAACAGAATTCATCTTAAACAACGCAATAAAGCAAATATATTACCCCCAACCCCACACACACACACACACCTTCACAACCGACACACAAACTATCCAGACACCTCTGCTGTCGAATGTCTCCTCTGCAGAAGCAGGTTTGGACTTCCCCTCGGCCATCAGCAAGTAAAAAGTCTTCTATCGGAAAAATAAGAACCAAACATAACAAGCCATAAGATGAGCCCCTCCACTGTGTGGCAACACAGCTGAAGACAACTTAATTCCGTGTGTCGCAGAAGCTGCAGCATTTTTCCTGGCGATATGTCACCCCTCCTGTGTGCGAGTCGGCGATGGCTGGCGTCAGAGATCAGAGAGCGAGCGGCCATGCCAGCAGATGGAGGTCTGCGTGTCTGCGTGCGGGTGCGTGCCTTTCCTCCGCCTCGGTGTCTGCAGCTGTCCAAGTCGGAGACGCGCCGGCATCAGCTAACGAGGAGCGACGGTACGGAAACGCGGCCCACAAGGCACCTGTTCATCTGGGCTGCTTTGCTGTTCAGGGAAGAAGGAAAACAGTCGAGAGTACATCAAAGGTCACCGTTAAAGCCATGCGTCATAGAGCCGTGAGCTTAAAGTGAGGACTTGTTGGGCCTGATAAGATCGGGATTTATATCTTCTAGAATGGGTTTTGATATTGATGTGTAAAGCCATGCAGATTTAGGAAAAATCTGCAACACTTTGAAAAACTGCTTTGGAAATCAGTCCAGACCACACATACAAGTGTTACTTCCAGGATTTAACGATCGCCGTAGATCTACGAGTTTCACCATTTCTCTGGTTGATGCCAGGACGGCTCTCTTCTGCCGTTCAGATCCACAAAACCAGTCGGCGTGAAGCAGGTCAGAGTAACCTTCCACCATCTTCCATTGCGCGACAAGACCATGGCTGTCAACAATAACACGTGCTCTGCCAAACTGAATTGACTTTAAGCAATCTGGGATTCAGATCACCGTCTGTTTGTGACCGAGGGATTGCAACAAAAACAGGTCTCGACATTCAGAGGAATTCGGCTTCTAAGTTAAAGTGCAGGCTGAAAAGTGTGTAAAGCCAGGAATCTCGGCGCCTGGTGAAGTAATTGTGACTGGTACCGATCAACAACAACAATCTGTGCCACTTTTTAGTGGCGGAGAACAGGAAATGTTACATTCGGTCTCACATTTCTATAGAGAATGTGGTTCATCTTGACAGATGGAGGAAACTGTCAGGCGTCCCATGTGCGCCGGCCGCTTACACAGAAACGTTTCCCTCCAGCCCGACCAGTAGGACGGTTCCGTGTGCAGAAAAGAAATTGCCTCTTATCGTCCTCCTCCGCCTGCTCCCTCAAGTCTCTGGGCCTTTGCTCGTGTGTTTTTCTTGTCTCCGGTGTGCATCACAGAGCCGCGTGCTCTTCCTGTTTTGAAGAGAGAGTAGTGCTGTCGGGCCGCCGTGGCCCGTGCCAACACAAACGGTGAAGGAAACAGCAGCACCCAGCTGGAGCTCCAGTGGGCAAACACACCGAGATAAGGGGTGTGTTGCTCAATGCAATCGTCTGAAAAAGAGCTTTCCACATCCACTGGAAGAGACGTATCACTGGGATGAAATGCACCGGTTACGTGCGATGGAGACATTTACTGGAAAACAGGATCTGATTTTCAGTCACACAATGCTGGACAGAGAGCCGACAGAGACCTGTTGAAGCTGAGCTCCGATAACAGTTCCAGTTTGATCAACCCACAACGCGGCTCAGCACATTCTCAAGGCCTCCCAACATCTGCTTGTAACTGTGATCACATTTCAACGTGTCAGTGAAACTATATTTGACACTAATCGCATGAATATGAATTATGTAAGGTGTGTTTTCCTTATTTCTGGAAACCCGGCAAAAAATAAAAATACTTAATATATCGTAATTGCAATTCATGTGGAACATACAGGTTAAGAAAGGACTCAAATTATGAAATATTATGATTATTATGTGCCAATTCAACTTTACCGTTCAACAATTTAACACCAACTTTGACTTCCGGATTTAACATTGTTGAATCCACGGCTTTCTGACAGGAAATACTGGATATTATAAGCTTTAAACTTCATAAAGTGGCACTTAGATAGCACTTACTTATGGTACTTTTGTAGTTCGACTATGTTGAGGAAATGTTACTTATTCTTTCTGTGTGTTCTTAGTTTGTACTCTAGGTTGAAATGCACTTATTGTAAGTCGCTTTGGATAAAAGCGTCTGCTAAATGACATGTAATGTAATGTAATAAACATGCAGGTTTTTGTCATTGCAGGATAACGTACTGTGTTTATAATAATATCTCCACTCTGTATATGTCTGTAGTTCTTTGCCGTGAAAGTCAGATCAAACACAGTGTTTGAGCACACGTGTGTTGGCTCGATATTTAAATGTATATTCTTTAGTGCTGTACTGAAAATTAATCAAATGCCAGCAGAGGTTGAATTTCCTTGAAAAAACAAGTAAAATACACATGACCTCGGGGGACTGCTACATTTTCTTCAAAGCTGACAGCAAATTGGCCTCGCTAAACATTTTTTTTTTGTCGGGATCGCCTTTCATTTCAGTAAAACTGATGAGAAAATGTAGTTCTAACAGCAACAAAATTTCACTTTTTTGTCTTGGAACAATAGAACGCAAGGAGGTATTCATTCATCCCCGCCTTCCTCACAGCTTATGAGAATTTTCTGCCTCTGCATGCTCCCTCCTTTTCTTTTGTGCTACATGACATGTGCCCTGTTACTCAATTACTAAGGGGTCCAAAATGAAAATGCCAATGAACAAAAGCACCACGCTTCCAAGTTAATAATCCGGCATAAAACCACCCCGGGGACCCGGTGATGGGTCTTGGGAGGATGGTAATATGAATTCTTTGGCAATAGCAAACGTTCACCCAGTGGATTTTTAAATAAGAGAAGGAGAGCTCGCAGAGCTGTAGTAAAATAAATTAAGAAATTGATATTTCTCTGAGGGAAAGTTGCAAGGCATGCTGGATAATCTCTGACTTAGAAAATGAGCACTGGGTGGCATAAAAAAACAATCACTGGAAAGAAAAGGGATGGAAATGAAACATCCCGTCTCTCATCATAAGAGCCAGCGTTCCTTGATTAACACGCACGGATACGCTCACTGGGGAAGGCTGACACTGTAACATGTCAGATTTATGTAAACCAGATGTATTGATCAGATTATCTCTCTTTTGATAGACGACACATTTCACATTGCCGTCTTTTGTGCAATAAAGAGCTTAATTAGCTGAACTGAGCGTGATGTTTAGCGCCTGTTCAGTTTCATGCAACGGCTCGGTGTTCCCGCCGGGTCCAAGAAACACAGGTAAGAGTCCAGCAACAACAAACACCTTCCTCAGACAATCACGGGGCAAACAATAGCAGACAGGACGCCTGTCATCGGCCAATGGCCACCAGAAGCAAAACAAGCTGTTGTCGTCTAGATTCCTGAACCGTGGAGGAATGTCTGGCTTCACTGCCAACCTCCTCAGTGGCTTTGATTTTCTTCTGTTTGATGAGGTATATCTTTCACTGTTGCAGTTTCAATGATTCTAAACCCCTAAAACCATTGAAACTGAATTTGGTACAGCATTCAAATAGCAGTGAGAAAATGTAATCATATTATATAAAAAAGTAAAGGGTTGTAAAACCTGGTTGAATTGCTTTCTGGCCACCTGTGGGCAGCAGAACCAATGTAAACTCAACACGGACACATTATCACCCTTTTCAGTGAATGAAACAGTGTGTTATTTATTTATCTGAAAGATATGACACGTTAGTATTCATTCGTAGTCGTTGATTATTTGTCTTAATCAACTCCTGAGGTAAATATTTGGCTAGAAAGCAAAACAATGAGCTGTGCAGAATGAAACTGCCAAGGCAGGCAATAATTAATAGTTTGTCACGATATACGAGTGACCCCCTCCAACATAGAAGTAGTCGTTACAAATGTGTGACATGGCCGCTTTCAGTAATCAGCTCACATATTCAGTTCGAACAAGCACTTCAGTCAATAATATACTCTGTTACTGAACTTCCTGCCAGCTCATTGCACTCTAGATTTACATCTTCATCCATTAAAACGTTCCTGGTATGAAATAAGGGGTATGATTTAAATCTACTGGGCATGAGAATACCATTTGCTCTGAGCCTTTTTGATCAGTTATTTATGACTCATTATCTGGGTATTGATTTAAGGAGATAAGTCATGTAACAGAGACGAGAAAGGAAAGAAAAATAAAGGATGATTCAAGGCCCTGGTGATTGATGTAACAGAGATGTTGAAGAATACAGTATATAAAGGGGCAATATTTTTGATAATTGAAAGGGAAATACTTAAAAATCCCAAGTGTGTTGTTCATGAGCTCAGTGGAACTTCCACCATACCCACAGGGCTTTTCCAAAGGAATATTTTCAGTTTCTGCAACGCTAGGATGGTTATAAAATAAAACAGATTTAGTCAATAAAATCAGACACCATTCACAGGGAACAGGTTTCCAGATTTGGACCGGATCTTTCCCACCACAATGTCTTACTGATGTCTTACTTATAGAGATATAAATGGAAGTCAATGCCAAGAAATAATCAAATACATTTTACCCAGCAAAATGTGTGACTTTTAAGATGGTTAAGATACTCAATAAAGCTACACAAGGAACGTATCTACTAAAATGACAGAAGGATTCCTTTCCTTTCATAATAGACAGAAGCTTTGTGGATGCTCCTGTACCTCATTATGAATGAAAGGCATACAAACAGGATTGTCCATGAACATTTTTTAGGAGGCTAAACTGAATAATGGAAGAAAAAGATAATCTCCCAAAATATCCCACATTTCACAAAGGTAACTAGGCATAATGGCCCGGAAAAACGGCGGTGGAATTTCTCCCCTGTTGTTGTCAGAGCAAGCCCTTCGCTCTCGTTGAACGATCTCACGATGAGATCTCCAAGGAGCATCTAATATCCCACCGACCTCAGCCCCTAAAACCCAAGAAACAATCGGTTGTGCTTTACAAGCCTGCGTGTGTGTGTTACCCATTCAGGACATAGAGAGTCCCCGCTGTGGCTCGCAGCTTAAAACCATCCTGACTGACAGAACAATGAGGCAGATGGGAGACGGGGGAACAAGATGCATACTTGCTTCGCCTCTGTGATTTCTACGTGTCCGTGTGTGCTTGTAGCGGCCCGTGAACCCCCCTGTCTGAATGTGAGTCAGGCTCTGATCCTGGCTTTCTCCAGGGAGGCCCTGGCTCTTGGCAGAGGAATGCATGGGAGTGGGCTCCTTCAATAAAGGCAACTCTTTCAGGGCCCCGGGATGGCCCTGGGCTTTGCTTTTCATCGTTTTCCCTCCCCTGTCTCTCTGGACCCAAGTGGGCTGCTGCTTTTGCTTCGTTTCAAGCGTAATGGCTTTACCTTGAGGCTGCGGGAGAAAGACACAGAGGAAGGGAGTCCAGAGCTAAAATTATGACTCACCTAGTGTATGCCAATGCTAAGCTCAGGAGGTCATGACATCTTGTTAGAGCTCAACAGGATTATGTCTGCCATTCAGCTGATAAGGCAGAATCCCAAACAGATATGGTAAAGCAGTCTGGAGTTTGCACTAGTGATTAAAAGGGGAGAGGAGAAAATGCATATGGGTGATGGAAAGTCTTATAAAAAAACGGTGTCCCTTTAAGGAACAACATTATCTTTCAGGGAAATTTGCTTATTTACCTATTTGCTTCCCGTCTCTAAGCTAAGTTAAAGGGCCGCTGGAGTGGTATTGATTTCCTCATATAACTCTGAGCAAGACAGCCAATAAACACATTTCCCAAAATGTTGAAAAATATATTTTAAAGGTGAAGAGAGTTTTACAACTATATCCACTTTCCTTTTTTTGCAACTTTGCTACGTCTCGTATTAGATGATACCTCGAATGCATAAATGTAACCTTGCAGCCATCGCTCTGTGGTGTCGTTGAGGTCGAGCAGATGTGTGGCGGGAGTACAACTACGATTTTTACCAGCTATGAAATGGGTCGAAGAGAAAGTGAAGCGGGAGACTAACACAAAAGGTGAGTGGAAGAAAAAAACATCCGAGGATAGAACACCAACAGAAATGGAGAGAAGAAATCAGGAAAGATAAAGCGGAAGAGCCCTGAACAAAAAAAGAGTCAGACCAATCTAATGGAAGTAATGACAACGGTAAAATAAAACCAAAAGAAACCCTGAGAGATGAGAGGGAGAAGGAGAAAGAGAGGAACAAAGATGAGGAAAAAGGAAGTCAAAGATGGGATGGGAGGGAAAGCGACGGAGAAGAGAAGACTGGTCCCTGGCCTGCAGATCAAAGCGGTGAGCAGCAGCTCCAGGCCGATCCTCCGAGCACCTGCTGCTGCCCGGCAGCCAAGTCAAACCCTTGGTTCCAGCAGACGAACTGCTTAATGGCTTCTGTGGAGAGACCTTTACTGGGCCCACGACTGAGTCTGCAGACGCTCAGCGGTGGAGGCTCTGGGACCCACACACAGAAACACTCCAGGGCTTCCTCAAACTCGCCCTCACTCACAGCCTACACAGGGTGACACATCCAGAAGAGCACACGCAACTTTCTATGCGCGAACCATCCGATCATTTTATTGCACATCTGCTAAAGAGTGGAGGCCAGACACCTGTCAGAATCATAAACTCCCTTAAAGTGCCCACGGACTGAGGAAGCATGCATACAATAAGAGACATTTATGATAAATCATCAGCACCTGATTCGAGCACCGTGCACTTTTCTGCCCAGTTGCCGCTGTTAAAGGTACCGGGGTTGTGGTTGGAGCTGAGTCAATACGGAGCAGAGAACAAATCATCCTTGGAAAAACAGTAAACATCTGTTTTGTGACTTGGCCACCTCTCATTGGCAAAGTCAGCCTGACCTCAACAAGGCTGGGCCCCTTTTACATTTTCCATGAGAGCAAACAGGAGTACCAGTAAGTGGGTGACAGCATCTGTGACTTTTCCTCTTTTTTCAAAAAGCAGGGAAAAATAAAAACAAACCTTGACGCCATGAAGGCAGGTGATGGGGGCCCTCCCAACGTGTATTGCATCGTCTGTGAGTGCATCGTCTTTTGCTCCGGCAAAGTGAAGTCTCATTTGTCGTTGATGACATTTACGGTTCTCCCCATGTGAAATACGGTCTGCTGAAACATCCCTTTAGAACTTTGCTTTCCCTGTGAGCTATCGTCTACATCGACGCCAAGGGATTTGTAAGTCAGGGATGATATTTGGATGCATGACATTGGATTTTCTTGGACACAAACAGGTTGTCATCCTCTATTGATCTTCGTGGGGGAATTCTATTTTCTATTTCAGAGTCTGGGCCCGGCTGCAAAGCGGCACGAACGGCGTCGATATATGTGTTGCTCAAGGACACTTTAGCAAGCAATATGCACGCATTCCAACGTGTGGGCTTCAAGGGGATCTCTGTTCTTATTTTTACCACAATTTTAATTTGTGCAGCATATAACGTATAATAAGGCTGAGGGGATGGATTAATAAACCCCTTTTTTAAACTGGATTTTAAGGAATTTAAATCATCTCCAACACGCTCAACATCCACCCGTGTATGATTTATGTTAATGATGGTTAATTTGAGCATTCAAAATATAAAGAATACGTCGAGTTTCAAAGACCCCAAATTACATTAACTCATTTGCAGACTCTATTATAATATTCAGCAGAGCTAAAAACGTTCCCACTGAGGCACCAATGATCAGAGTCGTGGCTGGCCTGCAATCTGGAAACGCCAGGATGCCCCTGAGTCCAGGTCTTCTTTTCTCCTCTTTCCCCACACTCTTGCTTCTCCACCTTCTACTCCCTCTCTCTGCCCCACCTCAAACCCCTCACAATCCGGCAAGTATATCCTGATGGCTTTACCAGCAGGAAGTGGAAGTTTTACAGTAGAGGCTCTCGACCAAGAAGCGCCTGTGAGAGGCCGACTCCAAGTCCATGTGCCTGGCTGTCACCACCTGTCTCACCTCAATGTTCAACTAAATTCAGTACTGTGCCACTTCTCTTATTTTTCCGACACTTATCGACATTGACAAGACCAGAAATGACACATGATAGCGTGAGTCCCATGACCGGGCTGCTTACAGCTTTACGGGGAGCAGTAATAGGCGCCATTAGCAGTATGTATATAGGATCAGAAAGTCAATGTGTTCATGAGACTACAGCATGCTGAAGAAACTCTGTTGGTGAAAAAGGAGGACTTCTGCAATCAACATTTTCTCCTCAAAATATCAAGTGGACTTCATTCACACTTTGCACCAAGAAGACGATCAAAGTTGACCATCTCAAGGAAGGAAACGTTTTCCGAGTCTGCAGAGGCGTCATTCACTTACAAAACCTCAATAAGGATTAAGATTTGGAGATTAAATCTCTCATCTAAATAACTTGAATATCTGCCATGCAAGCGGCTCTGTGAGCAGCATCACGGAAGCTTTCTCAGTGAATGAATGAATGTGTTTGTTTACAAATAGACCTCTATCATAACCATTGAACACCAGGGCCTGTGATCCATGTAGACCTCTTGCCGCCGTTTCAGCTTAATACCACCCGTATGAAATGTTTGATCCTGTGCCAAAACCTACACTTTTTAAAACATTTGTGGCCATTAAGGTTGTTGATTCAATTTCATGACGAAAGAAGCCAAAGGTCATTTTTTGCCGGAGCATGTTTCTTTCTCAAACAACATTTGATTTCCAGTAGCACCTGTCAATATCCAACCCAATTACTGCAGTGGAGTTTCCAGCAGTGGGAAAGCTACTAGCCGTGTAACTACACAGGCCTTGTGGAAAATGATGGTAATTCAAATACTGTTGATACCTCGGGAGACTTGGCGTGGCTTTAGTCCTCTGCCTTGATCCAGCAGAGAGCAGTAGAACATAAAAACACTTGGGATACAGCAGGGTTGTCATGGTTATCCACAACCACCATAATAATGCCTTCTCTTCCTTCATATATCCGATGTCTCTCTCCGTCCCACCCTTTTATTAATGCTTTAGTATTTTCTTTCTTTCTATCACTTTTCATTTCCATCGTTCTCTTTGTTTCTCTCTTTGTCCTCCTCTCTTTGAGATTCTGGGATTGTTCCAATCACGTGGGAGAGCCTTTTCCTCGCCGTCTTTTCCCAGCACAGGTGCCTGCTGCAGTGGCTTTAGTAAGCTGTCTGCAAATGACATTGGTTCCCCTCCGTTGGTCACATCCTGTGTGCCGGATATGATACTGCCATGAGTCTCGGTGTTCCGAATGGAAACACGACTGGCTTTGGATTGCACGATGTCCATCTGTGGGAAGACTGCGCTGAAAGCAGTTCTACAGAAAGAGTGTCCAACAAGGTAATTCCCATATGTTTACATGACAGAATTAGATTTGGTCAGAAATAGCCACTGAAATGTTCCAGAAAGTCTTCTCTTTAAAGGTTTTCTCAGTGAGTTCATTGGCAGTGGCGGAAAAAAGAAATAGATACTGTTTGTGCGAGGCAGGTTCCAGCTGTTTAAGAGGAGGCTTTCTGCCATTCATTTACATTTTTATGATGATTGAGTTCAAATTACTTTTTGTTGAGTTCACCTGTGGCAGTAATATAAGAGTAGATAAAAATGAAACGCAATAGTGCTGGATTTTTAGAAATATACTAATTTGTCTTTGTGCCACGGTTTAGGTTTGAAGATCAATACCACTCTCATATCTGTGACTTAAAAACAACCAGCCAGCCTTGTTCAAGTACCTTGCATCTGCCAATCAGCACCTCTAAAGCTCCCTGATTCACATGTTATAGAACTTAACCTTCTCATGGACCACCAGGGGATCTACTTTCAGACGAAAATACATAAGGTAGTTAACGACACGGCACAGATCATTAACTTGATGTTAACCCTAATGTTGATCGGGCACACTGATTAATGAGAAACTTTAGAAAATGCTACTTCATATGAAAAAGCTTTGCTGACTCATGATATAAACATTCAAATATCCTGTACCTGCCTTCACCTGTGCACTTTGCTCTGATCGGAGCAGAAAAAGTTATTTTAAAGAGGTATGTAGTCTAAAGAGTCAGGGACACCTCATGAAAAATGTCTGAGCCTAGTGTTATGGCTCACTCTCTTAAGGTAGTAGCCTAGAACAATATCTAACTATAGCATGGACTGTTTTTATATTCACAAACACTCCTCTTCTCTGTTATTCTCAGTTCTCACTTTTACCCCGTTTGCCACCTGTCGACTCTGATACTCTCAGGCACTAACTTCAGGCAATTAAGAAAATAAACAGAATGTCCCCCGGTACCCAGGGTCCATTAATCTTTCTTCTTCCTATTACACAACGCTATAACTGGCCTGGCAACATGCCTGGTCATCAACAATGGGTAACCAGTGGATACCTACAGCTATGCAGCCCCCACCTCACCAGACGATATGTAAAATGTGTCAGCAGCAATTTGGTCATATCTACCACAGCTCTATGACATGTTGAGATTAAATAGTGATGTGTGGTTATTGGCTTGCCATGGTAACAATAGAGCCCATTCGGGAGGGTTAAGCATGTGTGTAGAAGTTATTTATCATGTGCCAAAGTCTAAGAAAATAATATCATATATCATTTTTCACTTCCAATTCACCATGAAGGCATTCGCGTTGCACGGAGTGAGCGTCGGCTGGAATGTGAGAGTGTAGCGAGAAGTGTGGGTCATGAGTGGATGTCAAGGCCATTTTTTTAAATATAAAAGCTCAAATAAACTTTAGTGGGAGTTCGCATACTGCTGACACCTTCCTGTCAGCACAGTAGACTAAATCAGAGCAGGAATATGATCATAGCAGTCATAACAGTTTATACACAAATACCGTTGATGGGAAATGAAAGGTTCAAGAAGTCAGCACTCTTTCACTCAGTGGAACATACGAGTGTTGAGCTTTTTTGTTGTTGAAGAATAGACACTTTGCGTATCTCGTCAATATTTCGAACTGATTAAATAAACAAGATACATATGTTAATTTGTGTTTACCCTCTCCAGTCTTCATGGACTAACTCTCGGCAAGACTTTCCAAAATGTCAATAATCCTTTCTCCCAGTACATTTGAGCTTTTACAGCCAAAGGTTCAAGATAGTCTCTCCTGTAAGCCTTAAGGTCAATGTCTCTTGTATTGCTTATCCATTGAGTGTGTGTTTGTCTGTGTGTGTGTGTGTGTGTGTGTGTGTGTGTGTGTGTGTGCTTGTTTCACATTGGAATTTAAATTGTTGTCAAGGGAACAGCAGGACAATGTCCTGAAACAAGTGGCCTCAAAAGTACCAAAACACTCTACACACAGAGAACTTCATAGACACCTCCGCCTGTGACATATTTAAAACTTCAGACACTGACTGTGCATGGAAGAATCATTTTTCACCCACTTCTAGCATATACACATTGGAGAAAATCTGTTTTTATGGAAGAGATGCAATCGTCTGGAGGAGTGTTATATACCATAGTGTGCTCTGGGCGACACTTCTGTCTGTTTCCATGCTGTAACCTCCTCCGCTCCTCATCCCACTCTTCCTGTTGTCCGGATGAAAGGAAAAAGAGGAATGATTAAAGAGAAATACTGGACATATGAAGGTTGTCTCCATTTGGGTTCATGGAATCGTGACTGTGTTAAAAGTGAAGTGGAGGACTTGCCAGAGAACTGTCAATCCGTGAAACCAGCAGGTACCCGCTATGCTGGGAACAGACGCACAAACATCGTTGTGGGAATAGATGCATGATTTATGTACACTGTCGCCATTATGCGAGGCTACATCCCCCATGAGAGGCACTATTTATCCAGTGCAATAAATTGGATTAATTATATTTGCCTTCAAATGTTCTCACTCTCAAGAATCGTTTCCATCGTTGAGGAGGCAGCTCTGACTCATATCTGACCATCGGTGTAAAAAAACAACAGTCCATCTGTCATCTGAGCCAGTGGTGATGTGACACCTGAGCTGTTGTGCCAATGTTTTCATAGTTTAAACAAAACGCTAAATTGTTCTTTTATTATGGGTTTATTTTCATAATATTTAATCTTTTCATGGATTTTTAAATAATATTCCTCCCATTAGGAATTCAGAGTAACCAGTTTGTTCTAGAAAGACAGCCTATATAAGGTGTGAAGGAAACTTAGACTGCCTGCCAAAGCGGTGCAGTCAACCAGAATTTAGTCAACCATCTAAAATCAACCAATTTGGCTTTTTCTTAATGTAGCAGAGGTAAATAATCTCTCAAATGTCTCTTAAATTATATCCTAATGTCCTTATTTTCCTGAGCTTCCTAATGTGACTTAATTGTCCTTCGTTTAACATTTAAAGTGATATGCTGTGAACTTCATATTTATTTACTTATATTTGATGCTAAACTGTTAACCAGGTGTCAACCTGTCTATAAGGATACATAAGGTCTTAGCAGCGGTCCAGGTTAAAATGTGACCTCTGGCCCTTTGCTGCATGGCATTCCCTCTCTCATCCTTTCCTGTCTAGCTTTGGCTGTACTGTAATACAATAAAACTAGAACGGGCACTCGGTAGAGCGCATACCTTCGCATATCACAAGATTGGGCATTGAATTATGAACATGTTGGCATTAGTTGCATGCCAATTGGATAAAAATTGACCGTGCTATGGTAAAAAGAAGATGTTGACCTTTTCATGACCTTGACCTTTGACCCGATTGATCCCAAAATCTAATCAAATGGTCCCCGGATAATAACCAATCATACCACCGAATTTCATGCGATTCGGTTTAATACTTTTTGTGTTATGCGAATAACACGCATACAAATAAATAAATAAATACACGGCGATCAAAACAATCAATGCGAAGGTAACAAAAAAAAAGTCAAACAAAAAACAACTACAGATACATCTTTCTTCATTGGACCATTAAATAAATACCGTTGGACTATTTGAGTATATCATGCACAAATAATTAATTTTAAAAACATGGGACAATGCACGTATGCCTACAGCAAGCTTACCATTCAAGGACTAGCTAATGCAAAGTATCTTTTCTTGTCTTTTTTCAGCGATATATATTGCATTAGTCTCCCCTACAATAAAGTCGTTTTTACAAAATCGGCTTCCATACTTCTTCAAATAATGGCATGTGTCTGAACCTGTCAGGTAACAGTTGTAAAGTAATTACGGGCTTTCAGAGATCTCCACAACATCCCGACCGCATGCCGCTCCGCCGGAGCAGGAATCCTGATGTGCAAGTGTCCCATCCCCGGTCCACGTTGCTTGAACAGAGGCTGCCGAAGGGGCGTGGACGCGGAGAGTCGGTCTTTTTCACTCCGGCAGGGACACCGTGCACCCAGCGAGAGAGATTCACCATGGCCCAAGCACTGAATTGCACACCTTTCATGTTGGGTTTTATTTATGTATCGTTGCTGTTTACCAGTGTGCTTTGCGACGCGGACGCAGAAGAAGATGAACATGCCAAGCACACGTACACGGTGGATATGTTCAATGATGCGGTGCCCACTGCGCCCCACTTTGTCATGTTTTACGCCCCATGGTAAGTGAACCGTTAGCTAGTTTACAAGTTGGTTTCCGTACACCGTTGAAGGAAGGAATTACAATATAACTTATGCAGGCGTGTCTTTTTCTGTAACGGAGAAACTGTTCGTACAGAGTGATAGAGAGCTAACCGGCAAGTTAGCAAACAAGCTAGTTAGCATGTATGCTAGTTGGCTAGCTAGCCCCGCTCTACTAAACAGCCGGTGTGTTTAGCTTAGCTGCTAACTAGCATAGCCAAACAATTGGCTAACTGCACTTTACTGGCATTGGAGTACTTTTCATGAAGGCCTCGGTGCTTCCAAGGGCTCGGACCGGTACTTTACTGGCCGTTGACAAGTGGTTGCAAACTTTTAGTGCACGTTGAACGGGGAAACTTAGACAAGTGCACTCAGTTTGTGGCACTGCGCTTATTAACATTTCGTGCAGAAACAGTCGGTTGTAGTTTGGGAATCGGTGCTTACGTGGCGCTCACTGATTGACTGCTGCTCACGTTACATGTCAGCGGTCCCAAAACGGTGGTCCGCGAACCTTCAGGGGTACGTGGGGACTTCTGAGAGTACAGAAAAAGGCCACCATATAACTGCCCGCAGTATTTCTCAATGTAACGCTTCAGAAGCCCCCCTCTGAACCTTGATGTCATCTTTCATCACGTGGCCGTAATACATGTAATTCCACATCTCTTTTGAACAGTGCGGTTTATTTGCAAATTGTTGCAGACGAAAAATATGTAAAAGTAAAAAATATATATATCTTTCGTTGTATACTGACTGTATTTGTACCACTGTTGTGTCCAGGTGCGGCCATTGCAAGAAGTTACAGCCATCATGGAATGAACTGGCAGACAAATACAACAACATGGAGAAGCCCCCAGTGTATGTGGTAAAAGTAGACTGTGTCCTGGACACCAAGTTCTGCTCCAATGTCCACAAGGTTAAGGGCTACCCCACGTAAGTAATTGTCAAGCTAATACTTTTTAAACTTACTAATACCTTTTGGCATGCATTACATCAGCCCTTTTTTTTTTTTTTTTTATAAATAAACTAAAATAACCTTTAAAAAAAAGAATGCTTTAGCATGTAGGATAAATCACATAGAAGTCACAAGTCCTATTCATCACTGATTGACAGAGGGGTGATATGTTGTACACTGGCTTGCATTTAGTTTGATATTCTGTCAGTATCTTAATGACATCCTGCTAACTCTAGGATGCTGACTGCATGCTCGACCTGCACAAGCAGCAGTCACTAGTTAATGATTTACAGGCGCTTTATAACCCAAATGTTAAATGTTCCTCCTATAGCTTGTAATATTGAGACTAGTAGTTCCATGGGTCACTGAATTTGTGAAACTTGTGAGTGTTAACCATATGTTTGTCATGCTGCAATTCATTCAATCAAACACTCCTGTTTGTGGTCCATGTAGGCTAATGCTGTTCAAGCCAGACCAGGAGGCAATCAAGTACCAGGGGACCAGAGATCTGAATTCTCTGGAGACTTGGATGTTGAAGACACTCCAGGAGGAGCCTTCAGTGAGTTGTGTTCATGACTTTAACACAAGTTTATAAACCTGTGACTCTTGCAGTACGAGAGCGTGGTATTTATAGCTCCTTGTTTTGTGTCCTCCAGGAACCAGAGAGTGAACAGGAGCCTCCTAAAGCCCCAGAGCCCAAACAGGGCCTGTATGACCTGACTGCTCTCAACTTTAAAGCCCACATAGCCGAAGGTAAAGATCTAGAAGAAAATGTGCAGTTTAATGCTTCATGAAAGCTCTGTTGTACCACTTGGAATAAGCAGATTAATTCATCCTGTCTGTTTATGCAGCCGCACCTTGCCTGCAACAGATAACTTGTTTATTTTTTGGCTTCAATTAAATTAATTAAAAAGACTCCTTCCAATTTTAACCGCACTAAGTAGTGTTTATGGATCCCTCCCTAGAGAATGAAAACACTTCATTGCTTTGATTAACAAAACTGACATTTCAACATGAGCACCTGAGTCACAATCCACAACGTCGGGCCGCTTGAACCAACTCTATAACGCTTGCCTCCTGTCACCTCACCTTTCTGGATTTTCAGACGAATGCTAAAATAAACAGGCCTCACGATAATTGTCTCGTTGTGTATTTTAAGCTTCGCTGAGGTTGAATGTTTTGATTTTGAAGAAAAATAAATGATTTCTTGTTTTGAGAAGAAAAAAGCAGGATATGACATACGCATTTTAATACTGTTTATTGGTCCCGCCTTCACATCTTGGCAACAGAGCTCCAATAAACGTTGTGTATAGCCTCTGTAAAGGAGTTGTATATTTTCATTTACGACAGGCTGGGTTAAGTTTGTTGTGCAATCAAATTTTTACAAAGTTCCATCAAAACAAAAGTCTGAGCACTTTTTGTACCTTCTTACATAATTGTGGATTTGTGTGGGTCTATTTAGAAATTTGTATACGCTGCATGGCATTTTACTTTCTTTATATTTTTGGGGGTATTTTCCTTGTTTACATTTGTTTGCTGTTTTCTGCAATTCCTTTTTCTGATACGGCTGTTCTCCTCTTGCTGCAGGTGCCCATTTTGTTACATTCTTTGCCCCATGGTGCGGTCACTGCAAAGCTATTGCCCCAATCTGGGAGCAGCTGGCCACCAGCTTTGAGCACTCTGATGATGTCAAGATAGGAAAGGTGGGTTCTTCAGATTTGTTTTGTCTCAAAAGTTAATGATACAACGACACATGCTGTGACATGGGTAACACAGGACAGCGAGGTAAAAACTGTTTAAAAAATACTGGCATTCTTTCTTTCCACAGAAATAAGGTTGCTGCAATTTTCTTAATCCAAGTATATGAACTGTTTTTGTGACATGTTTGCGAACCTGTTATTGCAGTGCTCCACCTGCTCTCGTCCTTATGTGAAGTTACTTCACTGTAGGGGTAAAACGGATCGATGTCAATCTGTGATCTCTACGGTTTCCCTGCTTGTGAACCACAGACATCAGAATTTATGCTTCTTATACGACGATCCCTCATAATGTCACATTGGTGAAATTGACAGGAGGAGAGCTCGTAACGATGGCTGCACCGCCAACATACAGAGGTTTCAATCAGTAACATTATGCTACAACAAAGTAAAAGGATAACATTGATCAACTGACTTCAGAGCGGTTGACGTAATAATTTCCTTTGTGCTGATCCAAACTGACACTCCTACCTGCACACCTGGTCCTCACGTTACCGTTTACATTCTGTGTTTTTAAACACACCTCTCAATCAAATGTGCAGGGTCAGTATGTGCACTGATGTTTCATTCTGGCTTAATAACGCATCCTCATATATTCATGACCTAGGTGGACTGTACACAGCAGTATGAAGCATGCTCTGAGAACGGCGTTCGTGGATATCCCACTCTGCTCTTCTTCAACAATGGACAAAAGGTACAGAATAATGTTTTGACTGCTAAGATTTTCCTTTCCAAATGATCTCTGCATGCTCAGCCATTCAGCACACGCTCTGGCCATCGACTCTGTATCTAACGGCTGCAGCTGTCATGTTCTTTCTCATCGACACCTTCTAAGATGTATTTCAAAATACAACCACCTCCATGACATTACATCATACTTGGATGATTACAGCAATTGGATGATTTATATTGGCGCTATTGGAGATCTTAGTTTAACTATGAATAAAATGTGCCCTTTTGGTATTCACTCCAGTGTGTGTCTTTTTGTAGACCGATCAGTACAAAGGAAAAAGGGACCTGGACTCCTTTAAAGACTTTGTGGACAACCAACTGAAGGCTGCTGTCGCTCAGGAACCAGAACAAGAGCCAAGCGAAGAGCCAAGCGAAGAACCAAACGCAAACGAGATCCCCACCGATGAGCCAGCCAGAGAGGAGATACCGGTGGGTGTGAACAACAAAAAAGAAACGCTATACACAACAAATAGATGCTACAGGTGTTCATGCATTCCGAAATGGTCAAAGCATCGTTCAACAACAATTCTTCAGTTGGGAAGAGTGTTGAAATGATTCTGCCTGGCACATGAAAGGCTTTAGACACCTGAACCTGCTCATGAAACTGGTCTGTCTTCAACATGGTTTTAACATTGCTGTGTTCTGAATGCTGGTATCCAACCAAGTATAGAAGTGTTACAGCCCATATAGTACGACTTATTCATCGAATTTCAGATTGGCATGACGATGACAATGACATCATCATGGGTTTTTTCCACATACTAAACTGACTTTTTAATAACATTATTAACATACTACACCTTTACACTTCACCTTTTATTTATGGATAGTTTTATTACTGAATTTCTTGTAACATAATATAGAAGGACTTTTTATAAACGATCTACTGTGAGTTTTAATATTTCTTTTTAAATTACAGATTTTTTGTTTTTACCATTCTGAACTATTACCTTTTTGCTAATCTGTAATATGACTTTTTGTCTTTTTCAACATGCAGTGAATTCTTTCGACTTACTCTACTTTTTCTTTCATAAGCATACTTTGACTATTTTGCTCTCCCATAGTTGCAAGTCAAAGTGCCCTTGAGCAAGACACTGAACCCCCAGTTGCTCCCCGGGTGCTTCACTGCAGCCCACTGCTCCTTAATAACTAAGGATGGGTCAAGATTCAAGATTCAAGATTCAAGATGTTTTATTTGTCACATACACACACAGGGTGTGCAGTGAAATGAAAGTGGCAATGCTCAGCAGGAATGTGCAAAAAGGGCAACACACACACTAATAAAAACAAAACAATATTACAATACAGTGTGTGTGTGTGTGTGTGTGTGTGTGTGTGTGTGTGTGTGTGTGTGTGTGTGTTCTAAGAGGCAGTTGTGTGTGGGTGTGGTGGGGGTCCTGGTGTCGTGAGTTCACAATCCTGTGGGCCTGAGGAAAGAAAACTCTCAGTCTCTCTCTCTGTTCTCTTGTAGCCTGAGCGCCTGCCTGACCAAGTGAACTGAGCAGCAGTCTGTTCTTGTTGTTGGGGTGGTGAGCATCCTGACCTGCGGCTCCTGGTTCTGGTGGTGAGGATCCTACAAGTCTGCAGGGGAGGGTGTGGAGTTCCTTCATTGCGCCAGGCAACTGGTCTCTCTCTGCAGAGCCTTGTCCTCCCCCAGGAGCAGTTGCCAAAACCAGCTGTGGCTGTCCTGTCAGGACTCTCTATCTCTCTCAGAGTAGAAGGACTGAAGGATCCCTCCCTCAAAGAAATTTCTCTGCCTGCTGAGGAGGTGGTGGAGGCACTTTCTCACCCTTTCTCTGTGTTTGTTGACCATGTCAGATCCACGGTGATGTGAAGTCCCAGGTATTCCCAGAGCTCACCCTCTGTCCACCTGTCCCGTTAATCCCCAGTGGTGAGTCCCCAGTGGTTGTGCTTCCTAAAGTTGTGTCCCAGCCTCTAGTTTGGTGACATCTATGATGATTGGTGTGATGGATGACTGGCACCAGGTCCAACAGACAGACCAGTCCTGCCTTCTAGTCTCCGTCGTAGGCCCGAGATCAGGCCCACCACCACTCCCCACACCACTGTTGGAGCTGCATCTGGCCATGAAGGTGTTGGTACAGAACCTGGACACTACAGGGGTGGACGAGGGAGTGAAGTAGGGGGCTGAGGACGTTGGAGGTGTGTCTGCCCACCCTGGGTCAAATGCAGAGAAGAATTTCCCCACAGGGGGTATCAATAAAGGATTTATTATTATAATTATGTCATAGATGAGTATGGGTTCTCGGTCTAAACATGGGGATCATCACAGTTTAATATTATATTTCCTGTCCTCTCCCCAGTCCGGTGTTCTGGACCTCACAGAGGCTAACTTTGACGCGACGGTGGCCAGGGGCCTCACCCTCATCAAGTTCTACGCTCCATGGTAAGATCGTCATTTTATTATTCCTCATCTCCAACATCCTTTGTAGAAGTAACACTCCCCGACAATAACTTTCAAATGCGTAAATCTGCCTCGGTCACTTTAAGTGATGTCATGCCTGTGTAACTCTGCTGTCAACTGTAGGTGTGGCCACTGTAAGAACCTCGCACCGACGTGGGAGGATCTTTCCAAGAAGGAGTTTTCCGGCCTGACTGACGTCAAGATAGCCAAAGTGGACTGCACTGTTGAGCGCACACTCTGCAACAAGTACTCTGTGAGTATTTGGGCCTCATCCACGATGTATACCGTAAGACACCATCCAAAGAACATGCAGCGCTTTGATCTCTTCCCCTCACGGACGTAAGATTAATGTGTGAGACAGGATGTTTTTTTTACAGAGCCATAAAACATTGTAACTACCCCGTTCTTTAATTGGATTCTAAAGACTAACGCTAAAGCAGATTTAACCTTCGTCGGTAAATAAATGTTCAGCTTTCATCATTACGCAACTTCTCAATGTGTACAATGCAAGTTGTACTGCTCGCAAAAGTTTATGAATAAATATCTTCCCATACTAAATGTTCTGTTATCCGAGTGGTTTTCCCACTTCCTTTGGGATTTAAACTCCAAGCAACACATCTCAAAGTTTGGTGGACGTAGGGACTCCAACTTCTTGGAGTATTGTGCATGAGTACATTTGGCTTCAACTTCACTCGGGTACCATTTATTTGAGTTTACTGGTAAATATTTTAACACGGCATACTGCATGGTTTTAAAGGATGACGAGGCACACGGGTTAAGCTGCTGCTGCTGTTCCCTCTTTTCTTCAGGTTCGAGGTTACCCCACCTTGATCATCTTCAGGGCGGGGGAGCAGGGTGACGAGCATCATGGGGGGCGGGACCTTGAGAGCCTGCACAGCTTTGTGATGAAGCAGGCCAGAGACGAGCTGTAGTCACTGTCCAGCACTCCGCTCGTCCACACTGTGTCTCTGGCCGGTAGGACACCACCCTCTACTCCGGCGGCCAACCCGCTCTCCTTTGCTCCACTCGGGTTCTCTTCAGGAAGGAGTCAGCCAATCATGGGATGACTCATCAGTGTTCGTTTGGGATGTGAATATTTTTTTCATTGCTGTTGCCAAACCTTAAATCTCAATGGAAAATACGATCCTCTTGGTTGGGTCTGCAAATTAAGAAATATGTCGGACAACCACTTTGCTAGCACCGCTCAATCAGAACCACTCAGATAAAAGGTCTCTTTATCAAATTGGTCGCACTAAAAGGTGTTTCTGATGAACCTCTGTAGCCATTTGACTTTTTTAAATGCAGAATGTTATACGTGGGATTTGTTGTTAAGTTACAAGCCATTAATGTTGAGTTACTGTCGGTCAGAAGTTCCTGAATTTCCTGTCAGCCAGATGTGAAGTTGCGGGTCCTTTCTCTCCATGCCAGAGATGGCCGGTCTGACTCGGGGAAACTCCTGCCGACTGGAAGAAGTTGTGAAGGGGAATGATTGTTATCACAGATCTGATCATCGAGAGGTTTTTTTTTCTTGATGAGGATTTAGAATCTTTTGGAAAGAAGATAAATTAGCGAGGCGTGGTAAACTGAACATCACAATTATACTTCTTTTTCTGACTCCGGTGATCTCAATCAGCCATCCATCTCTGCTCCTCCTAGATCTACATGTTTGTGGTCTGGACCGTTTTGCCCCATATCTCCGCTAGTGAACATCTTTAGTTACTGCTGCTACCATCTCTAAATTCATCTTCAAATGTAGTGCACCCAATATGAATGTAAAGTGTCTGCAGTATATTTCTCAGGCTACGTCCAAAGGAAGCAGTAAGTGGAGCAGGAAAAGACGGTTGGTGTTGCAGGTAACCGTGCTGAGCCTCCACCTTGGAGACACTCGACTGTCATTCACAAGACTTTATGATCTTTTCCAGGAAGTAATGTTTCGTCAGCGCTTTGACAACCTTGCCTCCGGTGGATATTTTTGCAACGATACTTTCGAGGGCCTGAAAACGAACAACAGCTCCGGGTCAGGTGGGCGGACTCATCGCCCTTCTGACCACTATTGTGATCTCGTCTTACCCGAGTGGCTGAACCAGCTTGAGTCTATATAATTAGCTTTCCTGCTCCCAGATATTGTTTCCAGATGTAAATTATCTAATTTGGCCAATGATGCTGTGAAGCCAACATCTTCAGACCCAAAACTGTGGCCTGAATACATAAGTGTACTTTAACTCTGCTGCGTGGATAGTTGGGAGGCTGTGGTCGTAGGTACAGCGACACTAGCGGCCCGTTTACAGGTGTAACGGACCAGTAAAACTACCTGGCATTTATCGATTTGGAACCAAAATAAATCATAACTTGATTGTTTAACATGTTCCACTCTGCCTATAACCGTTGGTGAGATGGTTCGAACCGAAATGTAAACGGTGTCATAACCATCAAAACACAAACACAAATCCAACTTGTCGAAGATGAATTGGTGTTTAAAGTTTCAACGGTCGGCGGCCAAGAAGGTGTCACGGAGCTGGTTCCAGGTGCACCTGCGGTTTCTTTCCTGTGACTGACGTCAGCCGCCGGTGAGCCTCACACAGCGCTGTGAGGGTGTCTGCAGCACGATGCACGCCACCTTGTTATTGTCTAACCAGGAACACAAACAGTCAGAGACACAGCAGTTTTTTTAGTCTGTAAAGGTTTTTATGGATAGCACATGGTCTAAGGAACTCCAGTGACAGAAGTATTTTTTTCCTTATGAATCATGGGCTGTGCACACCCATGGGTTTTGTACAAAAAGTGAATAATGGCAAGTTGTAACATGAGATTTCATAATCAAAAATTTCAAAAATAAGTTTGTATTTCATTTCGTCCTTGCATCTGTCTGTTAATACGGTATGCGTTTTGTCTTTTTTTAATAAAAGGTGCAATAAATAAGCTGAAAATGTACAAGTATTTACAAAAAACAGACTAAACATGATCACATGTAAACAGCAGCTTACCAGAGGTATATTTTGTAATTGATGATTGGTTAGGCACGTACGGTATTGATTCTTGTTGGTTAGTTTTTCATTAAAATAAACTCCATGTCATCCAAAGCTCACAGTAACATATTCAATTGGGAAGACTGTTGCCATTTGACACATCTCAACATAATTCGACCCTCGGGGGTTGAAAAAGCAAAAGGTCTAATTTCAGAAAAGCTCGCACACACTCGGTTCTGCCGGCTGTTTTGGACTCGACATGTTTTTCCACAATCTCGTGATGGGTTGTCAGGGTTGGAAGCGTTTGTTAACTTTGCGAGTGCAGCAACATGGAAATGGCCATTAGCGGTACGTCGGAGGGATAAGGCTGTATTCTTCGGTTCTTTGGAGAAAAACATCAGTTTAGCCACAACATGCATCACGTTTAACCAGCCTGGTGCAGCGCAGCGTGTGCCCGGCAAATATTGACACGGAGAGGATATTTGGAGCCGTGCGCTACTAAAATAGCCTGCGGTCACTTTGGTCTAGTCCATATATTTTAGGAGGGCAAATATTACTTAAGAAGAAAATACACAAGGAAAGAGTCAGGCCATACGAATCTCCTGACTCCAATGCATCGTTCATTTAGTATTCGGTTGTTTGACTTAACATTTGCACTGAAAAGGAAACTTGAGTTTGTATTTTTCCATCTCTCTCAAAGCATCTATGCACTTGTCATTTGACCAGGTGATGTCACTGCTTATTGTTGGTTTTTAATGCAGTGACATCACTGAGTCAACTCCCCACGGTCATGAGCTGTAGAGAAGCTGTTAATTAGTAATTATCCGAGCCCCCTCTGAGAACTGATCCACCATGTTAATGTAGCGGGAGAGGAGAAGGAGAAGAAAGCAGCACTCTGACCGGCCCCACTGCGGTTCAGTTTAGCCCTCTCCCTCTCAATTAGGGAGACGGTGCAGTAGCCTCTTAAGTATTCATACACACACTTCCATAAACACATAATATACAAACTGAAACACTCCATCCTCTCCACACTCACACACAGTCATTCGTTCAGTCGCAGACCCGTGAAGTGAAAACTCCACAGTTAATAGAGAAAGCGATTGACAGCTTGGTGGCTCAACGCGTCGGGTGAAGTTGCCAATAAGTGAACCGTCCCGAGAGAATGTGAATTGGACGTGTCGACGGTCTTTCGGGGTGGACGTTCCTTGCAGGCTGAGGATTTGGACAGGAAGCTGCTGTCTAGTTGAGGTCAACATCACCCAGGAGTCACTTCTGCAGTAGCAGCCCGTTGCCAACCCAACTTGTAATCCGACCTCATTGGTCCCCGGTATCGGTGTCAGTGGCAGCCGCAGGCCCGCACCACCATGTTCTTGTATTTCTTCAGGATGACGTTGGAGTTGTCGTCAAAGTAGAGCACTGAGATGGCGTGGAGCTTGGTGGGGGCGCAGCACGGCTTTGGTACGTTCTCTGGGTTCATCAGGTGCACCTGAAAATCAAAAGACATTCTTCAAACCTCTATAGGTGTCAATCAAAAAAGCAGTCATCGTAGGCCTATAGGATGTCATAAAAAAAACTAATTGTGTAGGACTAAGTCATTTTTTTCATTACTTTTTTGACCTACAAAAACGTGACTTTTTAACATACAAAACTGTGACTATTTTTGACATACTATCCTATAACTTTGTGATGACTCTTTTACAACATACAATATTATGACCTTTTTAGGACCTGTTTTGTCACACGGTGCTTTGAATGTTTTTATGACTTTTTTAATATACTTTACCTTTTCTTTGTCATACTATACTATTACTTTTTTTGAACAAACTATACCCTGACTTTGTTGACATACTGTACAATGATACTATGACCTTTTTATGAATATCTTGACATATGATACTACAACTTCTTTCCTGACATTTGACAACCTATGAAAAACTATGACTTTTTTTGACATTCTATTCCGAGACTTTTTCATGAGGTAAATCTCTCCAGCTGGACATTGTTGAATACCCTAAAACTACAACTCCCACACTGCTTAGAATACACCGAGCACGATACACTCCTGTGTCTCGGCCTTACCAGAGTCTGAACTATGGCGTGGTTGGTGGCGTTCATGTGGGCGTTCAGGGGGAAGGAGCATTCTCCATCACAGTAGTTGGCGGCGTAGCCTTCAGGAGCAATGATCCAGTCCTGAGAGAAAGAAACATACCACACTAAGCCTTCAAAGCAGCACAGTCGGAGCAGATGACACCAATCAAATTTTAAAAAACATACTGATATAGAAATGCCTAAGCAGAGAGGTACGTATTAAAACATTAAAAAGGTTGGTCTGAATGTCTTGGTTGACAATAAGTTTCTTGTCTTTGCATCACTGTAAACAACTCAATGACAAAACTGTTTGCAAGTCAATGTCACGTTCATTTTAGTCGATTATTATTATAATCATATATAAAAGAGATGCAGCATTGACCTGTTACAGACGCCCACCTGACGGCTGTTGGTCCGTCCTTAAGGACGTCCCGACTCAAACACTGCCTGTGGAATCGCTCAGGAAACCAATACTGTCCTCCTTCCTTCCTCTCTGCGGCTCACTGGTTTGCTCTGATAAATTCTCTACACGCGTTACCTCTCTCTAGCTCCATTTCTGTGTGTGTGTGTGTGCGTGTGTGTGTGTGTGTTTGACAGAGATAGAGAGACAGGAAATGCTGGCAGTCTCCCTCTAGATGTCAGTGCTGTGTTAACAGCTTGTTGGGAAGGATGTACGCAACCTGCCCTTCTATTTCTTCCTCAGTCTGTCTCCTTGTGTACATACACACACACACACACACACACACACTTTGCAGCCCTAGTGTGATATCAGCTGGATAATCAATAGTGTTTATAGAGTGAGTTCCCAATAGGGATTGGAAATATTACGGAGTGGAGATTTTTAATAAAAAAACAACTATTAAAACAATTTTCTTGACTTCATACATCACCTGGTAAACACATGTGACTTATTGTTATTACAGTATGAAATAACTCGGCTCTGAAGATGAAGGACTATTGTTCATTGAAGAAGACGTAACTAATACATTGTGTGTGTGTGTGTGTGTGTGTGTTTATGAATCATTAGTGAACCAAATCCCCAATAAAGTCTGTTTTTATTTTGTATATTACATCAGTGCTGTACACATTGTTTAGTGAAACTATCCCTTCAGATCCATTAGGACGGCGACCACTTCACCCTTTCCATGACAGATGTGTTTGCCAACTTGTTTGGATGTCTTAACTTAAAAAGAAAAGGTGTCTACCTGCCAGCCCAGCTCTCTGAAGCTGACGTAGAGCTCATGTCTCCTGCATGCCGTCTTCTGGTCGCTGCTGTTGTAATCTGCAACAGAAATACAGAAATCATCAGGGAATTGCAACTTGTACACAAACGTCATTGTGTCCCCGTGTGAGAGAGGACCATGAGGATCGGTTGTGAATGAGTAACATTTACATTGTGTTGTTCATATCTTTCTAGTTGCCCAACATGATGGGAAGTCCATGGGGAAGCTGAAACCCTTCCCACAGTAAATTCCTTCCAATTGAAGCTTGTGAAAGTGACTCATGACATTCAGAATCTGAGAGCAGAAGAACAACACAATACGCCTCGTGTAATGCACTGGGTGGAGGCTCATGCGAGGGCGTGGACCCCGACAGAGGCACCAATGCCAAGCACAGCGGTCACCGTACTGTACGTGCCTCACATTCACGGTCCGTTTAATGAGTTTGAACGCGAGCCTAATTGAATTCATCAGCATTCAGAAATCGCCTGGCGCGAGTGTGAGTGGCGACACGGTGACGACCGTGTTTATAGACTCTCCTGCCTGTTGGTTCCTCATGATCTGTGTTCCATGGGGCAGGCGGCCACAGACAGGCCCAGGTAGGGGTTTGCTTTTCACAGCGGAGGAGGTCATTGCTGGCATCGGTCGGCACGCTGAAGTCAAGGCGGTGACACTGACTTTCCACTGACGTCCTCCTGCTCACACTCTCTGTCTCGCCCCGTTGATTTTATTGTTGTGATTATTTTTTTCTTCTTCTTCACAAACCACCCAGAGAAAGACAATGAAAGGGAGGGGGAAAAGGCCAGCTCTGGTAAGAGTGAGAGTCCTGTATTTACACACACGCGGACCCAGCCGGGCTCCTTGGTGGCCCACGACGCCTCCAGCAACGCGGCAGCCGGAAGCCTGCAAGTGGTTGTACTTGGAGTCGGCTGTTGGTCTGCATATTCTCACATTGCAAAGTTAATTATGTTAAGTGTTAACCAACTGTTTTCACTGAAAACCTTCTTGTGGTTGACTGTTGTTGTTGTTGTTTTGCCGTCACTTGGGAATCTTTAGGGTGACAATTCTGGTTTCTAATTCCATTTTTAGTCGAGAAAAACTGTTGCTGAAGATATTTACACACTGCAGGAAAAAAAGAAACAATTTACAGCTCTGAGGTTATCTGCAACTGGCTCTCACATTCAACACCGTCATTGGCTAGTTCTTCAGATTTGCTCATTGCATCGTCAGCCTGTGTGTGTGTGTGTGTGTGTTAGAGAAAATAAGAGCAAGTGAGCCAGACTGCAGATGGGCATTTGCCACTCACAGCCACTCACCTCACTAACTCACCAACAGCCGACTGTTGAAGAGAGCGACACACACACACACAAACACACACTCACACACACACACACACACACACACACACATAAACCATATCTACAAACACACTTCAATGATGTGAGGGTCATTGATGTTGGGTCCTTACATCTCTACATCTCTCATTCATTAGCACTGGCACTTACTGTACGTCAGTGGCGTGCCGTGGGCCTGGGCCTTCAGTGAGGTCCTACACAGTCCCACCCGAATTAATCCACCTCTTATTACCATCATTATGATGCCATGGCTCTAGACACTATACAGTTAGACAGAGACGCAGGATAACCAGGCGTTGCGTCACCTTGAAATTGACATTTTTATTCAGAGAATTGCAGGGGAAGAGTATAATACAGTTCAACTAATAGGCAAGAACATAATCGAGTGCAACAGAGTTATATTAATATTCTTCTTCTATCCATTTCTGGTCCACAAACTTTGAGCTTTAAGTCCAACTTTTTTTTACAGTGTGTTCACTAAACAGCGCATTCTCACCCAGAGCAGTTTCACCGTGATGATGCAGATGAAAGTTCCTGTTTACCCAAACACATGACACAATTAATGAGTCTTTTCAATATTTCTTCACCTTTTCATTTGTGCAGATCGGTTGCCCTGCGCGCTTGTTCGTTGATCTGTAGATCCGCTCCGTGTCCCCAGAAGGTTCAAAGCACCGTTGCTTGTAGGTGCCGAGCCACCGGACTTTGGTGTCTCGTTGCTGCCTTGGTTAGACAACTCAAGTTTGCAAAGCCAGTCTGGCTCCAAACACCAAATCGATCACTTGCAAATAATAGGCATTTCCAGCAGACCGGTGTGCAGAGCTTCTCGGAGCCTGAGCCATTGGTAGCGCTCGTAGTTGGAACTTTGAACGTGGCGAACGAACCCCTTCCCCGCCTGTGACGGGCTTTGTAACGTCGGCGTCGGTCTTAAAGTTCGTCTTGAGAATGGCGTTATAATTATATCCTCGACCAAATCGATATCTTCTCCTCCTTCCGCCATTGTGGGTTGAAAAAATAGCTTAGTGGTACGCGAATAAATTCGTTTATCAAATTCAGTTTCCTAGTTCTGAGGTTCTGCATCTACCTGCCCATAGGCCCCGCCTCTCAATATTGGTAATCCAATCAAAAGACGTGCACGCACTCCGCCTGCTAGCTGGCTCCTGTGCCGGTTCCGGGGCCAGCTAGCAGGCCTTCAGGAGCCAACTCTAAAGCTGATTGGTTGACACAACATTTTCATTCCCATTCACTTTAAACTACCAGCACCTGCAATGTTGATTCTGAAGGCCTGAGGGCAGGTTTTAGCCCCCTGGCAACACACGATGGCTGAATATGATTGGAAAAAAGATCTAACATAAAGACCAGCCCTCCAAATCTCAACCTGGGGCTGGAAGCAGTGCAACCAAGAGGAAAGCTATGAAATGAAGAGTATAACTCTTATTCTGGGGAATAATTGAATACATATTTGTGGGAACATTTATTTTAAAAAAAAAATTGTATTCTGATGATGTTTAGGCCAGCAGAGAAGGCCTTGCTGGCCCTGACGGCCCGCCACTGCTGTACGTACACAAATACAGTCACACACTGTGACACACGCTCACAGGTGACCTGATGTTTACCTGTTTCACAGCCAAATTCACTTAGTCACTCATTAAAATTAAGATTTGTAACTTAAATTCACCAGCGCGAGTTGCATTAAGATTTCATCAAATACATTTTCATTTTGAACAGACGCACTGACTGACCCGACTTCTGGCTGTGTGTTTTTGCTGGACCCGTGGAAGAGCACGGCACAGTTTGGGGTTTCAGTTTCCACCATCTGAAGTCAACATGTGCAGGTGATCTAACGACAACGGTTTATTTGTATTGCAGCAGAACATGAACATGTCATCTGATCAGAAGGGTTAATTCTGCAGGAGACAGGAAACGAGAGGTGACGCCAGTCATGACGGCCGGCTGCGAGGTGAGGTCACAAGGTCATCTGTGACCATCACATACAGTCAGGTGTTTCCCCAGTTTACGGCTCCTTCCTCTCCAATAGGAAGGGCAATGCTCTGGGTGTCTGCTAATGTGGAAATACAGAGAGTGTGTGTGCGTGTGTGTGTGTGTATGTGCGTGTGTGTGTGTGTGTGCTTCTGTGTGTGTATTTAACAAGCATACTATATAACAACTTTCACAAATGATGGTACAGGCTGGTTCTAGACCAGCTGCTATAAAAGTGTACAGATATTTCCGAGAATTTTTAGAATACAAAATGAATGCAATTTGATTGTGTTCATGCATTGTAAGGCGCTTATGCAGTGTGTGTAGTGTTTATATACAGGAAACATCCCAGGACAGAGGAACAGAGACCTTGACAGAACCAAGCCGATTGGCTAATTTACTTGGCCGACCTGGTATGAACCTGAGGTGATGTTTATAGAAGATGAATTGACCCAGTATTGTAGTCGTGAAGGGCTTTACATAGTTAACGTGTACAGATTTATGAGTCCGTATTGGAATATAGATCACGTGGATTTTATGAACTTTGGGCATGCCATTTCTATACCAGTCAATGTGTCTCTGTACAGTAAAAACCTGTATTACACTATAATAATGTGCTCAATGCTTCGGCACATGCTCAAACTGCGAAAAAAAATGCTGTACACACAAACACACACACACACACACACACAGACCCCATGCTCCTTCATCCAGGTTCACTTCATGGTGTGTGACATTCAGCTTTGGGTCAAATCCCAGCCCAGACTGGAGGGTGAATGAAGCTGCTGCATGCTAGTCTGACTCCTTCAGCAGGAGCCATTCATACAGTTCCTCGTGGGGTTTCTATGGTGGCAGGCAGGATGGCAAACATGTGACCATCTCCTTTGATTTATGTCTTTAGTCTGCACACCCTTGACTAACATTTGAGTGATATGAAATGTACATATAAACATGTCCTGAAATGCTCCAATACGTTTAAAAGTGTGCAGTATTACATGTCACCCTATGCAGTCAGGTAACAAGTTTAAATGACCATCAGCAACAGGGTCCAACACCTTTTCCAGTGTACTTAAGCAATAAGGTACGAGAGGCAGTACTGTATCGTCAATAATACAGTATATGCTTTCAGGGTCTTGTTAGTAGTAGGGTTGTGTTGCCGGAACCCTTGAACAGGACATTATTGCCAATTGACCACTTTGTTTGGCTGACTGTTTTTTTCTGTTGCGCAACATTTCATAGGTCTCACTTTCTTATCTCTTGTCGCATGACGTCCACCTGAAGGATCCTCTTCGGCTAACCACTCATCAAAAGTCATCCCCCAAAATATCAAAGTTCACACGAAACATGTTTGTAACTGTCGAGCTTGAACTGCTAAACTAACTGTTGTGCAAAATCTACTGTTATTGTTATTTTGAGCGCGCACTGATATGGAACGCTCAGAAAAGTATAAACGGCTGTAGGCCATTATGGCTGAATAAAGTACACCTCATGAATCACTCTCAACCAATCAGAATGCTTGATTTCATCTACCCGTTCTTAAACTCATCCTAATGAACAGAATGTGGTATCAACAGGTTAAAAGATCGCCTTGCTTTGCCGTATGCTGTCCAGCACAAGGTGCACTAGTTAGCAACTTGTTCCCTTATCCTCGTTCCCTCTCACACACACAACACTGATTTTCCTTGCACCTCTTGGCCTTCAAAGCCATCTGTATTCAGAGTCTGTGGGGCTCTTTAAGAGGAATAAAGATGATATTTACTGCAGGCTTTCATTGAGTGTAAAAGCCCAGATTTGTGGTGGCCATAAACCACATCTTCCCTTCCTGCTTGTAAAAATGTAATGCCACACAGCGACCACTGAGCTCCAGCTCCCATGAGCCCTCCATTCATTTATTTTCCCTGTCCTGAACACAGCGCAGAGGTGGAAGGAGAATGGGAAGACTTACTCTACAAAAAGAATCAAAGAGTAAAAACAATATGCCGTGGTTTGTTATGCTAAACTAACCAGCTGCTGGCTGTAGCTTCATGATTAAAGGACAGTATCAATCTTATGCAACTCGGGACAAGACAGGGAGTAAGCATATTTCCTAAAACATTAAACACTTCTTTTAAGCATCAGCAGCCCATGAAGAACCAAACCCTGAATTGTAATTCCACCTGCTTCTTGCATCGCCGCCAGGATCAGATATTTGAATATCAAATAGAGGCAGGATTTCCTCTAACTGACAGGGCGATGTGTGCCGAGCCGGTGGAACTGAGCTCCACTACCATGTTACAGCAGCTTACCTCAGTGTTTTACCTGGAAAGGTTTCTCTGTGAGTAGACAAGCATCCATTTGACCATGTGACACTAAAACTCTCCACTGACCAATTCATATTGAATTCATTGAGGTGGGGCAGCGACTGCCGGTTCCCCACCCTGTGTATTCAATAGCTGGGGAAACACGGCTCCTCACTGAGCACAAGCCCTGTAGCTCTTTAACACTGAGACGTTCAATATAATGTGCTGGGCTGATATTAACCTCTCACTACACTGCATGCCATTCATTAGGCCCTCAAAACACTTTCACCAGCTCCTGCGCTAGGAGGAATAAGCTCAAGGTTATATTCGAGACATGTTGTACCAAAAATACAAGAATTAAATGGTGCCAATTCAGACTTTATTGCCGGGGTGTTTGAGCTAGGAAGTAAGTGTGTGTGTGTGTGTGTGTGTGACATTTAAAAAAAGTAATTTTAACCCCAGCACGCCACAATCTAGCTGTAACTCTGGAGTTTGCTCCAGCAATTTCTCAAATCAAAGTGGGAAAAGATTGCAGCTTTTACAGTATCAATTACATCAAGTCCCATGGAGGTGGTGGTGACATGAAGCTTGGGTTGTTTCGGCCCAATGTTAAAGATAGAATCTGAGTCCCGAACTCCGAGAGTGTCCCGATGGCCTCATTCCTTCCTGAAAGGGGAGAGGCCACGAGCAGCGACATGAAAGGAGAATGTCACTGCTGTCCCTGACGTTTCTCCTCTCTTTTCCCCTCCCTCCAACCACTACCACTGAAGTTTATCTTTCTTCCTGTCTTTCATCACAGAGGTTATTAAACCCTGCGAGGGAGCTCCACCACGTCTAATTACTCCAACGGTAAACAAAAGGAGGTCGGGTGGGGAGGCAGCGGGGAGAATGAGGAGGTGTAGGGAGGAGAGAAGAGAGACAGATGAAAAAACACGGCTGGCCAAGCGCCGTGTTATTATAATTCTTTAAGCAATACTGTTAGCGTGGTCAGTCTTTTAGCTGTGCAGCTAATGACTGGCTAGGCCTAATTACAGGCCGCCTTTGCAGCCGGGACGTGATATTCCTTCCCCGGATGGCTGTTAACTTCCCCCACAGCCAAAGCCCAACCCGACTCCCATTACCTCCCCGGCCTTCTTCGCCCACAAAACCCCAAATTACCTTTAAAGGTGTTGCATTGTTCTTTTGGCAGGGTACAAAGCAGCATTTTCCACTGTGGACACACCAGGCACACCCAGAGGGGGCGGAAGCTTCAATGCTGACAAAACTTTTCATACATGCAATGCAGTCCGAAGAAAAGAACAAAATGTAAACTAAAAAGTAAAAACAATTAAGAAAATAACAACTTTAGTCTGCCTGGTGAGCAAATTGGCTCCTTTTGTGACTGAAACGTGAAAAACCAAGATGACTTATCACACCATCATCTCAAGACTTGATATATTTTATCTGGGAGACATTTAATATCACATGTCATTTTAAATCCTGCTCACTAAAAATAAAAAAATGTGGAAATAACAAGGCCCATGGCCTCACAGGGGGGTAACAGTGGGGAAAAGTTTTATGATTTTTTTGTATATCCATAGCAGAATGCGAGAGGCATTTCATTAATGTATGACAAAGCAAAGCAGCACAGACAAATGTATGAAGTGAAAATTGACAACGAATATTTCACACGGTGTCAGTTATACTTAAAATGAGGAGAAAATGTTACCAAGCTGATACAAAAGATGGGATACAATCCGTACAGTGGTAAAACCTCTCAGGTCTGGAGAGTGCAATTTAAGCAGAGGAGGGAAACTATTTTTAGAGAGCACACTAAAGCCGCTATGTGGAAGTTAGTGCACACGAGCAATTAAAACCAACACATTGCTGCCGTCTGGCCTTAGATGTCGTGTTTTTCTTAAGGGGAAAAAAAAGTATCCTGCTGAATTATTGGGGAAATATTCCTTTTAGTTGGCGCCGTGGTGGCATGAACTGATGGACTGCAGCGCGGAGCCAAACAGAAACTGGGGGACAACGTCCACATTTTGTTTCTCCCCATGAGCGCTGCACAAGACGGATGCTCTCCCCATCCATCCTGTCCTCCTCCCCGTCTCTGGAGTGAGCGATGCGGTATTGAAACCATATGCCCTCCTGAATTCCTCACGGATCCTCCCATCCCATCCAATCCCAGCAGTCCTCTGCTGGCCACGGACACTGTCGCAAGGGGGGCCTCCCCGCTTCCTGAGTTGGATCTAAATATTTACACTCCCCGTCGTCCCGAGTGGCGAGGTCTTGATGTTTTGGGTTATGTAAAGTCCAATCCTCCAGGACGCCTATTTAACAGTTTGTCCTTTGTTAGAGCAGATTTTGGAGCGGAGAAAGTTTTCTCGTCCTGATAAAGTTTTGGACACATAGGCAGACTACGGCCAACCACCATTGGTCACAATTTTCTTCTAAAAGTAACAGGCGGTAATTAACGATTGACAAACATATTCTTTTATACACTGCAATAGAGCAGAGATGACATTGGTCACAGAAAGCTTTAATCCACATTGTGAGCTCATGGTGTTCCTCTTAGCCTTCTGATCCACTCGTGTCCTCCAGTATCAGTATCCCCTTCAAGGCAACTCGACTTAAAGCCTGAAGGCATCTCAAGCCAAAGACAACCGGGTCGGAGCACAAGTCTGGAGCCAAAACTGAACATGTGGTAGGATACCCTGTAACTGTCCTGTAGCATAACAAGTGATGAGTCTTTGTTCTCTGTTATGTCAGCCGAAGCTTTCATCTGATGCAATTACTGAGAAAAATCCCTGCAGGAATTGTACTTACAACCTGTTGTGTTAACAGCAGCACACAGAAACCTACTGGGAAAGTGAAGGAGATGCACTGGACAAACAGGAAATGGAGCCCAACAAATCTCTGCAAGGGTTCTTCAGAGTAATAATGAGAACAAACCCCACTTGTCCCACGAATACTTCACCACGCAGATGGTAGAGCCATTTAACAGAAGAGCAGGAGGAGCAAACAAAGGTACATCGCTTCCCAGGTAGCCAGCCAAGTGGGGCCGTTTACAGGTGAGTCGGTGCAGCTGTGTTCTGGCACCGGAGGACCAAAGGAGCCGGCTCTGGGGCAGATCTAGTTTGCTTTTTACGGTGCAAGCTTGAGCCGTTTTGGGCTGAGAATCAGTTCAAGTTAGCGGCTAATTCTGGACAAGAATCAGAAGTCTCACTGGAGACCGGCAAGCTGGTGTGCACAGCTGAGACGACATGAAGCCTGATGAAATACATACACCACACTATGCTTTATAGACTAAACATTACTGTACTTACTTTTACATTTATTTCTGATTGTGGAATCCAATCATTTAAATAGGATAGGGGGGAAATATGTTGACTAATATAATTTGTCTTTTCTAAAAAATTAAAGAGGTGAGCATAAAAAAAACGTAGGACAACTGATCGGGATATGTGGGCGGGAGGGGTGCAAGTTATATAAAGCTATGATCCTTCAGACGAGTATGCCATTTAGTCGCCAGACCTTAATTCCACTTTAACTGCACTTTCTTTTTCAAGCGTTCTGGAGGAAATAATTGAACCGTGGCCATGGCTGCCGTGCGCGGATGTTGTAGAAAGCAAGACTTTTAGAAAACGTTGAACATGGGCAAAAGAAAACTTGTTATACATTGACACTTTTAAATATATCACCAATAACTATTTAGGGCTGCATACACAGCAGAGTCAAAGCTTTAATCCGGAATGGCTTAATATTAACACAAATTAGCCAAGGATCAGAATATTAACAGCATGCTCTCTGAGCATTTGCTTTCCGTACTGCACTCGTCGCACAATGAAGCCTCACAGCAGCAGCTTAGCTGTGAGCGCTGTAATGCCTGGCCAGAGTCACGCAGCAGGTAAAAAGGTTGGCGGATTAAGGTTTGATTTAATTTTAAAAGCTTGTAGAGTTCATAACATGAGGCTTACACCTGCTCATGACATCATACTGCTGAGTAGCAAGGGAGGGACTAATAAGGAGGTTCAGAGGATGAGGTCACCTGTCAAGATGCTTTCCCCGTGAATATTCATTCGTCCACAATTTCGTGTCTCTGACACTTCGCTGGATCGTCAAAAGATCTCTCGTGAGCACTATTCCACAATGCAATTAAAAAGTCATAACTAGTCTGTCAGTCTCAGAAATCTTCTCTTCTTGTTACACTTTTTCTTTCACTGTGTCCCCTAACTTCTTTGTCCTCAATATTCTCCCTAACACCACTTATTCATCTCATACTCCATTCAACTCTCTGGCTCAACTCTTCTGGAGAGGTACCACAGAAACCCCCTTCATAACTAAAACACGGTGTGTATTTAGCTCTGGCAAACACCATATTAACTACTCAATATGCAGGTTTCAGGATACGCTTCATCCATACAGAGAAAGTCCAAACAGACTTTGCACATTATCCCTGTGCGGGGATTTTCATCTGATGCGGGCTGATTAGAGAGAGATCCGGATGAAGTCAGGTCCAATTCATCAAGTGTCTCAAAGAGGAACACTTCAAACACATGCAACACATGCACTGATCGCAACAGGTTAGACATCAGTTACGGACGTAGTGGGGTTGGATTGTTTGATGAGGTCAGTTGAGGTTCAGGGTCCGTGTAGTGGCCATCAGACTGACCTGCGGGGCCTAGCCCTCTGGATCCGTCCTGCGGTTGCGCGGACCGGTTGCGGTTCTGCTGGCGACGTTTCCCGCCGGTGGAGCGGGCGGTGCGGATATGCACGTCACTGACTTTGAAGAAGGCCACCATGAAGGGCTGCTTCTCCAGCCCGCCGTCACGTCCGACGAGCCCCGCCTCCTTGGAGCTGATGCTCTGGCCTGTTTCGGAAGACACGGCGCTTAGAAACATCACAGAAAGGGACTTACTTAAACTCCTGACAGGCACAACTTTAAAAGTTGCTTTCAACTATGATCATGTGTGATTGTGTGCATTGTGTGCTTCAAAAGCAAAACAAAAACGTCTCCACGAGGAAATCCCTTACCGCTGCTGGTCTCCATGCTGACCTGCAGGCCCAGATTATGTGCCGGGCTCATCACCCACAGGTTGCTGGTGGCAGTGATGTCAAACTCCAGCCAGCCCTCCTCGGACGCCCACAGCCGGCGAGACTCCAGCAGGAAGAGGTCTGCCTCTCTGGGAGAACATGGGAGACGACACACACGGATGAATAGATCATCGATTATGATGTAGAAATGTTTGTAACTTGACTGTGTCAAGAGGCGGGTGAAGCGGATTAGCCAAGGAAACTTTCATCCAATGAAGATGATGGGAAGGAAAGAAATGAGACACGGTTATCAACTGGAAAAGATGTCGTCAAAGCACTCTTAGGTTAACTAGTGTATCTAAACACCCACGGTGCCCGTTAAGGTTCAGAGCAGCCAAGCTAGTTAGCACGTGTCAGACGGTTGCCGACCGGGTTTTTAATTTCTTTGAGGTTTTCCAGACCAGAGAGGGCAACAATCACACCAGGCCGTCGTCATCAAAAAGGCTTACTTGAAGATTATTATCAACAAGTTAGAATAAAGGATGGAGCAAATATAAGATTTAAGAAGATTACATGAAACAAAGAGAGGGGCAAACTCATTTGGTAAGAGCACAAAAGAGAAGAAAGCTTCCACAACTTCCAGTGAGAGAGCGAAGGAGAAATAAAGAGTCTAAGAATTATACCCTATGTAGTTGTTGGTCATTCTATTTTCTTTTCTTTCGTCAATCAATCTCCAGCGTGAATACAGAAGTAGGGTACGGTGCTCTACTGCAGCCCAGAACACCAGCAGACTTTAATAAACCCAGGGACACAGGAGCTGGTGCTTCGTATCAGGGTAACAGTAACATAACAAAATGACAGAAAGATGAATTGCTGTACTTAACAGTAAGAAAACCCTCCAGTGTTTTGTACTCCACTGTAGGTTTGACCATACAGTCTACCTCTCTGAGGAACAGGAACAAGGAAGGTATTAAATCTTTGGCATCAGGCTACAGGTATGTTTATATCATTTACAGTATTGTGTGTGAACTAAATCAGCCTGCGGAATAAAATAACGTGTCACGCATGGGAAGAAAAACGACCCACGTAATACAACCGAGGTGGAATTATTGAAAAGAAAGCATAGGAGTTGTGAAGAAAAGACAGAGTGTGAGTGATAAGAGGGCCTGTCCTCCCACCATCCCATTACAGTAGTAATGACACAGCGTCGGGCCCGTCGGACCCTCTTTCAGAGCCGACATCAAAGACTCACAATCATCCAGGTGTTCGGAGAATGCCCCTGCAGTCATGCATCAGAGGCCCCTCTTTATTGGTCATTAATGAGAGTGTTTCTGTATTAGCCTCTATTCCCCTCTCCCACACACACACAAACACAGACACACACACACACACACACACTCCACCCCTCAGCTAAGTTCACACATTTGTCACAACGTGAGCCAGTGTGCCAATGTTTCCACGTCATCGTCACAGCCGCTGTTTGGCTGACGAAGGGCGGCAGGGGGTCCATCAGAGAGCCGCCTGCTTCTGAGAGCCTACTGTAAAACGTCTCATTGACTGACTGCTTAGATGAACTGGAATAATAAGGTGAATGGTGTGTGTGTGTTTTTTACTTCAATAAATCTCCTTTATAAGTATTGTCAGTGAATGTTGTTAAAACTGTAACGCAAGGTGGGAGAGCGCAGCACACAGCTGGCCTGGTCATTCCATGTGCTTTTATCTTTCGAACTGCTGAAAGGACATAGTTGTGAGATTGTAAAAGCAATATGCAAGTCAGATATCTGGATGAATGGGATGCCAGAGGTTTTTCGTATGAGAAAGAGATTATAACTCTGGATTTACATGCCAGCTAAACAGCATTTTAAGAATCAGAGTAAAGGCAATATTACGGTTAAATATTTGTATATGGCAACAGGAATGAAATCCTCTTGTTAGGGACAGTATAGCTGGTCAAATGCAGCTGAATGGGTTTGGGTCAGTACAAGCAGCCCTCGCAGCAAACTGCCCTTTCTCAATACGATGTCAGGCTTGCCACATTTCTGGCATTTTAATCTCTCACATTCCTTGCTTGCGGTTAGCAAAACCGCCCCAATCAAATGAAAAGTACAAAGGGTGTCAGGATAATTAAGCGCTCTATCATTACGGCTTAGAGTCAAAACAGAAGTCAGGTTTTTACGCGAAGGAGGGGCATGGGAAAGTTAATAGGCTCCCCACTGATTGGGCGATCACGTACTAAAGGTTTTGCAAAAGGCAGAAAATGGGGAATACAACAATAAAGACTCGACAGTGGATGCCTGTTGCACCTTGAATTCTCTCCTACAAAGCACAAACACATCGGGAGCAAACATTTCTCCACCTGATAGCACACCATCAAGGCTGTAATTTTCTTCAAGGTAGAAACCTGTCCTACAATAATACAGAAATTGGAGATATATGCTCCCTTTAATCTCCAAATATCTCCAAAAATAAAGGGCTTTACCTCCAGGCTGGAGTGCACAAACCACCCATTGTAGGGATAAAGGAATGCACCAAATAAGTAGGTCTTGATACCCAAAGAAACCGTATGACAGACAGAAAATATACTTTGCAAACATCTAAAGCTACTTTTTCCATCTACAGGCCTAAGAGTGCATCAACTTTAGCTGAGAACTGTAGTTAGAGGACATTTGGTGTTAAAGACCCCACCTTAGGGTGTTTTGTTTCATTCAACCCACAATAATACATGAATCAAGTGTAGCAGCTGTCCATGCACCATGCTTGAAACAAGTAATATACTGTGAATCTGTGATGTGTATTCATTGAGAAACAAAATATACTGAGCGATATAAAAATGTATTTCGGGAATTCTCTTCATGTTGGACTTCTTGCTGGGCGGGCTTGATAAAACACAAATATCATTCAGAAATCTTACTGGATGTTTATCTTCCCCTGCAGATGTAATGTAAATGTTTGGCATGTATTAGCTGCGCTCATTTGGGGGACGGAGGATTTTAAAGCCGTGCTATTTCTGTAAGACTTGGTCTTGCTTTATTTTACACTATAAACATGGCGAGGGCCCCGAGTCTGTGTAACACACAGGGAGAATGATAAAGAGAAACACACAAGGAAAGGCAACTAAATCATAGTCTCCATCCGTTTGTATCCAGTAAAGGTCAACGAACCACGCTCCCTATTTTCAGTACCACCCTTTTTTCCTGACTTGTTGAATCCCAGTACAATCCCAGTGGGTGGATTAATGTATGCGCATGTTGCATGGCCAAGCCTTGCATATGTTGAAACAGGAAGTAAGAGGAGAAGGTGTGTTCAATGTCTGTGTTGGGGGAGGGGGTGTCTGTCTTACCTGTGAGGATGCTCCTTGACCACCTGGTAGACTTTGAGTAGGAAGGTGTCGTTGCGGAAGGCGCGGCTCACACACTCCTTGTAGAGGCGGAACTCTGCTGCGGTGATGGCCTCGCCCTCTGGGATCTGTGAGAGGTTGAACTTAAACTCCTTGTGGTGACGCCGCCGCGGAGAGAGCTCCCTGTCGTACTCCACTGTGGGATGGAAATACACGCACACACACGCACGTAGGATTAAATCATTGTGTAAAAAGAGAAAGAGACAGTAAAGATAATATAGGGAGACAAGTTGAAAAACTGTCCTCGCATGAAGTTAAATACTAGAATGCAAGTTTTCTGCTCCTGCTCTTTGGAGGAAATCATAGTTTGATTACATTTGTACTCAAGCAGTTCAAGGATGTGTCACTTATATGATTTTCCTATGGACAGCATTGTCTTTTCTGAACTTTAATATGGCTTGTTTCTGGATTATCATGGATTCTCTACAAATAGGATCAAATTGCATATTTACAAACACGCTTTCAGAGTAAATATACAGTAGTGAGTGATAAGAAGATATCCTGCGCTGAGGTTGACCATAGAGGCCTTTAAAACGATCACATATGATTTATCCTTGAGGTCTAATAGGTTGTGTGGCTTCCAGTTTCCCGAAATAAACCCCTGTTATCATCAGTCCGAAGCAAGAGCCCATGACCACTTCTGACAGTGTGAAATGACAAAACCAACAAATGAGCTCCCTCCTATGCTTTTAAGTGCAATATGCAGCATAATGATACTGTGCTGTCCGGGGATTTGGTTCCTGTCTCCGCTGGAGGTTTTTCTCCCACAGCAAAGAGCCAGCGGAGCCAGTCTGTCGACGGACACAAAGAGTGAGAGGAGGGAAATGAATAAAGAGGGGCATGTCGAGTGCAATTAGAAGGTTGTGTACAGAAATACCCACGCAGACATAAACAGTACATGCAAAGCCTCAAATATGTGCTATATTCTGCAAAACACACAGTACAAACTCGTAACATAATTGCTCGAGTACCCGAAACGCAGCTCGACACACTCTTATACTCCATCACACACTGATTTAAATACTTACAACACACACACACTCTCCATCATCATCTAGTTTCCAGTCAGCGAGGTTCAGCCGGCTGCGGCTTCACCGCCGCAGACTGGAAGTGCAGACTCACTTGGATGTGTGTTGCCCTCTCAGTTTTTCACATGCAGTGGGACATGTCTAAACATCACGCACCGTCCTTCTACGACAGGGGCTCCAGCCTGCCGGATTTTAGTAAAAGGACATTTTGGGGAATAAAATGATTTGCCTTTTTGCCGAGGATGGAATGAAATATCCAAAATGTGAAGCCACACACGATTAGTTTAGCTCAGCATGAATCCTAAAAACCGGAGGATGTCGTTAACCGTGACATATTTAGCATGTAAAATGTCAAGTTGTAGCACATAACACAGCTGGTCCAGTTATTTTAGTGGACATATTACAAAAGTGATTACTTTATGCCAAAGTGTATGAAGCCAATACTCTTACTTTATTCAAACAGATATCTCCTTTTATTGTGGATAGTCATTTTGATAATTTTATAGTTGAAAGTTCTGTTAAGAAGAATTTGGTTTTGTACCCGAGCCAGGCTTGTAAAAACTTTCTGGTAATTTTATGATGTGGGGACCCACCCAAAATGGACCAATGACACATTTTGTTCCCCAAGTCATACCCATAGAGAAAATTGTGTTGATGTGAGAACATTGGAACCAATCAGACTCTCCCAAAAGTGCCAGCCCCACCTTGTACCCACACCCAGGAAGGTCATCCCCAGACGTTTCCAAGTTACATGAATGCTACAGTTAAGTAAGAAATGAGCAGAAAAGGCAGGGAGGGCGGGCATGTCTTCCTAGCTTCATTGGGTTTCTGAGGAAAAACTGTAGCCTAAGATCTCATCCTGAAACATATGGCTAGATTAATTGTAGCCTCATAGTTTGCGTTTGAGCCCGTTCCGCTTTCCAATAAAACAAAAGTAAAAATAATTTTTTTAAATCACCCATAGAGAACAAAATGTAATTCACACTGTGACTTCAAGCCGATATGACAGTGACCATTACACCCACCCACACCACAGATGCAGACGTTGCAATAACTGTGTGTGATAACTGGTCTGGTCTTGAGTTGAAGGGTAGATAGATCTGCTCGGCTTGTGTGTCCGTGTGTGGAGGCTCGAAGCAGAGGTCATGGTACTCTAAATGACTTTACAACACTCCCTTCAACAGCCCTGGGCTTAAACACCAGCAGCCTGGAATTTCATTTTCCCTGTACAAGAATCTACTGACTTTCTGGCACAACAACTCTTTGATAAACTGACTGTAGGTGGTGAGAAGGTCAGGAGAAGTTTCACATGGATCAAATAGTTATTACATCTGCTGCAATGCACATTAATGTACAATATATCAGGCACCTGGCTGTGTTGGCAATCTTAGCATCAGAAAGCTATTTCAGATTTGATCTGGGGGACCTAATAAAAAGATACTAGTGGTTGCATTATGAGACATATAGGAAGTATTTGATATTGACCCATAGGAGGGAATACAAGTCAGTATATCTCAGCTTTTGTTGCTTCGAATTTGAAAATATAAATTTTTTTAATCCGCCACTCACTTCATGCAAGTAGACATGCTAAATTGCTCGAAAGACGCTTTAATTTTAGAGGTTATTTATAAGTTACGGCCATGCCATGAGTTTGTTGCCACTTGTTTTTCACTTGGAATTACAACCAGTAAGCCGACCTGAACCGACTGCTGATGACAACTCTTTGAAATGACGTGAACACGGCTTTAGAAAGCTCCTCTGACGTCTTAACATTACACATACGCAAACTGAGTTATCCAGTCCAGCCTTGGTAAGCAGCTCCAGTGAAGCAGCAAGAGTGTTAACAGCCTAATCTAGTTCTAGATGTCAACGGGCAACGTCTTATAGGAGAGGGAAGTTGTTTTGAGTCGCGTCTCTTGGAAGACGAACAATTAAAACTATGAATTATGAAGACAGTCTCACAACTCAGGTTATCACTGCAGTCCTCTGCGAGGCTGCCTGTGAGCCCCGCAGTGCTCTAAGTAGCATTCCAGCTGCCTCTCCACCTTCTCAGCTTGAAATTCAATTGAAATCCACTGAGGTTTTGCATCTAAAATCAAAGGGAAGTCTTCACACGACGTGTACAGGGAGCGTAACCTCTGCGCTAATCTACCATGACGTGAGCTGAGAGACAGGAACACACAGAAGGGAAAAGGGATTTAGATTTGAAGGAATTCAGTCAGAGTGATTCTAAAGATGGAGGAGGAGTGATTATAGGAGTGATTTGGTGCAAACAGTGCTCTCTGGGAAGTGCAGTGTTTTTGTGTCATGTGTGTGAATACTAATCCGTAGGTGTATTGTATTTTATGGCTTTATTTTATTACCATACTCCCATCGCTGGTCACGGGTTCATGAGAAAATGCACAAAACTCTGACACTCACGCTCATTTGAACCCACACAGAGGCAGTCAAGGTTAACCACGGAGATATGACAACAGCTCGACTTCCTCTGATGATTCACCAAAACACTGTGGGGGACTTAATCTGGGAGTAGAAACAGAAAGACAACCAGAGAAAGAAAGAGAGGAAAGAAGACAAACCGATCACTGCTTGAATTGTGATCAACTGTAGGTAGAGAAAGACAGAACACATAAATGATGGTTGATGAGAGCGAGAGACCAAAGGGACAACACCGGATGGAGAGAGAGAAAGAAACAGAAAGGATGACAGATTGAGGCAGTCAGTGATAGAAAGAGAGTGAGACAGACGTTTGGCAGATTCACTTGGCCACTTTGATTCTCATTTCCACCTGCGCAGCATCTGGTGCTGCTGTCCTGTCCCTGCTGCTGTAGGTACTATGGCAACCCCCCACCCCCCCACACACACACACACACACATGTGCACACACACACACACACACACACACACACACACATTGACCCTGTGAATATTCTGCTATCACATATGGTCATTATATTCAGTCAGCACATGCTGAGGGGTTATTAGTTCATATGTCCTAAAGAAAAACTGCTTTATAAGCTTTGTGAATATGACTTGAAATTCAGTGATCAATATTTGTAAATGTAGAACATCACAAACATGTCAGTATATTTAGCTAATACTCCAAGTCACATTATACTTTTCTTATATGATATGTGAATATACTCTCTACATTCCAGACAATCTATCATGTTACTGTCATGGTATAAAGATTAAAATGACAGCCTGTGAATCTGCATTAGTGTCGGACCGACTGCGTCATTTTAAAAAGAAAAAGAAAAAGAAGTATTTTTGATGAAACGAGATACATGTCCCTTTAAGAGGCAACAGCAGGAAAAGGTGCTGAAAGAAAGAGATGCGAGTGAAAGTTGAGACGGCAATCTATGCAGAGAGAGGCCGGCGGCGCAGCAAACACATACAAGATAGAGGAAGAGACAAAAATGAATCTGATAGTGATTGATAAGCACGACCTCTGGAGTAAAAACAAGTTAACATTGAAAGTTTGTGAGGACGCAGTTCCCAACTTGATAGTTAAGATGGAAAAGTAGTGGGTCAAAATCTATAAGTAGAAGAAAGGGGAAGGAAGGAATGAAGATAGGAAGGAAGGAAGATTTCCAGGAAGTTTAGCAGAAGCGGAGAGCAGTGTTCTTCGATGTGAAGCAGAAAAGGCGAGACTGTGCAGGAGGGGCCCTGGGAGGTGGTTGACAGGCTGACTCGTCCGTGGTCAGTGGTCAGCGAGTTTCCACATACTCCTAACGCTGTCCAGCCAGTCCCTCAGAGGGACAGCTGGCGAACAGCCGCCTGCGTCCATTCCCTCCTGCTTTCTCTCACTCGTCCCACAAGCTGAGAGCCAAACAACCAACAGCCATCTTCTCTCACCAAAATACTTTCTTTTGCCTTTCTTCATCACTCACTCTGTTAAATTAATTAAGGGAACGTTATAGATGGTTTTCTCAAAGGTGATGGTGTCGTCAGAGATCTGTTCATTTTAGCCAAAGAAACTATTGAAAGGGTTCAGCTTGAAAGCTACGTGAGTAATTTATTCTCATTATGGTGCCTAAGCCTGTGAAAGAAACAACCACTCTAGGCATTCGACAGAAGTGTGACTTCTGGATATATTTCATGCTAAAATACTTTTACAGTGTTACTGATGTAGAATCGTCTGTAGCAGCTAGTGCTGCAATGCAGATTACAAAGAACAGAGCCCCTGTGACCCAGATAGTAAGAGTCTTAAGGGAGCTCTTATTAGATCTGTCAGTAAGATTTTACTAGGTACCAGTTTGATGACAGACAAAGAGATTTGGTTCATACGGCCAATTCAAACGGGGGCTTTTCATCCACCTCCAGTCGCAGACAAGTAAAACACATGCAAATCCCTCCACCTCAGACAGCAGCATGCTGGACCAGTTCTATCGTATTTTAGGCCACAAAACATTCAAGCAAAATGATTTAACTTTGGCTGAAAAGCTGCCACAAGTTGATTTTTCAGGATAGTGGTACATTCAATTTCCCTTCATTTTCCCAGATTCTCCTTAGTCATTTTCTTTAAAAGACACCAATATTACTTATCCTGACGAAAGTGATTTAAATGGATCTCTTATGTACCAGGGGACATAGCAGACTAATGTGTTTCCATAAACACATGGCAATTAATTGTGCAGAAGTATGCATTTACTAAAATTCACGGAACAACTGTGTTTTTTAAATCAACCGCTCATATTATTGCTTCCAATATTACAAGACTGTATAACCTGTCATTTCAGTTGTCTGTTTTCCCCCTTGACTGGAAATCGGCTTTGATTCTCTCCCTCTTTATAGGAGGCTCTGGCTCTGACCCAAACTGCTACAGGCCGATTTCCATCTTGCCCTGTCTGGCCAAAGTCATAGAGAAACTGGTCCATAAACAACTAATTCACTTCATTGACTTAAATCATATTTTGTCTGACCTGTAGTCTGGGTTTAGGAAAGGCCACAGATGTACCACCGCTACACGGAAGGTCCTTGATGACGTCATCACCGCCATGGACAACAAACAGACCTGTGTAGCTGCTTTTATAGACCTAGCCAAGGCTTTTGACTCGGTCAACCATAACATTTTCCTGCAAAGACTTACCAGTATTGGCTTGTCCAGTAGATGTTTCAACTGGTTTGCTAGCTACCTGGCTGGTCGTGTCCAGCGGGTAAAGACCGAAAACATAATGTCTGGAACTCTTACCATCTCTAAAGGTGTGCCTCAAGGCTCCATCTTAGGCCCTATTTTTTTCTCTATTTATATTAACGATGTAGCCAAAGTTGCTGGAAATTCCTGGATTCATCTGTATGCGGATGACATTGTCATATATTCAGCTGGTCCTTCACTCCACTCTTCAAAAAAGCCTCACCTCCATCCAACAGTCTTTCCACAACCTCCACCTGGTCCTCAACTCCAAAAAAGACCAAATGTATTCTGTTTGACCGGAAAAACCTCATCATCCCCAGCCCTCCCATGATCTACAGTGCTGATGGCTTGGAGCTGGAGTCGGTCGGCTCCTACAAAAACCTTGGCTTCTGGTTGGACTCATCTCTCAATTAACATACACATAAATATCCTTCTGGTTAAAGTCAAAGCGAGACTTGGTTTCCTGTATCGAAACAAGGCCTCCTTCACACACTCTGCCAAATTCACCCTTGTGAAAAGGACCATCCTTTCTCTATTTGACTACGGCGATATAATTTCTAAAATGGCACCAAAGACCACACTCAGAAAACTGGACACACTCCCCCACTCAGTAATCCGTTTTTCCTCATGTGCACCCTTCAGCACCCATCACTGTAATCTTTACAGATGTGTGGATTGGCCCTCTCTTCATACCAGGCGGCTACAACACTGGCTGCTCGTGGTCTACAAATCCATTTTGGGAATGACCTCTCACTACCTCTCAAACCTTCTGCACATTTCTGACAGCAATCGCCGTTTCAGATCCAGTGACATCATCATCATCATCGTTCCAAAAGTCCGTACTGTGTTTGGTCATAACGCCTTTCATTTTGCCGCTGCTAATGACTGGAACTCACTACAAAACACACTCAGATAACAGCTCTCACCTCTGTCAACATGTTCAAACAAAAGCTGCAACAAGTCATAGTTGACTGTATCCGTGCTACTGCCTCTTGACCAGGTCATCATTGTAAATGAGAATTGGTTCTCAATTGATTAAATAAAGGTTAACCAAAAAAATATGGAATTCTGTGGATTTAAAAGCCTTGCACAAGGTCGACTTAAAAGGAATTATTCAAGGAATTAAAAAATCTTCTTGCACTGTCCGCCTCACAATTATTTTAGACCATATTGCCAGAAGAGAACATAGATATGTGATGATTCTGCAAATCACAGGTTTATGTTCGATGCCAACCTTTCTAGAACCCTCACTTTCAACAATATCTGTCAACTACGGTTTGCTTGAGGTCAGACAAAGAATGTGGTTATGCTGAATACAAAAATAATTTTCATATAAGTACCGTTTAATTATGATTTAAAAGACATATCCATGCTCTAGTTTACTGTCCTTGTGGCAATGTTTGGTTTCAGGCTTTCCACTCAGTGTCTCCTGGTAGAAATGGATGATTGGCGTCGGAACCACTGACCTTGTTAAACTAACATGAGAACAAGAAGCCAGTGAGTTTTCTCCTGAGTACAGCAAAGATCCCATTGCCTCCTCAATAAGCAAGCTGTGTGGAGGCTGTATGCACAGAGCATGCAGCAACTGGATTCCAAATGTAATCTTTAATTTACTATTTACTCTGACCCATAATGCATCACGCTGATGTGTAGAATATGAAAGGGAGGCCACATTAGTGAATGAGGTAATGAGAATAATAATAAATCAGACACTTTCATAAAAACACCAAAAACCTGTCAACATTGTTGGAGACTTATATAAACCCCAAAAAAGAAAAAAGAAAGTTCTGGATGTGCAAGGCATGAAAAGAATGCATCTGTGTTTACGTAATTAGAGCTCCTCCGTTTTTTTTTCTCAGACTTGATGTTTTCTGATGATAGGTCAGACATGTTCTTGTCTTACATTTATCACAAATTCCTCCAAAGTCCCTAATTAGTGGTTTGGCCCGTCAGGTTGACTTTCATGGGGGAACTTTTGCAAGTTGATACAATAACAACTCTTCAGCGATCGCCACTATTTCATAAAGAAAAATCAAATGCTGTAAACACTAGTCTATCTGAAGAGGCTCAAGCCAGATTTTATACTTCAAACTTTTTAACCTTTGGCATCGAAGCAGCGCGGAAAGATAAAACACAGAGACAGCTGTTGAGTTCTGCAAAGCAGATGAACATTGGCAGCTTACAATACACACACAAACAAACACAGCGGTGGTGTGAGCTGCCTGTGATACCACGATGCTTGGCCGACACCGGGAGCCGTTTCCGAGTGTTTTGGCTCTTTGTAGTCAGGCAGCTGGCAGGGCAGCTCCCGGGGTCGATGTATACAGACCGAGGGGCTGTGAGTCCACGGGGAGTCGTCATTAACTTTGAGCAAGTGGGTGGGTGTGTATGTGGTTTGGTCTTTGGAGACTCATCCTATGCTCTGATCTTCCCCCCTGACCCACCATCAAAGCCGACACACTGAGCCCCACAGGACCCGCCAAGGGCCACTGGCAAGAGCGAGAGTTTATGTCCAGTCCATGTAAGCACAAACACACCTCTAGACATTTCATAATAGGGCTGACACACATGCAGGGAGGGTTGTTACACGCATATGGGCAGCGACATCGGTACTGACCAAATATCAAAGCTAAGAATGAAAAGACATCCCTTACATTACAGAATCACACACACACACACACACAGTCCCAGAGGTCAGTGGTATGAGAACTCAGGGCCAGACAGGAGCATCAGTCCATAGCGAGGATATGAGGCAGTGAGACCGGCCCTTTTGCAGACTGTCAAGCCCCATTAGCAAACACAGAGCAGCAGCAGACAGCTTTACTCTCAATGTCCTGAAATCAGTTCAGTAACAGTGAATACGAATGACTGTCATGTCGCATATAGGCAGCTAAGAAATGTGCGTAATGCTCACCAGGCCAGGCACTTGTAAGAATATTACTTTTTCCAGTTTAAGTATTTGCAATAATTTTATATGAATAATTGTAATTTTTGACCAAGAAAAAAACAGAGACAACCAACAGCAGATCCAGGAAAGCATTTGTTTTCTGCTCAAATGTTTTATGTTTCTTTCAGAGTAAGATCCGGAGGTGCAGTTCATGATGCGTTCAATATTTCAAGCAGGTATGTTTGAAATAAACAAAAAGAGCCTGGTACAGTGGTTAGCAGGGCAGTGCATTGCAGAAACGACTTTCCTATTTAGAGTAATCTTTTCTCCTCTCCAACACAGATTAGGAATTGTGGTATTAGTAATAGCAAACTTGATTTCATTTGTTTTAAATTCATTGCAAAATGACAAAGAAACAGTAACATGTATACATATTCCTGAAATCCACCAGGTTTTCTCCTTGGAAACAATTCAACATTGTTCGTAATTACAATCTGACGGTTTGGTTACAGGAGCTTTCAATGACTACGCAAGGCAGGAGTAGCACCGTGATGTCTGAATGACTGCATATGAGAAGTGGACATAGCCACCGTGACGTCACCCATCGGGTCGGGGACTGCAGTTTCGAAGCCTTGAATTTTGGCCGTCGCCAGGTAAGTTTCTGGCAACCAGCAGTGACACGAGAGGGTGGATCATAGTACAACCCAACGCCGAATAAGACATTTTGAGACAACCAAAACTTGTCCAATTCAGTGATGTCCATGAACTGAACTATTTGACTCCAAAGAGCCCATAATTTACCAAATGAACATCATGCTGTATTTAGGAAAACTTGAAAGAAGCGATCGAGACAATAAACTCATGTTTACAAAGTTTACTGAGGGAATAAATCAAGTAAGAAGCATAATGAGTCAGCCCATGATAGCTATTTAAAAGATTGCATGCTTAAGGCACTTCCGCAATGGCTTCCCTGGTCAGAGCCAGAGCTTGCCGCCTGGGTAAAACATTGTCAAATAGCACAAACGAACACAGCCCTGCCTGAGCGTTTGCCTCTCTAAGGCACATTTTATCCTCTTTCACACATAAAGGCATCAATAGCCTGGATATCCAGCCTGCTCCTCTTCCATTACCTCCCACAGGTTACACTACATAACGACCTCACTGGTCAGGCATCCCCGAGAACAAAGGCCCCATTTTAACCATATAATCACATTTTTCCACAGTCATAGTCCTCCATATATTCCTTGAAAAAACATTTGGGGTTTTCTAAAGACCCATCCAAAACCATGACACATAATGCTATCCCAGGACACACACAAAGACAAAAACTAGCACACATCCACCTCACAGTAAGATAATCTGATTTTTGTTCCCACCATCCTGAACTCTATCACCACTGTTCTGCATTCCATGCAAGATAATAAAATTAAGTCTGGACACACATCTATCTTTTGTCATTTTGAGGTTTTTAGCCAGTGTGCAATGTGTGTGGGTTTGTGTGTGCCTGACTCCGAGGGTAGACGGATAATTTGCTGTAATTGCTCCTCTGCTGGGGCTTTGCTAACAGATAGATATCCAAGGTATGGCTGCTGGACTGTGTAGTATCAGTTTTTTTCCTATCGATAGACTGACAGTTGAGCGGTAGCAGTCATCAGCTCTCTGTTGAGTCTCCAGTTGGCCTCAAGGTAGCTGGATGTGTCATACCTGTGTGTCAATAGGAGATTTTATTCCTGCTCTTCAAGTGCTATTATGTAGGATTAAGATGTGGAGCCACTAACTCTGTCACTCATTACAATAATGAACCAAACCAGAGAGTAACATAAAGTACTGGTTACAAAAATAAGATCCGGTTACGTAAAATAACATCAGGGAAGGTAAGGTAACATAAGGTACGGTCATGTAGCGTAATCCATGATGCAGCACATAAAGTGGTACAAGGAAGATATCACAACACTGAAATAAACTCGTGCAAATAAGCACATCAAGTAAGAAAGTCAGAAAGAAAAGGGTTCATGATTTAGTGTGCTTCACCACGGTCTGCTTGTGTTACTGAAGCATCCTGTTGTAAAAACACAACGGTGCAAAAACAACTAAATGCCAAAACCTCACCAATTTGTAAAAGTTCAGGCTGTGATTTTTACTACAACGCTTGTTCGAATGTGCATGTACATCTGTATGTGTGTGTGTGTGTGTGTGTGTGTGTGTGTGTGTGTGTGTAGGTGTGTGTGTGTAAAGGGAGGAGTCTTGTGAGTGCATGTTCATAATTATTCAACCTTTACACCCATGTCTATCACCATGCATACAGCATGTGTGTCTAAATGGCCACACAGAAACACTCATTGACTCATTGACATTAATGGCCAGTTGCGATTTCCCCCAAAGCTCCAGTAAAAACAAGTGTGCGTTTCACTGGACACCCATTGGAGCCACTGAGCTGTCAACAAAAGACAGTGCAACATCTTTTTCACAGTCATCAGGAAGTTCTATAAAGTCAGGAAAGAAATGAGCTATAGAATAAACAACGCCATTTCTTTTCCACTTTATGTGATGTTAATAAAAATGTAATTCTACAGTAAAGCAGCTGTCACAACAGCCTCTGGTCAGACTAATGGTGGCTTGTACTCCGCTTCAACTTAGATCGGCGGTCTTCACACAGGACTCGGTCTTGTGGACGGAAGAGCCAGATGACTTCTCAAATCCACAGTAGTGGAAAGAGCAAGCTCAGTAAAAAGCCACAAAATGACGATGAGAGGGGTAAATGTAATTAGTTATTTCTAGTCTTTACAATCCTTTAGCAACAGACAGAAATAAGGTTTCGGTCCTGCCATTTTGGTCACAGAATGATAGGTGCATTTTAAATTTGAAGATTTGAAAACTGAATACGCTCTACACTCTAGCTCAGTGGTCCTTAACCTGATTGGAGGAACTGAAGCCTGCAAGCTTCATCAGTGCATGAGCCGAACCCTTCGTAATTGGAAAAATAAAATATGATTTCTTCAAAACATAGGTCATTATTTTATTAGTGCACAAAATGAACCATGTATCAGTTCTACACAAAATCACTGTGTTCAAAGAAGAAAACCAACAAAACATTAATTTCACACAAAAACATAACTCAACTAGAACGGGCACTCGGTAGAGCGCATACCTTCGCATATCACAAGATTGGGCATTGAATTATGAACATTTTGGCATTAGTTGCATGCCAATTGGACAAAAATGTATCGTGCTATGGTAAAAAAAAGATTTGGACCTTTCCATGATCTTGACCTTGACCTTTGACCCGATTGATCCCAAAATCTAATCAAATGGTCCCCGGATAATAACCAATCATCCCACCAAATTCCATGTGATTCAAGAAGATTTGACCTGTTCATGACCTTTGACCTTTGACCCGATCGATCCCAAAATCTAATCAACTGGTCCCCGGATAATAAACAATCATCCCACCAAATTTCATGCCATTCGGTTCAATACTTTTTGAGTTCTGCGAAAGATTTTTACCTGTTCATGACCTTTGACCTTGACCTTTGACCCGATCGATCCCAAAATCTAATCAACTGGTCCCCGGATAATAAACAATCATCCCACCAAAATGCATGCGATTCGGTTCAATACTTTTTGAGTTTTGCGAATAACACGCATACAAATAAATAAATAAATAAATACACGGCGATCAAAACATAACCTTCCGGCATTTTCAATGCGAAGGTAATGAATATTTATGCAAATCAATGTGACTTATGCTGTTTCCTTTCAGATCCAAGTTCGGAAATGGGCGGCTTGACTGTGGCGAATTTGACTCTCATATCATCTTCGCAACAAGCCGAGAAAAGGCAATGGAGGCTCTTTTTTCCATTGAATCTGTCTCTCTTCAATATGAATTCAACAAGCGTTGTCTACTTGTATATCTCCATGCAGCTTTAGGAAGCTAGACTATAATTGCTCAACTTGGCATTGCAGCTCATGCATTGAGGACGCTGACTCCCATCACGTTCCTTTATACACGTGAATCCATATTGTAGGTATTCGTCCAACCGCTTTCGCTCGAAAATAAAATCACAAATGACGTACAATCACAACAGCCACAAGTCGATTACCGAGCGCACCGAGTTCCCTGCAGATATCAAATGTGGCGTGATCAGCTGCGGCCAATGAGGGCCAAGCGGAGCGTGACGTCACGAATAATGAGTGGGCTGAATTATTTTTTTGTAACACATTTTACTAAGCAACCTAGTATTTGTGAGTTTACTCGCACAACTATTTGTGGTTTACTCGCTTCATTCACATATCTCTGTGACTTCTCTACGTAGAAAGAGTTATCATTTCCGCCATCCACCACGGAAGAACTAACCACTATTTCTGCTTTATACTTGTTGTAGACATCCCACAAAACAATCTGGACATCTAACGCCCTCGTGTTTTGCTTCATAACATTAATATCATATATATATTTATATATTTATCTTTACATAACATCACTCGTAGGCTCACACAGCTCGGTGAGTTTCACCTACTAGTCTCGATAACTGCCGCTTCCAGCGCTGCTAGAGTAGCAGCAGCCAGTTAGATTCACCAACAGTACGACGTCAGTGATGAGGGGCGGAGCGTCTCAACGCCGATTGTGTCAGGCGAATTTTTCGCTTTCCTCTATTCGCTCCATCCACGACTGTGCGTGGATTTCGCAACGCTTTTGGTGTGAACGCAGCAGAACCAAGAAAATAGTGTGTTGGCAAAATGTCAGCAGACAATTTTTTGACAACCGTCAAAAATGGCTCGACATTGCTCGTGTGAACCGGCTGTGCCGTGTGTGTCTTCATACCTGCCGAACCCCGAGAGTGACTCCCCGAACCCCGAGAGTGACTCACCGGGGGTCCGACCAAACCCAGGTGGAGAACCACTGCTCTCGCTGCTAGTTGGACTATTTGGATTGAAAGCACAACATTTCTGCTGTAGCCTGGTGCATGAGTCAATGTTGTTCCTTCTCCAACATCTTGTTCTCTTTGGGGCACAATTTGGGAGAAATAATACTGAAAATAAACGCAACCAAACAGTGGTAAACAAAACCAGTGACACCAAACAATGCACCGTCTAACATATGTACACAATCCCAAACCAGAACCATTAATCTCGCAATACACTGCACACTAAAAGATGCATTGTTTAGAGTTGGTCATATTGTCAGGATGTGGATGTGCTTTGGTTGCTCTTGGATACCGGGGGGAAACATGTAGGAAGTCAGCAGAGGTTTGTCTGAGTCTACATTTCTCTACTCTAAAATAGAAGTTGCTGCCGATCTATCGGCGACCTTTGAAGATAAAGAGATTGTTGATGGTTGCTGTGTCACAAAAGGAAATCTCCAAATGTAGGATAACAGGTGGACACATAATAGTTTTCTAAGATGCCATTAAATTCAGTATTTATTGCGGAAATCAGTGACCACGGCATAAATAAGGATTGATCTTTGAAAAAAGAAACCTCTGATCTGGTTTCTTCTTCCTGTAATATTATCTGTCCTTGATGTTTGGCTCCATTTCCTCTGAGATTTATATGACTGATGATGACTGCTCCCCTCTTGGGGGCTGACCACAGGGCTCCCTCGGCTGCTTTAGAGATCGCCACCATCCAGCGCTAAGTGAATGTTCCGTAAACAGCGATGTACTCCCATGGTTTTTGATGAGAGTCCATTTTGAGCAAAACAAAACATTTCCGTGGGTTTACAACTTTTTCACGAGGCCTCATTATATTTATGGCTCGCCAATACAGGTATGATGGCCCTCAAGAATCCCTTTTTATTGGCAGGCTTTGTGGGAAATCCTCTGAGGACTCATCACGCTGGCGTGCGTCTCTGTGTGGGCTGGTCTTGGTAGGTATTCTGTGAAGGCTGCTTATTTGCTATTTTCAAGCTGCTTTATCGGTAGTTGTTGCCTGTACGTGCGTGCCTTTATCTGTCTGACGGCTCGTATTATTGTCTTATTGGTCCATGTCATTCTATCGACATGCTGCGGTGCAGGCAGCAACAAGGCCTGCGATAGCGATCTGTGGTTAGTGTCTGCTTTTGGGCAGCAGGTGTGTGTGTGTGTGCATGTGTGCGTGTGAGCTGGGCCAGTCTGGTCCCAGATTTAGAGGAGGAAGCCGGTGTCAGGGCCAGGAGATGGATCTCTCCTGAGGGATCCGATAAATAAGGAAAAAATATCTTTGAAAAAGGAAAACGCAGCTGTTTCCAAAGGAGAAGTCAAACATATTTGTGGCTTTGGATTCTACAGCCACGAGGTAGAAGGCCAGCTCACTCTGTGATGCTGATGGTACTCCATTTCCTCTCCCTTTCGCGACGAACATCTCCCTTTCTCTTCCTTGTCCACTTCCACGCATATCTTTTCACCCCTCTCTGTCTCCCAATCGTCACATCTCTGTCTGCCTTTCTTTCCCCTGCACGCTTTCTGTCATGAAGACAGCCGGGCCAAAGTGCAATTCCCTTTGGAAAGTCTGCGGTGACCACTACGCATTTCAGCGGCTTAAAGGCAGAGCATATGATCCACTGATAAATCAGTCTGGGCCAGCTTCAATCTCCCCCTGGGCTGACTTACATGTAAGACCTACTGCTTGTTTTACACACAGGAACAGCTCCAAAAACAGCGACTGTAACCAGATACCTGGATATTTAAAAAGCAGGTGGGCCTTGAGGAAAATCAGGAGAAAAATAATCAATGTTTCAAATAATACATCTGTCCAGGATGTCAACACAATATTGTTGACATGAAAGTGGAGAGAACTTTGTGTTATTTCAGTCTGGGGGCCCACAGGTAGACCTTCTCTCTAAATGATGTTGTACAATTCAGGTGTGGTCAGTGGGTTTTTAAAGCCTAATGTAAAAACAAAATTAACTACTTAATCTACTTGATTTTGTTTTGCTAATGTATTTCCCTATTATATTTTAGGGTGTCATTATTTATTTAATCCCATTCAGGGGGTTTGTTCTTTTTATTTGTATAATCATCTGTCAAAATCAGTGGAGAACAGAGACTGATAAACATGGTCGAGGATAATTCTGACTTGTTACAACTTGATTCTGATCCAGATGATCATCCCTTGTAGATAAATGTTTAGCCACATATTCTAAACTACATAATTTAAAGGTGAAAACTGAAAGCGACTTCACCTCAAACATTCATGATGGCCCCTCATTGGACAGGGATGCATGTGCAACGACAGTAAGTAGAAAATAACACCCAATTATTAATAAACCGGCATTACCTTTGAATATGATACTTCCGACTACTTGAGGTACCATCCCAAATCACACACAATTATGAGGTCGAGCATCTGGACCTTTGCTACATTGATACACACAAGCAGTAAAACTAAAAAAACGGAATATCTCAGACTGAGGAAGAGCAGAGGCTCTGAAAGTGTATGCATGTCCGAGTGTGTGTGTGTGTGTGTGTGGGTGTGTGTGTGTGTGTGCGTACTGTAAGAACAGCTCTGAACATACTGACCATGATGTACCTATATGTAAAAGAAAAAAGGCACCGACAGCAGATGCACAGCGAAAAATGTGAGACTTCCTCTTGGAAAAGGGATTCATAAGGTATCCAGGAGGAGGGGAAAGTGTCCGTACAGGAGGAAGGACTGGGCAGAGTTTCCCCTGCACATCCTCAGTGATAAAATCGTTTAATCCAGAAAGCCTCACGGCACTGGGAGTGGATACATTTTTGTTATGGGTGGCCTCATTGGGAGTCAAACCCCTAACCTCCACTGACCCAAACCCATAGCATCTTACATCTTTCTCACCTGACTGTCCTATCTTTATTTTCGGTGTTTGCAGTTTCAACATCTCTCAAAGCTCTCACCTCCAGGTACATTCTTGTCAGCTTATTTGTGTTTCTCCGATGTTGTTGGAGGCCTCAACTCTCTCTCTACCTCCCACCAGTTTTTTTAAGACATGATGCATTGAATTAGAAAAGCGGACTAGAAAAGTAAAAAGTAAATGACTGAAAAGTAAAAACAATTGTGATGTACAGTGATTTTAACATTACACCCTTTATTATTCTCTGATAGATTCAGCATGTATGCGTGTCTTGCCACTCATCCACCTCTGTGCTCTTTTCCTCATCTCTCTCCTCCACCCTGTCTGCCTCCCTCCATCCCTCCCGTCTCCGACTGTTTTCCTGTCAGTATCATGTTTGGAAAGTTAGCCTGCGGGTCAGCCTGGGGCTCGTAAATTTGTCAGCGGCAGCGCGGTTGAAAGGGAGGCTACTTGCTCGGGAGGGTCAGGAGCATCTGTGCTCACATGGGGCCTTTTTCTCACTGTGGACCCACGGTTGTTGTTTCAGGCACGTCCTCTACGGAGAGACGACCAGCCTGGGAACATGTGAGGGGCCGCGGGGTGCAGCGCTCTCTGTGACACCAGTATGTGATGAAGACCTCTTGTATAACAAGGCGGGAGTTCTTGTTGTTGAACAAGTTCTTTCAAATACACTCCAAGTATCAGTGCAGACGCACACAGGTCACATGTGTCGCTATTTGCGTACTCGTTAGGATTCATTCCCTAACCCCTGAGCCTGACCTTTGAGGTAAACTCCCCCTAACACACTCATCAGTCAAATGAACAGCTATTGTTGATCCACTTTAGGTTTCTGGGTCCAATCTGTTTTACGGGAATGTATTTTTATAATTTGTAAGAATAAATGGCTAAATGATATTTACGTCGACCACAGGTGCAATAGACTTTTGCAATTGCTGGCTGTTAAAATACTTCCTTTTTTTTTTTTTTTAAACAACACTCGACCAAAATGCAGTGCAGCCACAATACACATTTAACACCCCTCTTCCACAAACTAAATTAAACACATCTGACTTATTTCAACAGATTTACGTCTTGTACAGAAAATAAATAATCACAACATAGAACAAAACAAAACAAAATTTTCTTCTGAACAAAACTATTCCATGTGTAACAACAACCTTCAAGTCATGTCCTGATGCTAACAGCAACGGACCGACACACTGGGCAATGCCAGCAACTCTGTGAGGCTGTGCTGGTTAAAAACTAAATCTATCAGCTGACGCAAAACCAAAGTCGGTGGGCTTCAACCTCTCGGACTGAAGGTCTGTATAAATTCTCATGACAATCCATCCAAGGGATGTTGAGATATTTAAATTGTGACCAAAGTGTTGGACCGTCCGACATGCGTCATATTTCTACTTGTTCTGACTATTAAATACCTCCACAAGGACATTTGTGTGCACATACATTTGTATCCGCGGCTTGCAGGACACCCTCCTTCCTCTGTTCTTTCAAGGTCACAAAAGGCTTTAAATCATCTTTCATCTGCCCCTGTCTCATCACTCAAGCATCCACTGGGTGTGCCTTTTTCCTTTTGTTTCTTGCCTCCTTCCTCTATACGTTTTTCATTTACTTGAGATAAATCCCTGCGGGCTTCCCAGTGGCTCCACAGAGGAATGTGACAGCAGGAATGTTTGCCATGACATTTACGTCGCTCCTGACGGCAGCGGTCATCTCCATTACCAGAACGAGAGCAAACGACGGGGTCACCACGATAATGGACTGAGTCCACTGGGCACACGAGGACACGCCAGTCCGAAGTTCAGCGGTTCACAACCTCTTTTAACACCGTGATGGACGAGAAATTCCAAAGACATACCAACTAGTGTTTACAAAAAGACAAATCATATGCCCAGTACTGTGTGACCCTGCAACGCCAAATGGATCCTCATACAGACGTCGACAGTGTTAACGAATGAGCCCGATAGTGATTTTATGGATAATGCAAAAATAGACGCAGAATACTCCTGAAGTCCTGAAATAACGAGAACATGGAATGAAGTTTCTGTAGAAGTACGAGATTCTTTATGTATTTTTTTATTTCTTTAAAATCATGGTAATTTTGAATTCGGGGACATCCACCATGATACTTGGCATTGGATCTAAAACCTCATTTTTTGTGTCTCCCACTCTTATCAGCATTTCCTTGAGCTATGTTTACAGTCACAAATGTTTCCCTCACTTATTCTAACAGGGGCCACTTCGAACTGCTGTGAAGCTGCAAAACTGTGAGCGATTATGTCACTAATATTGTCGTTTAAAAATAAAAGATGAATGTCGGGTTCAAGCACAAGTGTGTCGCGATTCAGTGTTGATGCAGTTTGCACTAAAGCCACCGACGACATCTCCAAGTAGCATCCTATTATTTTGCTTTTTCAGTCACTTCGAACCTCATCACATGCACCTAAACTCAAACACAGCCCGCAGGTGTGTTTAACTTTCGACAGAATGGGTTTGGTGGCTTTGGTAACGCAGTGTTCTGGGGGAAACACAGGAATCAAAACAAAGAGACACATTTGTTTGCGTCTTTTGCCTCTCGGTTTCCTTCCTTGTCTCTCTCTTTCACATATACAAACTCTGTATATACAAACACAGTCTTGCAAAAGCACACACACACACACACTAATTCAAGGTTAATGATCTCCTCTGCGTGGCCTCCTCATAGACAGTTAAACACAAGACAAAGGATGACAGCTTTACGGCGCTTTTAGCAGGAAAGAGACATGCAAGAGTAAACACTCTCTCTCTCCGCCTCTCCTCGTTTTAAGCCCACAAACTCAGAAGCACATGCACCGATACGAGCGGTTACAACGATCCCGAAACACGCATGCCAGACTACAACCTTTGTTGTCGGGCATTTTGATCCCTCCGACAACAACACAGTGAAAAGTCACGATTGCCCATATGACATATGAATATTAGACCTAATGTGCACTTGCGTGGAAATGTGTAAGTAGCTTCATAGACATGCTTACTTATGCTTTGGGCTCAAAGACATGGGATTTGGAAAAAGATGAATGGTTGTGATGACTACTTTAATATTAAAAACTAACCCATTTATCATAAAAACAGCAGCAGTTACTAAAATATAATACAATTATGTTAATATATTTAATAAGATGACAGATGACAGAAGAAAAGATCTCTTTTCTCATTTCTGTCGATACCTTGTTTTTCTTTTGTGCTGGAAAAGCCTTTACAACTGGATTTGGACAACCAGACCATCCCGTGAAACCAATACTGTAATCAATTTGTTTCATACTGAGCCAGTCGAGCAATATATCATGCATCTGTTTACGTGAGCTCGTGGAGAAGGCCCTCACATCAACCTGTTTCTGATCAGCTGCCTCCTGTTGCACACAATGCGGTCAAGATTTCTTTTCTGAGGTTTACAGCAAAGATTTGACGCAGGGCAAAGGCGGCGAGTGAAAGATGTGTCGAGGCAGACGAATGCATGGAGAAAACAACAGATGTGTGAGAGGACAGCGAAGCTCTGCCCCGTCCTGCTTGAAGCACGACAGAACAAACAGAGCAAATTCCTCCATGCCGGCACCCAGAGGTGATAAATGGGAGCAGCGGGCCCTCATCAGATGTTCCGCCAGGGTTATCTGCTCCGTTCGAGAGATCGTTACCAGCCGCGAGTGTGCCGCACTTCACCTCCTTATCTCGTCACACTCCTCCATCCCGCGCCACTATCGCTCCCAACTGGAATGTCTGACGAAGACACGCGAGACAGGACGGGGAGCAGGGATGAGGACAGAGAGAACAAACAAGGCATAGACGTGTAATCTCTGTACTTAGCCCCAATCTCTGATGCCATCTCGTCCAGTTGGAGAGTTATGGCGTGAGAGGGAGCGATATCATCGGGGTGGGTGGGCGAGCGGGGGGGGGGCGGATGTGTGCGAAGCTGGATGTTAAGAGCAGGGTGTGTGACAGAGACGACTTCAAGTGTAAATGGAATGCTCTCTTATAAATGGCTATCTGCTGACCTTGAGGTCAACCAGCCCTGTGTGTGTGTACATCTCCATCTACGCATTCACCCGCTGCAAAAGGTTCGCTGCTTCAAGTCCTCCACCGACGGAGGACAATGCTGACAGGAGTCGTGCACATACTCAGACACACTGTGCGAACAATAGAGGTGTCCCGTAACACCTCGTCATTTACCACAGACATGGAGCTGGACTGGAAAACACATAATCGGGTTAACCAGAGACGTTTCCCGCATCAACCCTATTTATTTCTTGAGGCTGCTGTGTGTTTTGCCAAAGAGTTGACAACCAATACAGTTCAAACATGAGAAAAGGGAAGCACTTTAAAACACTGTAACTCAATGAGCAGTATTATTTGTACATCTTGGGCCGTGCTTGAACATCACTGCAAGTTCAAGCTAAACTTGTAGCGGCGGTGAAATATCTGATACTGTAAACAGATGAAAACAAGCGCGGAGGTTTGTAGTTTGTTAATGTAACTTTTCTCACCGTTGCGGGAAGGTTTCGACTGCCAAGTTTATGTCTCAGAAAAGATCCATTAGTCCGCCGCAGCATATCTTGAATTCCTCGCTTAACTTCTGGCTAATATTGTTTACGGTATGCTGTAAGTTGAGGTGACGTGACGGGTGGTCCTCGGTTCTGTTCTGGTTTCGGAGACTTTGCAGGAAGTGTTTCGAGACGGTTTCGTGAACATTTTCCGTAGCTCCTTTCTGCATCAAACAACTGACTCTTTGATCGGAGCCAACTAATTATGTGATCATGCGGGGGCTTTGCGACACGTTTCTCAGCATAGGAAGTGGCTTACCTGGGCTAAGGCGCTGAGGAATGCAGCCAGGCATCATAAGACAAGGAAAACAGACGCTTAAAAAGGGCATTTCATTTCAGAATAAGCCCAGGGCCGTCTGCGCCCAGCTAATCTCCTGAAAACCCACTTCTTAAAACTGTCTGGCTTGTTTGCCTTTAAAGTGCGGGAGGTAGGGTAGTAGAAAGCTCGGCTGTTGACTTTGGTAAGAGGTGAAGTGACAGCTCAGCTATTGCCATGCAATGGGGTGTGCAGAGACAGAGAGGAGATGAAGAAGAAAGGGAGAGAGCAGTCATGATGACAGACGAGTGCACAAAAGCATAACATAATCGTGTAATATTTGAGCTACAGGACGCAGGTATGATTGATGTCTCCTGACTTGGAACAGCCTTAAGATGGGCTGCAACAACTTTACAAGTACAGCCACTTTATGCATTTTGGGCAGATTGGATAGCTGTCTGATATCAAAACTGTATTTGAGACGGATTAAGAGGCTGAGAGGATGTTTAGATGAGTGACGATTGGGTCTCGCTCAAAGTCCATCCAGCTACATTATAGTTGTTGTTAATAGAATATATATATATAAATATATATATATACAGTATATACTGTGAAACTGCAAAGTCCTCTGTCAATAATTGCAAATGCACACAGAGAGACTCACAAATGCGCACAGAACAATTCACAAATATATATTCAATATACAAATGCACACAGAAGAATTTACAATTAATTCAATTTATGTTATTCAACCCGATATCACAAATTACAAATTTGCCTTAGAGGGCTTAACAATCTGTACACACTTACACATTTAGACTCACAAATGCAAACACATTTGTGCATAGGTTTTTGACACTCACCTGCCGTGGCTCCATTTCAACATAGACCTAATCAGATGTCACCCTCATGTTCAACCAATCACATGAGCACTCCCCTCTACGGCGGAAATGAAGCGAATGAGATTGTTTGAAAACCAGGACAACATCTGATTGGCTACAGATAGGTCTATGTTGAAAAAAGTGCATTTGCAAATCGAACCTCGGCAGGGGCGTCTCAAAAACCCCAAAACAAATGCAGTGCGATCGACAAACAAACAAATTGTAATTTATTTACGTATGCATTGGAATGTATTTGTGAATCGCTCTGCGTGCATTTGTAAATTGAAAATATTTGTGAATTGTTCTGTGCGGATTCGTGAATCTTTGTGTTCGCATTCGTGAGTCTCTCTGTGTGCATTTGCAATTATTGAGACTGATCTGACCCCATATTCAATCATATACAGCTTTAGGTGCATTTAAACCATCTTCTGGACTGTAGAAGTAGACCATGATTTTAGCATTTAGCCTGTGAAAACCAAGAGAAATTAAATCAGATCTGTGATCTGGTCAACGGAGACACATTTATGTGTTTATTAAAACTCATCTGGATTTTATTCAACAATAAGACACTTGAAATGACAAGTGTAAATAGGGCCTTAGAACAGAAAACAGGAGGGTGGGGTGAAGTGTACCTGTAAACAACGAAAGGGTATTTAAAAGTGGAGGGGAAATACAACAAGAATTACTTTAAAACTATGAATGTATTTTCTTGGATTATTATGGGACCTTCCCTCTGGTGAGACCTAGCACTCAGTCATACAATGGGAGCTTTGGCTGCGCTCTGAGCCGAGCTCAGAGGGGCCTCCGCACCTGTCTGTCTGGCTGGCACGAAAGAGCAACGGCAAAGCAACCTCATTACAGTGAAATGCAGATGACACATCACCAACATTTGGAGTTCCTGCTCTGTGACCCGTGAAACCAAAGCCATTTCTGTGCATCCTTGACTCACCGTAACCACGAGGTAACAGCTCAACCACGAAAGCTAAACGTGATAGGAATAGCTCATTTCCCCCTGCAGACTAGTATAGCCCTCACTGTGGCTGCGGATATTTGCTCAGCAATGTGTCTCATTAATTGAGGGAGCATTGGCCTCTTTGTTTTCCCACTTCTTACCAATATTGCTCAGAGTCTCCCAATTCACTCCACAATATCTTACCTTGTGGGAGATTAATAGAAGGTCTGTAACCAGAGACCAGCATCCGACAAGAGCGGGTCATCCTTTTTCCACTAAATATGTCTCAACTGGAGTTCTCCTTAAATATTCTAATAAGAAAGACGCATTTAACAGAATACTGCAATGTCTTCTCTGGATTCCCTGCACATATAATATATATTAAATTACATGTATCTCTTTAAAAGATTATATGTTTCTTCCTAGCAATAAAATGGCGAAACCCCTTCATGTTCAAATTCCATGTGTGCCTGCAGAGAGATCCCAGGCCTTGCTGTCCGAAGGTGTCCCTCAGAGTTTTCTTGTAAACAAACAAAGGTTATGTTTACATTCAGTGTTATTCGCCATAAAACATCAGCAAATCTGATATTACGGCATCCTGTGTTGTTTACATCCATGTTAACAGCTTGCCGTCTTCTTGGTTGCCTCTGCTGGTGCATTACAGCATATCTTGGCAGAATCAATCATAAGAAGCTATTGACAGGAATGTGTATTGCAAATGGCACGGAGGCCAACAACACAGCTGCATCGCTCTAGAGAGCTCAGGGACTCCACAGGGAGCCTTGAACAGTGGCCGCTGCCGTTCCCCGAGCAGCCTGCTGTGCATTAGGACATGTTGGGAGCTGCAGCGTGTCACACAGCGTGAGTCATTCAGCACAGAGTGTCGCTTCACTGGACCTCAGTGGAAAACAGGACGTCCGCAAGGCAAACAGCGACGCACGCGCTTTTCTAGGAATGAAGATGAAAACGGAGCTGGAAAATATACTTCTCATCCCACAATTTCAAGTTTTCCACCACTTGCTTAGCTCTTTCCTCTTTTCTTTTTTTCTCAATGGGTCATTCTGAACAAGTGATGAAAGCTAAGGAGAATGGATGACTGAACAAGAGGTCGACATGAATCATGCAGAGGGTAGGAGGGGTGGGGGGGCATATGGTTCGCAGTGAGCACTTGAGACTGGATGTAACGCAGGGGCTCTTAAATTTATTAGAAGCCCGAGAGAATCCCCTCAAAAAATGAGCTCTCTCTCTGTGCTACTGCCGCAGCTGGCTGTGAAAGACATCAGTTGACGCCGAAGCTTAAATCACTGACAGCGTTTTATTTGCTATGGGTCAGTTTAAAGTCTGAGATTCTTACATGTTCACCCAGGGAGGATTTGCTGGTGTAAGAAAGGCGACTCCAGCATTAAATCAGATCACCAGTGTAAAAGGAGCCGCTACATTCTTCCTTCCTTTGATTTGGTTCCACAAACACAGATTACGGGGGAAGGTGCCTCTCGGTGAATAAATCTGCTTTAGGCTCGGCCTGTTAATCCTGAGCCATGTTTTTCATCGTTTCAGAACGATTGCTCATCTTCTCCACTGTTCTTCTTTTCCTTTATCTTGACTTTAATTTGTAGTTTCACTTTGGCCACACATGAAATCCAGATTTTTAGGCTGGTTTGAAACAAGAAGGGACCACCCAAGAGGGTTTCGGGCCTCTTTCTACTGTAGCTTTCTAAATCAATCCAATCGAGTTGGAGACACATTAAAAACTAATCGTATGGCGATGACACACGGTAGTCGTGCAAGGCCTTATTTGCAAAGCAGATGGAAAGCCTTGGCCTGTCCAACATTAATTACAATCACATTCGGGGAGGAAGCCATCCCTCCTCCAGGGCGGTTAAGACTCTGTGTACGGCTGGAGGAGATGGCAACCTAATCCCCCAGTCACCGCAGAAATCTGAGGGAATCGTCAAAAGATGCACAGGATGCGATTAATCAAAGTCAAGAGCCAGATGTGCAACAACACAGAATAAACCCAAACTGACACAGCACAGGAATACCAAAACCACAGACACACAAACACCGCGCCGCCACCATCACACTCCTACACAGAAGCCAACAGAGGAGGTTCGATATTTGAGGCCAAAGCGAAGGCCTCCTGAAAATCTGGTATTCGTCAACACATGTTGCCACACTCAGAGGACCAATAAGTAGAAACATTTGTTTGTTTGTTTCTAACTCCAGAACTATTCCTCTTCTTCTGAATGCGTACGACTGAATCACTATTTAATCGTTCATAAAGGTGAGGTCTAAAATATTTCAAGGACTTCCTGTTTCAGTGAAAGTCAGAAAAAACATGAGCCTTCATTCTTTAGCAGTGAAACTTTCTTCTCACTGCTCTCACGGTCGCATCATGACAATGCCCTTAGTTCCCAAGAAGAATGACAATCAATCTGGATTTAAGCCTCCTTGTCCACCAGCGCCTCTGTTTATCTTCAGGCACGTTGTTTAGAGTCTCCCAGTAAACACTGGAGCTGCTAATGGAAGGAAGGCCTTTGGGCTTTTATGTTCCAAACTCGTTATGATTAAAGTGTCCCTATTTATCGTCATTGGAGCTAATTAAAGACAAATCTGCTTGAGTAACACAAACATTGCGACGCAATTTACGCACAGAAACCGCAACTCGCTGCGCTGGAGGTCAACACCAGGAATAGCTCGTTCTATACAAATACCCGCGGTGGTGGTTGATGACTTGCTGAGGATACAATATATACAGTATTTTCCCTGCGAAGACATAAATCATGGAGTAGATTGCACAGCAGGACTGATCACAGAATGGTGGTTGTATGAGCCGAGGACAGACAATCTACCCGGAGAGGACGTGTAACAACAAATTACTCATCAGGTTTTCTATCCCACGGAGGAGATGAGGGAGTCTGTGATCACACAGTGAGCTATGGGACGTCACCAGACGTGCACTGGTGCGTCTGTTGAGCGAGAGCCCTGTGATTAAATTAAACTATGGGTCATCTATGAACTCCAGGTGTCTTCGAAGTCCAATGTGATAAAGAGCTAAATAACTGATTCCAACGCGTGATCCTGATCTATGCGTCTTTAAAAAAATCCTATGACAACATTTTTCGTGTAGGCTTTTCCCGAGCCAGCCTCCACTTCAACCTTGCTGATGCCAAACACCTGTTCACCCGTAGTTCAATCTCTCAAAAGGAGATTTTCCATTTGATGTATCGTTATAACCACGTGGGAAGATGTAAAGTAAAATAATCACACAGGAGCGCAATTACGCACACAAACACAAAATCGCCGATACATTTAAATAGTTTCTGATAACTTACCTTGGTTAACGAAGCTCATCACCATATCTGCGTCATTTAGAAAGGATGTGTCTTGATATGTGGCAAGAGGAGGACTCTGGGTCGTCCGCATGGACTCATACCGGTCCAGGATGCCTTCAACTTGGCTCTTCTCCTCGCTCGATATAGTGTTGTATAAGTCCAACATAAAAAGTGGAGCGGAGTTGTATTTTCCGTGTGACAGATGCGGTCTCGGTCTGTGGGGCAGGCCGAGGATGGACAGGATCTCTTTCTGCATCTCCCTCTTCTCGTGCGTCCGCAGCCGCCGGTGGATAAACCCCGGGTGCACTTCGTTGTTTCCATCCAGTGAATAATTACTCCCCGCAACCAGGAACATGCAGTAATAAGCGCTGCACCACAATCCGACCAAGGCAAGCCAGCAGCTGGTCATGGTGTTGCCCCGCCGTGCTCTCCGGAGTCTCAAGTGTGTCTGTCTTGGAGCTTCAGTTGCCTATCCAAATGTAAAATAGGCGTAATGGTAACCAATGTCCGTCGGAGCGCGTGGTTATCTTTCACAGCCGCAGATCAAAAGCGAGAAAAGCTTTGCGAATCAAGCCATTTGAAATACTTCCTAAAGAGAAATGTGCAAAATAGTGTGGGTCCTGCTTTCATTTCTGATTCCCGTAGCGCGCTGTGCTTCTTCAGGATATAGTGCACCATGAGAAACTTTATTCTGAGCGCTGCGGTAAATCGGTCAGAAGACACCGTTTGATACGATGTTGTTAAATAATAGAATAAGTCCACTGACCGAAGACATTTTACTGGAGCGGACGTGTTTGCGCTCCAAACAAATAAGATGTTCCAACGTTGCGCGCTGACAAAAGCCGCCCTTTAATAGTGGAAGTGGTCTCGGCGACGCTCATCTACTCCTGCGAGCTGGGTGTGAGAGTCTAACAGAATCAGCAGGTTGCAGTTCATAATATGCGCGCGCGTGTACGTATGTGTGTGCGTGTGTTTGTGTGTGTGTGTGTGTTCGGAAAACCGCCCACTCCGTGCGCACTTAGCCAGAGGTGGAGCTCTTCAGGCGACAAGGACAACTCCAACATCATATTTCCATAAGTTGTTCGTAGCAGCATAACATCCCGTCTATTATAATATAAACACGTCTACGTTGCATTGTTATTGCTCAATGTTCCGGTTGCGTTTTAAAGTTGTTGTTTTTTTGCAGCTGGCCTGCACTTATTATGTTCCCAAAAGGTTACACTATTGTTAACGCTCGGGTAGTTGCGCTCTCTTAGCACATATTCCCCCGTTTGACAAAGTCCTCACTTCAACGATATTGTCCCATCTGCCATAATGAAGGATCACATCTTCACACAGCCAGAGTCCGGGAGTTTTCCGACCCCGCTGGAGCAGCGAGAGTACATGTTGCCCAGTTGAGGCACGACCCCTGACGATGGAGTTGGAAACAGCAAGCAATGACGCACGGCAACCTACAGAGGAGAAGCGATCCGATCTCCTACACAAATAAACGGTCTTCGTTTGCTAATTAATTGTACATTTTAGCATTTAAAATCGAAACCAGCTGCAGGATGGGGCTGCCCCTTTAAGTCGCCGCCTCTGTTGAAGTTGAACAAGTTCTAAATAATAAACTGATAGCTTCAGGTCTGAAAATATATTTTTTTTTTACAAATGTAACCAGTGCTCAATGAACAGCTGGACATAAACCATACATCTCTGTGTGAAACGAAAAGGAATTCATTTAAATCCTTATTTCCCGCTCCCCTTCCTCTTCCTCTGATCATTCCATTCCCCCTAACCTGTGTTATGTCTTCATGGCCCCTTCAGACGGTGATGGTCCTGGTGATAAGGTCCAAAGGTGTCCATATCTCTCGGTGTCTCTGCTGCTGCCAGAGCCTGTATCTTATCTAAATGTGAAGAGTGAGAACCAGCATCAAAGCTACACGTACCACCAACACACACACACACACACACACACACACACACACACACACACACACACACACACACACACACACACACACACACACACACACACACACACACACATCTATAGCTTTCAGACTAAATACAACAGCTAATAAACCAATTATCATATTACTACTCAACATAACTCCGTCTCCAGCGTGTGAACAAACAACGCTAGGTTTGTGCCTATTCACTAATGTAATGTATTAGTATTACTTGCAATCATTTTGTAGGGCGTGCCATACAAGAGGAGATATTCACATTTTTAAATGTTCTTCCCACCGCAGAAATGCTGTCAGTAGCTTATGAAAATAATGTGCAAAGACTTGGATCAGCTGGAGACGGCCCTGTGCGTATACGTGTGTGTGTGTGTGTGTGTGTGGGTGGGTGTGTATATACAGTATATATATATATACATATATGTATGTATATGTGTGTGTGGGTGGGTGTGGGTGTGTGTATATACAATATATATATAAAGGTGTGTGTGTGTGCATTTGTGTGTGTATAAGAGATAAAACCAGGAGATGAAACCCTACAAAAACGAACCAAACTGAAGACATCCTACCGAGCTCACAGAACCTCTAAAGACGTCATTTATCAGATTGTTTAGTTTTTCTTGGACTCAAAATTCCCATTTACTTAAATGAAAGCTTATATCTGATTTACAACACAGATTTAGTGGTTGAGCTAAGACTTCTTTCATTGGCTAGGATATGGAATGGTGAGTTTCCTCAAGATACCTTTTGGCTCTTGCACTGAACACAGAGACGGGGAATATCGTCATTCTGTGGGTAAACCTAGGAAAGGAAAAGGGGGATTTTAACAACCTCATATGAGTCAGCACTAGGTGACAAACAGCATGGAATCTATGTTTTAAACCTTGACGGGCCATTACCTTTGGGCATGTGTCATATTAAACAAACACAGGCCGGCACAAAAGCATCCACAGCTATGTCTTCATCCTCCTCCTCGGTGCTGTCCAGTGCTACCTCGACATTCCTGATATAAACAAGCTGCACACTTAGGGCTGAAAATTATTGAAAAAGCGCTTAATACTTCTATACGTCCTTAACATTATACTTGACATAAAGCAACTGTATGTGGGTGTGTCTGCGTGTGTGTGTGTGTGTGTGTGTGTGTGTGTGTGTGTGTGTGTGTGTGATCGGAGGCAGAGCAGGTGATGTGTGTGTGTGCTGGCTGAATTGGAAGTAGAGGGAGGAGGAGGAAACATTAAACAGAGGTTCTGTGTCCTGTCATCACACTGTCTAGACAGGACACCTAGACCTAATGAGGTCTTAGTCTGCCTGTATCTATCTCTTTTGCACACACACACACACACATACAAATCTCCATATATCTTGGTTTTTGTGAGACATTTTTATTTAACAGCATTAAGAAAGAGTTCACACAAACTCGGACACAGAGCGAATGTTGTACGCGTGTATGTGCTCATCGATGGTGCACACACACACACACACACACACACACACACACACACACACACACACATCTGTCCGACACACAAAACGAAGGGGAAGCATGCTCCAAGACCGTAGGAATGTTTACACCTGGCACAGATCTGACGAGAGGTGCTGAATGTTCTGCAATAATTACAGCATACTGCTATACGGTTACGAGGTCACACCAACATACGGGCACATATCCCAGTAATCAAGTGTTTGTCAAAGGAACAATGGTGAGCGCTCCATGTTTACTGCTTTTTATGCTTATTAAAATCTTTTGTGATGAATTTGTTTTGTGGTCACGACCATCCTATAGTTCTGCATCGCCCATCGCAAACCGATAACTAGTGATTGTCCTTGACAATGTGCTTTCAAAAAAAGGAGGCGCAGGTCCCATTTCTTTAAACAACATGTATTTATCATTCATAAATAATAATACAAAATAGAATCAGCTTGCAGTTGTGCATAAAGAAAATGAAAGTTGAAGTCTCAAAAGTCCTTTAAAAACACCTGTGCACATGCTGCTACTGAGATGTGGAGCTTTGTGTCTTGTTATTTTGTTTTTTAGATAACATTACTCCAACAACTATATAATTAAACTAATTGACAGATTCTGATGGATGACAGGAATTCCATCTCATACTGCTTGGCCTCCTAGACAGAGGGAGACAGATTTAACCAATTTTTTTAAAAATGCTTTTGGAGGTTAGCAAACTTGAGAGGGAAAAATTCACAAACAGTTTGATGGTCATTATTTAAAATAAGTACATCAGTGAAATAATCTTCCTGTATTTTGATATTATAAGTATGAATGTGAATGTGTAAAATGTAGCTGTGTGAAGGAGTGAAAGACGCTTCACATGGAGGAGGAGCGGTGGGCCTGCAGACACTGCTGAGGGAAGCAGCTCATCAGATAAGCACATACACAACATTATGCACACAAAGGAAATGCAGCCGCTCACAATTTTGGAAATGCGTACATGTCAATCTGGCAATAACTTTTTTAAGTCTTTCTAAGGTCGCCGGCCCTTCCCTGCTGCTTCCAAGCTCCTCAGCTCCCTCACCCACATGAAAGCACGTAATATCCAGATCAGTCCAATGGAAAGAACTACGCCTCACGACGCCACACTTTGATGCTCCGTGTGTAGTATGTGCTGGTGAGCTGCTACTTCTTCGCTCTCCTCTGATGTTAAAGTGAGCATCCCTCAGAGAGGCCAATTAGACCGAGGCTTGACTGTGGGAAGAGGAACTTCCTGAAAGAATTAAGCTAATCTTTTTCTAACGTCTAAGGAGAGAGAGGGGGGGCTGGGGAGGGGATGGATTTGCACATGGAAAGGCTTGTTGGGGGCATTTTAAGGATACGGCAGCGTTCATGCATTTACATTAAACAGGAAATGCCCTATTGAAATGGATGCACAACTTTATCCTCAGACTGCTGCTTGAAGGAGTGAGGAGAGGGGAGTGCTGGTGGTGAGTTATGGCTTCAGCGCAGTGTTGGAGCCAAATTAAGAAAACAGATCTGCTTTTGTATTTTGTCTGATCGTACCTGCCAAACAGTTTCTGAAAAGCTTTGAATCCTGAATGAAAACGGTTCACAGGCCTGTTTCTCTGTGTGGTCTTCATGACTTCATGTCTCAACCCCCCATGCAGCCTCCCCCATACCTGGTCTTCACCTCTCTGCCATTTGTCATCAAAGGTCCTATAATACTACAATGCAACACATCTTCACTCTCTTCGTATGATGCACTGGACGACATTCATGTTGTCTTCATCTTTCACTTGTCAACATGTTGTGGGTAGAAGACTCTGGACATATTTCACTACCACAAGATAAATCCACAAAAGCAATTGGTTGACTGATGAACATGAAATTTAAAAATGATGTAAAAATGCGATGTACAAAGTGTGGTATAGTATTTCTAATGTATTGAGGTGTGACCATGATGCGGCACTGATTACCACAGAATCTATAACACCAACACCTTAGTCATCAGGAAGAACTCTGTTATCTGGTCCGTATGGGCAAACACATCCTGTGCTCCTATTGGCCGTTCAGTCAGAACCAGGTTGAGGGCTCCTGACTGATGGATGAGACCGCACTGTGCCTCCTTTAACTAGGGGAAGTGCTGGAGGAAGATGGGATGAGAGTTCAGTATGAAATATAGTCCTGTTGGCATAAAGAGACCAGTGACTTTATCCTCATATATACTCAAAAGTTAGTCAGTTCTCGTCTTTTATCCAGAAAAAGATTGAACTATTCTCTAATTGGAACTTCTTCAATAGGAGCATTGACTACATTTGTATATTAAATAATTGTGATTTGGACAAAACAAGCAATTAAAAGGTGTCATCTTGGGATCTAACCAAAAGTCTATTTTCTTGATTTTGCAACACATCTGACTGATAAATCAAAAAGAAAACAACACAAATAATGATGAGTTGCAGCCCTCTGCTGCCCTGTTGCTCGAGAGTATTTGGAGATTCCTGTGCCAGTGTAAAATGTATCCAACATGCTTGAATTACCAGGAGACAACAACGTGGATTACTTACTGTGAAAGTTGAAAGGAAGGCCACTGTACCAGTGGATTGTGAAAACAGCCAAATAAATGTTTACTACATAATATACTTCTGGCATTAATCTAGATTATAGCTGTCGGGGGAGCAAAGTATTGAAACAATTGTACTCCTTAACTGTAACTCTGCTTTCTTTCAGTCAGAAGGTATAAACTCAAAACTCCTCCTTACTCCCAGTCTCTCTGGGCACATTTACATTATTACTGTGTGTACCGCACAGAAAAAGGGAGAGGAGGGAGAAACAAGAGCAGAGAGAGTACACTGCAAGGTACAGTAAGCTTCTGGCATCTGTCCTAATTTCTAAAGAGCACCAGCTGGAACTGGCATATTTTCTACCGTTCAGCACTCCCAAGTTCCACGCCACAATCCCGACTCCCTAATTCCTCCAAGTTGCTGATTCTATTTGACCGCCCCTTATTGAGAGCACATGTGTCGGACATGTTTTCATAACCCCAAATCATCATGCTAGCTTTCAGGGTCCCCCCCCCCCCATCCCCCTTCCCTTCTTTCATTCTGTAGGGAGTCGTGGAAATACTGTGATTCTATTGATAGATACTCTGCAAGCCGCTCTCTGTCTCAATGCCGTTCAAATAAATTAAAGGGGAATACATGAAATACCAGCGCTAATACACATGCGACCAATCCGGGGGCCTGGTTTTGGGTTCAGACAGTCAGCACATACGGCGCTCTGACAGACAGAAGACTGTGATTAGGTGGGGGAGGAGGGGGTGGGTGGGTTACGCTGTCTGCTAAATAATAGATTTCACTCAATTTTTCATCCCCCGTTAGAGGAGTGTGTCCTGGTGAAGAGTAAATTACAGCGTGTACGGCTGGGCACCCCAACATCAATGACGGCTGAATTCCTATCGCTGCAATTCAACTGTAGGAATAGCACAGGCCCTTGCAGCGCAGGTGTGTGTCTGGGTGTGTGAGAGGTTCAAGGTCTTTTCAATATTTACTGAGGCAACACCGGAGAGTGTTTTCAGCCGGTTTTGCTCCGTGGAGCTTTGTCTTGCACCACATGTGACTACACACACTTACACGCACAGGAGAATTCCTATACAAGTATGTCTGTACAACACACACACACACACACTATCCTGTGCACCCACAGCCCTATCAGATGAACTCAGCTCATTTATCAATGACTTTGAGCTATTTCAACCATTTATTTTTTCATTGCTTTTAGCAATTTTAACAGTTCCTCACAATTCTATTTGAACCACTTATCTATTACTTTTATATTATTCAACCATTTTAGCAGGACATAACATTTTTCACAACATATTAATTACTTTTAGCATTTTCCAAATGTATTAATTATTATGTTTAGCTATTTAAACTGTCTATTTATTTCTTTTAGCTATTTTAACCATTTAAAAATACTACTAGCTTGCTTTATTTATTTTTCATGACTTTCAGCTTTCCATTCAAAATGATTTATTGATTATTTTAGCTTACTATTTCGATAGTTTCTTCATTACCTTTTAGGCATTTATTTCATCCATCTTTCCATTTTATTACCATTACTATTTTAGCTAACTATTTTGACTTCCCCATCAAATCATTATTTACTTTCTTTCTTTCTTTTGCACAGCTACTCTACAGTGTGTCTTTCTTCTGGTGACTGAGTACTCATTGCTGTAGTCCTGAGCAACAGATGCTTGATGGTCTTTGGAGTGCAAAGAGCGTCACCATGTCGTGTCCAGCACTATCAGCCTTGATTACAGCAACAGACAGAAAGAGGAAGTGAAAATAAATGCGGAAGAGACAGGAGGCTGTCCAGAGAACAGTGAGAGGAAGACAGAGCCTGACTCTAAGAGGGATAGATAAAGAGCCAGGTTGACCTCCAGTCTGTGTGTCTTTGGTGCTGCTGTTGGCACCATCGCTATCAGCAACCGGAAGGATCTCCCTTCTTATCCACAGCTCTCGTCTCCAGCACCTCCAGCCCTCACCCTCCTCTCCCTGTCTGATAGTCCCGTCTCTGATGTGTCCCGTTTGCTGGAATTTACACAGACCTGCGCTTTGTGCCACATGAATGGGAGCCGAGAGATTGGAAGAGACTCATTGAAGTAGTTTTAACTCAAAAGGCATGTTTGGCTTGAAAGACGATGGCTGAGGCGAAGAGCGCTGGCTTCTGATCCCCTATTCCAAGTTTCATAGAGAAAAAACGCCTGGCAGAGATCCTGATACAAGATAATCAGTTAGAGTCCGCGGAACCAAAAGTCTGGATTTGTTATTGTTGTTCTCCAGTAATGAGCTTCAAATTTGGAAAGGAGCCCTCCACTGTCTTGTTCGAAGCAGCCCAACGTCAGGACTGTGGCTTGTTGTTAACAAGGTTGAGCATGAATCAGCCGAGCCTATTGTTTCATAACTAAATATAAGTGGTGTAGCTCTTCCGGCATCATCGGGCCATCACATCTTATCTGGCAGACGTGAAGGAGAAGTTTCGGGGGAAAGTTCACCTGGAAAGACTGTTTGCTCTCCTGGCTCCTCAGTGGTGGAATGAGCTCCCCACTGACAGCAGAAAGTCTCTATCTGGATTAAAACACAGATTTGCACTTCAGTGGCACTTAAATAGCTCTTACTTATGGTACTTTTGTAGTTCGACTATGCTGAGGAAATGTTACTTCCTGTATTCTTGTTGTTCTTAGTTTGTACTCTAGGTTGAAATGCACTTATTGTCAGTGGCTTTGGATAAAAGTGTCTGCTAAATGACATGTAATGTAAAAGTAGGAACCTTGTATACTTGCACAGAGTTGGACATAATGTGTCTGCCTGTTATGTGGCGACACCGTTCAGGTCTTCCTGGATCCTATTTGAGTCATCACAAACGGTTTCAGTAAGAAACTTAGGTCTTATGTATTTAGGTTTGTAATGTTCTCAATATGCATTAATGTAAATGTTTTTATTAAATCTTTCCGTAATATTTAAACAGTCCAAAAAAAATTATGAAACAACGCTCTCAAATACTTGAATTTACAATGCATAATGGCCTTTAGAAAAATTATAAATAAGACATAATGTCAGAGTTTCCTTTGTCTTTGCTAAAAATGGTGACATACATTTTAAAATACACATTTAGAAAAGAGCTTCATCTATGGGTTTCAACTTTAACAACCAACGCTGCATATGAGTCCTGATTGCATCTGTACATATATTTTAGTACATTAGTATACTTAATCATGTGCCGTAAAATTACAAGCAGCAACATGTGAAATCAAATCAGGCGGCAGTTATTGAAGTTATTTATTCACACCGCTGAACGCCAACCAGCTTAAAGACTGCTGGTCGGTGGTTGACCTCTGAACTCCCTGTGGACTTGGGAAGTCCAAACAGAAAAGTCTGATGTTTCTACACGATATTGGAACCAAGTCCGATGGGAGGAGATCACACTCATCACATCCAACATCTCCAGCAACTAAAAGCCTGAGAACAGAGTGTGAAACACAACACACTGAGGAGTTCTGGTTTGCTGCTGGTGCTGCTGGTATCCTCACCACATCAAAGTACAACCCACTACAATGGCCTCCCATGAGGGTAATGCGATTACGTTTGATGTGGATCCACGATTTCCGGATAACTCCAGACTGAAATGGACAGAGAGAAAAGAACAGACCTTCAATTGAAACCTCACTTTGAATACTTACTAGGAATGAAGGCAAATAGCTGCATTGGGCTGGGTCAGTCAAACACACACACACACACACACAGTTAACTAGATTTCATGTGTTTAACTGAGGTAACACCAGGGCTGTGTATTCTTTAGTTTGCAGAGCACCATTAAATGAGACCACCAAGGTTGCAAAGGGGGCCTTAAACCATGAAAACAGCAGAGGACGTATAGCACCTCACAAGAAGAAGCACAAAACTCACATGGAAGTTTAAATATGATCAGATCAGGAAACCCAATGAGAACTCGCATTTTCAACCAAATACCTCTATATCGATATAAATACTCAGTAATGTGGATAAAATCGCTGAGTGGGTAAAGGCAAATAATAGAACAGCTTTAATTGTATAATACATTCATGATATACTATCGTTATATTAGCCAGCACCAGCGCAATATTTCAAATTATTCTAGACATGATAATCTTCAGATTAATATGAAGCCTTTTGTAACTGTACAAACCGAAGCCCATATCCTTGAAAGACGGTGACCCCTGCACACGACTGCCCCGTCCTGTCAATCTTTCTAGAAAAGCCTGCCGGTAATGAAGAGCGATGATGTAATCACTGGACGACGTCAATCAGTTTCAAACTGACCGAGCGGGTGTTTGAATTGGCCGCTGTTATGTCAGCTTTGGAAGGAGGTTTGACATCCATTCAACATGTGGCTTCTTTTTCTTTGGCTGTCCCTCGTCCCGCTCGAGACGGGGCTTGAAACTGTGAAGACCAGAAAGGCAGGAGACACTGGCGTGTGTGTGTGTGTTTGAGGGGTCTCTATTTGGGGGTCTCCACTTCAAACAGGGAAATCAGAGGAGAACTATACAACGTTACTGGCAAACATCCATGCTTGCCTGATTTAGCCTCGCCATTTTAAAAAAAATCCTTGAATGGAGTATTACTGAACTATTTTAAGTTTCCTCTTCCGGTGCCAATTTCTTCTTTTCTTTGTGATGTTCCTCTGGGTTAAGGAACCGAAATAACATCAGGGAATTAGGTAAGCACGGTGGTTTTTCATTCAGGTCTCTCAAAATCCAAACGAGCAGGAGACACTAATACCAGACTCCTGTGACGCAACCATCTCCTCCTTCTCATTTCCTCCTCGGTGAGGCGGAGGGACCCCAGACAGGAAGCCGCAGGTTCAACAGCCAATCACGTGCCAGAAAGCTGTCAGATCCTTTTGGTTGCCATTGGCCCACATCAGAGTGCAGCGAGCCTCTGAGGTTTTTTTTTTTTTCTTGCTCCAAAGCCACCAGGGATTCCCTCCGGCTGCTGCCATCTGTGCCCGACCCCAAAACGGTTACAGAATTCAACCATTAAAAAGGAAATAATCCGTAAGAAACTAAGGATCTCTAAATAAACTGTGCGTCCAACAGAGCAGCGCTACTTTTGATGAAAATGGGCGGGGAAGTTCAGTTTTCTATTGTTCATAAATATTGGGAAAATGAACTCATTTTTCACTGTAAAGTCAGTTTTTTTTATTTCTAAACTGAAAGTCGTATAGGAAATGTCTTATTGTGGAATGCAGCCCTATTAAATCTTGTTAATGTGCTTACCCACGCCAGGATTCAAACTACACCAAGTACAGGCTTTGGAAGATGCTGGTTGTGCAGCATACAACTACGCTGAGTATGGGTATGAAAATACTGAAAACCAACAGTCAGAGTAATCATCACTCTGCTAAATGCACATCTGACAAACCACAGTGGTTTCAACAAAGTTGGGGGAAACAACGCAAATGTGTGGACAAAAACACAAAGACATGTGGCAATCAAGAAGCAGGGATTTAATTACTGGGGGGGAATGTGCAACTCAACGTGTCAAACATCGTTTTGAGCTGATGGAAGAGGTCTGAATTACAGCATTATGTTGATTCTTGAATCGGTTGAAGGAAGTTTGTCATTTGGTGTCCAGAGATGTGACAATCCATGACTAAAACCACAAAGGTGCACTGGTAGAGCTCAGATCTCTGCCAGCTGTGTCTGCAGTGACCACTGCTGTCTTGTGCGATTGAATGAATAACCCATAATTGGCTAACCCCCGCGTCTAGACTGCAAGTGTATCAGACGTGTTTCTCTCTCGCACGCCTCACACTTGTGCAGATGTCGGCACCGGCTCTGTGCAGGCGACGTCCCAGCGTTTCTCAAGTGTTTTGAAGTTTCTTTTTTTAAACTATACGTGTGTGAACGTGTGGGACGACGACCATTAAAAAGGTTGTTAGAACAACTGGGGTTCTGGAGCAAGAGAAGCGGCTGAGTGGCGGCGATGCACTCAGCTGTGTTATCACTAGCGGCCCCTGAGGGCCCGGAGCCTGTTAAGTGTGGGGAATGAGGCCGTCGATTTCAGTATAAAACACCCAATAAGAGAAGGCGTTTTGAGAAAGTGTGAGTCACCACAAAAAGCCCAAAGGAGGAACCCAAAATATCAGTCAGTTTGCTGCAGCAATGCAAGATGAGGGCACACACACACACACACACACACACACGTAAGCGATGGCATGATTATAACCTTCTATACATCTTCTCCTGTGTCTGACTCCCGTGATCTTCACTTCTATCCTCACACCTAGTGTGTTCCTAAATTTAGTTTCTGCCAGACAGACGAGAGGTTTCTTAAACTTGAGCGCTTTATTAGTGGCAAGCATGATCATTTCTCTTTGTGAGATTTGGATTAACATTTTTGGTGAGACATAATCCTCAACAGATACTCTCATTGCTCAGACAGGCTGACAGGCAGCGGACATACGCCATTGAAACGCGTTGCCAAACATTGTAATAAATACAACCGGTCAGCGAGTCAGTGCAGATACTTTTCCAGAGTTTCAGTCCCGTCACCAAAAGGATTTATTTTTTGATTTGTTACTTTAAGAAATATGCAGGCTTCTGTTCAAGGTATGGCTCTCATACTGATAAATGACACTGCAGAGAGGCTGAAGCATGACCTGCCACTGAAAAGTTGCCACCAGACAGTCTGGGAGGACGGACGGAGAGACAGGAAGAAAGACAAGGGCACTGCCAGGATGCTCTCCTATAAATTACAGGCCTGAGATGATAAGCCCTGCATGTTTACACTCTAAATCTAGTACAGCCGGTAAATTACAGTACAACAGTTGTATTTTAAACCATCTCGCAGCATGGAGATGCTGCATCGGTCCAACGCGAGCCACTTTTACATCGTGAAGCACACCACGACTTGCTGGGATCAGTATTAGCTTAAAGTGTTTACAGCAGAAGATCCAAAGTACTACTTGTTCTTCTAAAAGTACAGCCGAGTCAGCGGGCAAACCATGCCAGTAATCTGCGAGACGCCAAAAAGGGAAAATGTTGTTTATGAGGAAATTGTGTGACATAAATAATATGTAAGCCCTGATTGGCCCTGCAGTGGAAACCTGGCAGCGGGTTGCTTCCTCCCCTACTTATCAAGACTGCCCAGCAGACTCTGGCGGTGATGCCAAAAGGTCACGGCCACCGGTGTTATCGCACTACGACTCCGTCCGCGCGCACAAACAAGAGGAGGCTGTGGTGATAACAGAGGACGGAGTCACAAAGTTGAAAAATAGAAACAGCTTCGACTTCCTGGCTTGAGGGCACGGATGATGCGTGGATGCAAAGAAAAACAAAAGGATACTTTCATGGACAGATATAATTAGATGAACAACTGCACAAAGGCAGAGGGAGCAGAACAACAGAGAACTAGAACGGGCACTCGGTAGAGCGCATACCTTCGCATATCACAAGATTGGGCATTGAATTATGAACATTTTGGCATTAGTTGCATGCCAATTGGACAAAAATGTATCGTGCTATGGTAAAAAAAGATGTTGACCTTTCCATGACCTTGACCTTGACCTTTGACCCAATTGATCCCAAAATCTAATCAAATGGTCCCCGGATAATAAACAATCATCCCACCAAATTCCATGTGATTCAAGAAGATTTGACCTGTTCATGACCTTTGACCTTGACCTTTGACCCGATCGATCCCAAAATCTAATCAACTGGTCCCCGGATAATAAACAATCATCCCACCAAATTTCATCCGATTCGGTTCAATACTTTTTGAGTTCTGCGAAAGATTTTGACCTGTTCATGACCTTTGACCTTGACCTTTGACCCGGTCGATCCCAAAATCTAATCAACTGGTCCCCGGATAATAAATAATCATCCCACCAAATTTCATGCGATTCGGTTCAATACTTTTTGAGTTCTGCGAAAGATTTTGACCTGTTCATGACCTTTGACCTTTGACCCGATCGATCCCAAAATCTAATCAACTGGTCCCCGGATAATAAACAATCATCCCACCAAATTTCATGCGATTCGGTTCAATACTTTTTGAGTTCTGCGAAAGATTTTGACCTGGTCATGACCTTTGACCTTGACCTTTGACCCGATCGATCCCAAAATCTAATCAACTGGTCCCCGGATAATAAACAATCATCCCACCAAATTTCATGCGATTCGGTTCAATACTTTTTGAGTTTTGCGAATAACATGCATACAAATAAATAAATAAATAAATACACGGCGATCAAAACATAACCTTCCGGCATTTTCAATGCGAAGGTAATAAGGGGGAAGAGAGGTGGCGGTGCTGGTAGCAGAACTATTCCTATTACTACCGTCGGTGGGAGGAAAGATAAACAACACACCCACTAGTGTCAACCGCATTAGAAGAACAGCAAAAAGAGGAGTGGAGTCAAATGGAAGCTACGACATCAGCAAGAGCTGAGCTTTCACTAGTAACAGGTAGTGATAGTAGTTGTACTGGAAGTATTCAAGGCAATACCACGAGTAGCACAAGTAGAGAGAAGTGTTGTGAATGAGATTTTAATGCTAATAAAACTATGAGCATATTGAGCGGCTGCAGAAGTAGAAGCCTACTAACTCTCGTAGTTTTTAACTCGTGGTGGTGTGACTGTCATGGTGGTATTGTGTGGTCATTGTTATAATTATCTTATAGAGTAATATTAGCGGAAATATAAGGCATTAAAGGGTTGTACTCACATAGTAGCATTACGAGCAGGAGAAGAGCCTGCAGCGGGGGCGGGGAGGGAAGAGGCTTGTATAGCTGCTCGGTGGCCGGATCAGATGAGCTGTGGATGTGTGTGTCACAGTCCCAGTGTCAGCAGGGCCTGAGAAAAGAGCATTCACTGATGCTCAAAGACGTAGCACTGCTCTCCTTTTCCACCACTAATACGAGTACAACGACAGTACAGTACACACCAGTAACTGTAGGAGCGGTAAAGACGACATCGAGTTAGACGTATCAAACCTGCGACAGAACATCCGTGTCCTCCACCACGCCAGACACAGCAAAGCCACCGACTGCTGCTATCAGCGGCCTTGACAGTTCCTAACGGGGTGAACCCTGGAAGAAACAACCGGATTAGTACATCAAAACACACACACACACACACACAGTCTGCACTCAAAACGTAGGACTTAAACACAGTACAATCAATGCAGAAGGAACATACGCAGCAGAATATATACACTGTACAGTACACTGCACAATACATTTTAAGCATCTCGATATGAATATGTATTTTTTCACTTTGGTTTGTCTACAAAAAATATTCTGGATGTCAAAGTGTCAAACAAAAGAGTAACACGTGTTTTGGCTGTCGCGGAACAAATGAAGCCCTGTGTATTCTCTAGCGCTATAATTTCCTACACAGGAGGTCCACTCAATCCAGAAGACTTCACATGCAGTCCAAACAGACTTCGTGGAGGCTGTAGTTTTAGTAGTTTATAGTACATCATTTATCCCAAAATCATTGTGTCTTTTTTAAGTATGGTCAGTGTGCAAGGAGCGACAAAGCTGAGACATTTGTCCGATTCAACGCCGTTCCCTAAACCAGATCCTCCCCACTACCTGCCTACCCAAACCCTTCAGTATATCACACTCACTACTCACTACGTCTCAGGGTTATATATTGTTGTGGAAACCTTTAACCCTCATCTAAAACCATAAAGAGATTTAGATATAACTATCACTAGCGGACACGCAGCGCAGACAGCGCTCTCCATCGGACCGGGACCCTTGGGGACATCTTGCTCCGATTTGAGGGAAGCTGTGTGATTGGCCAGCTCTTTCAGATCATAACCAGCACAGAAATTCCCTCCTGGAGGAGACCACAAAATTACAAAGTATGGCAGCTGGAAAGTCAGAGAGGAAGGGAAAATGATGAGGATGAAAAAAACAACAAGTTGAGCTGGAGTCCGAGGGCTGCAATTTGGATAGCAGCTTTGCTTTGGGCTAGCTGGCACACAAATGCTTCTTTTCCCAAAGAACCCAAATCCAATGCGAAGTCACAAATCATGCATGTACTCAAACACACACACAGAGGCAAATATACAACATCCTCATTAATGGAAGACTAACATACTCCAACCACAGCCCCTTCCGTTGGATTCATGTGGTAATTACAACATTACCCAAGAGGCCTACAAACACTATGTCACAGGCTCAGGCAGAGACTCATAAAATCCTCCTCGCTCCGTAATGTAGCAGTAATGAAAATGATTATAACAAACCAATGTGTGCCAGCAACACCCATCAACTGGGAGCTTTGATTACAGCTGTGGGTCAACGCAGGGCAATTATAGAGAAACAGTGCGTCATGCTGTTTATGGGAGCAGCGATGTGACAGAGCTCCCTAAAGCCCTTTGTCCCTGTGGGGGGGAAAAGAGCAGAAGCTATGAAGAGCTGGTCCATTCGTTCATGGAGGCCCTCAAAGCATTATCTACGTCTTCAACGTTTTTCAGGGAAGGGAGCCTCAAACTGATAGAGAGATTGAGCAAGAAACCTCTACCTCTGTGTAAAATTGTGTTTTTATATTAATCTGGGCCAAGTGCCATAAACATACCTTGTTATTGTGCATTCAATACTAAGCTTCATATATTCATGTTTTTATTTTAAACACAGTGAGTAAGGTGGCCAGGTCACTGCCATTTATAAACAACCAACTGATACCATTGCCAATATCAACACCGTTTGTCAATTGCATGATAATCAGGAATACAAGCTACTCAAATTGGTGTTTTTATTTTTAACATAAATGTGGAAACTAAACTGGATGATGGCCTATTAGTGCCACGACCATACATAAACATACCGGTTCTATGGAGTGGTCTTCTGGAGCAGCAGCATGGCAGCGGCTGACAGGAAGAGGCTGAACAAGCTGCTAAAGAAGGCCAGCAGCGTGCTGGGTGTCCTCTGGACACTGTGGAGGTGGTGGGGGACGGGAGGATGATGGCAAAGCTCTCGTCCCTGATGAACCACACCTCCCACGCCATGCAGGACACTCTCTCAGCTCTGCACAGCTCCTTCAGCCACCGGCTGATTCACCCCGGTGTCTGAGGGAGAGGAACCACAAGTCCTTCCTTCAGCTGCTGTCGGGCTGCACAACACACTGCAGTAAATCACTAAATCACGAAAACACTCGATCACTTTGTCACTTGGACACTTTAATGTGTTGACTGTTGACTATTCAATACATTTTAATTACTACCTTATATATATATATATATATATTTTAGGCAGAGACCAACATACACACAGAGGACAAACATGTAACACCCTGTTCTGTTTCTCCTGTGTTCCGTGTCTCCTATGTATCCTCTGTGTCTCCTCTGTCTTGATTGTTTCATTCCCTGCACCTGCCCTCAGCCACTCTTGTCTCGTTACTGTCTGATGTCATACACCTGTTTCCCCCCTTATATATTGTGTCAGTCTTTCCCCTGTCTCCTGATGGATTGTCGTCTATAGTTCTGGCCGTAGTCCTGTCTTTCTTGTTAGCGTATATTCTGCAGGTTCTGACCCTGCCTGCCTGCCCTCACCGCCGATCCTCTGAAATCAACCAAAGATGTCATGCCCCCCCCCCCCCCCCCCCCATGCAGTACCTCCGTGCACCCCTTGTTGAAGACCTCTGCCATAGAGAATCTATGGGCTATTGTCAAGAGGACGATGAGAGACACCTGACCCAACAATGCAGACGAGCTGAAGTCCGCTATCAATGTAACACCTCCATAACACCTGTTTTTGTGCCACAGGTTGATGGTCTCCATGCCACGCTGCATTAATGCAGTAACTTATGCAAAAGGAGCCTCGACCAAGTGCATACTGAACATGGACACGGACATACTTTTCAGTAGACCAACATTTCTGTTATAAAAATATATTTTTTAATTAGGCTTATGTAATATTAAAAGAAATAAATTCTGCAAATGCATCACCCTGTGTGTAAATAATCTATATAATGTATGAGTTTCACTTTTTGAATTGAATTACTGAAAATATGTTGTTGTTGTTGATGATATTCTAATTCAGTGAGATGCACCTGTAGATCTGGTCTGTATGGAGGAAACGTGTATATTATTTAAGCAGTAATGTTAATATGTTGGAGGGATGGCTGACAGAACCTTTATGCTCAGGCCAATAAGGGTTTGATTTGAGTGTCACGCATGTTCTCCAGATCTTTAAATTAGAGGCATCTTTAAATGAAAGCGTTTTTAAACACAAATCAATCAAGAGATTGAAACTTTAGTTCAGAACAACTTAGTATGTTTATAACAACAATACAATAGAATACATAGAACACATGAAGAGGAACCAGTGATTTTTCCATCATCATTGACAGTGAAGTTCTGGGTTCTTTTGTTTTTTGGGTCTTTTTTCTCCAGGTTCTTTTACTACGGCAGCCTGGGTTTCTACAGAGAAGGTTTCTTCTCAACAAACCAATTCCTGTCCTCAATTTGAACAAATTAATTAAAGTTTCTTTGAAGATTCATCATTTTCTTTTTCAAATATTTACACTTAATAGTTTATTTAGGGCAGGGGCTGTTTGTTGAATCTCCAGACTATCACAGCAAATCATCAGGAAAGTGATGTAACACTTACCTTCTAATAACGGACAGATTTACATTCTCAAATGTCCTTTTACGGGCTGGTTTTTGTTGTGGAATCTTTTGTGTTGAAGTCTGCTCGACTCTCACCGAGTCTCCAGAGCTCCTCCCAGAGTGAGCCGCCTTCTTGTGGGGATCCGGCTGCCATTGAGCCCCTCCGACTGAGTCGTGAAGGTACTCATCTTGTTATCCTCAGTGGCTGCTGAACCATTAGCACAAGACATACAGCCAAATAACACGTACACTACCGTTCAAAAGTTTGGGGTCACTTAGAAATGTCTTTATTTTTCAAAGAAAAGCACTGTTTTTTCAATAAAGATAACATTAATCAAAAATACATTCTATATATTGTTAATGTGGTAAATGACTATTCTAGGTGGAAACGTCTGGTTTCTTATGAAATATCTCCATAGGTGTATAGAGGCCCATTTCTATCAACTATCACTCCAGTGTTCTAATGGTACATTGTGTTTGCTAATCGCCTTAGAAGACTAATATCTGATTTGAAAACCCTTTTGCAATTATGTTAGCACAGCTGAAAACAGTTATGCTGGTGATATAAGCTATACAACTGGCCTTCCTTTGAGCTTGAAGTTTGAAGAACAAAATTAATACTTCAAATATTAATCATTATTTCTAACCTTGTCAATGTCTTGACTATATTTTCTATTCAATTTTCAATTCATGGAAGACACGAAATTGTCTGGATGACCCCAAACTTTTGAACGCTAGTGTACATTAAATGTATTATTTAGTTCAATCAAATGATAAAGGGTTGATTCATTTTCAGTGTAACATCTCTTTATATTCTTTTATATGCTGATTGCACCTCCCAGTCAGTCACCCCCAGTCAGGCTGAAAAAATAAAATGAACCAGCCTCTCATCAGCAGGACTGTTTAGTACAAGTTAACAACTAGTCGGGCTTGACGCTATCGCTATCGCAAAAGCTGCAATTTGTATCTATTGTTTGCACGTACAATCTAACCAACCAAAGAGCATCAGCCTATCTCTCTACTATTCCTTTATTTATGTATTGATTATGATATATCATATCATATCATATTGTCGTTACGTAAATGTAGAAGTGCCGGTTCTGCGTTCTGGTGAGAACAGCTGTTTTTATTGCAATGATAATATATATGTTTTGATATATTCTGGGCATCGGCAGCCTACATTAATACATTTGACCTTAGCAGTAATTATGTTTTTATTTCATATTTGGCTAAACCTTTTGTATCATTGTGTATAGAGTATGTAGCATTAGCTCACAGCCGGACTCAGTCGACAAGCCTGGTTCTGACCATGACAGAATGATACCTTTGCTCATCATCTCATCCCAGACGTGACGCAGAGGGCCAATTCTAAATGGGCTTTCACATGTTTTGACGTTGCGATTAAAACACAATAACAACTCTGACAGCAAAGTCCACCGCAAGACTACAACTTTATTTGTTCTCGGATTTTTCTTCTTTATCGTTCTGAGGTTCTTACCTGTGGAAAGCGTTAACAGTCAAATTAAAACTTGTTTTCTAATCCAACCTTAAATCTAGAGATCCCCAAAGTGTTCTTACACTTAATATACCATAATTATTATTATCCCCTTTTATAATCCACAAGCAATTACACACACACACACACACACACACACACACACACACACACACACACACACACACACACCTCTCTGTGAAGCCAGATGACCAGTTACTCAGTTTGAGGGACTTGGACAGGCTCCTCAAGGGGTTTTGATTAATTGAGCCAGAGAATAATAAAGAAGATGCAAATTCCTTAGTCAAAAGCAAAATGAGAAACATGCAGATATACTTATCTTGTTCTTTTCTCATTCATTTCCAAACATTAACTGTGGAAAGTAGTGACCAAAGTATAGATAGTTCATTTTTACAGAGGATTAACCAAAGTCAAACAGACAATGTATAACAAATACAGAGGATCAAATTGACCGATGATGCAACATTAACCCCCAAAAAATATTTCAGCATTTCTTTCCAATACTGTAATTTGCAAAGAATAATCTAAACATCTAAGGGATGTTGTTTTAGTGAACTGAAGGGCCAACCAGACAGAGTACATGAGCAATGGCCGACAAAGCTGAAGCCCGATGGGGTCCAGGCTTTGAGTTTTAAAGGGTCATGCCACCCACATTCTTCAACACTGTAAACAGTATTCAAAGGAACTAAGTATTCTGGAGAACAAATATGTGTTAGGACCAAAATAATGTTACGTTCACCCTCAAGTGTCACAGGACAAATCTAAGGTGTGGCGGGAAGATTGACAGGGTAAAGATGACAAACGAAAATATGAGCCGCTTCACAAAACTAGTGTAATAGTCGTTCCTCTAAGCACTTTTTCACCTGAATCACTGGAAAAGTTTTCCACTTCAAGGCTAGCAACAGCTTTTTAATCTTTCATTAAATATGTCTCAATCTTTCATTAACTTGGTCACGAAGGACACCCAGAACCACTGATGAAGAGTCACAAATAGACGAAGGGGACACAAGCCTAGACATTGGGAATCCGTGTTTCTATAGCATGTTTAAATTTGATGCAGCAGCTGTTTCAACATTTCGATATAGTCAATGCAGAAAATTTTCATTCAGATTATAATCTCTCATGCATTCATGTAAAAGCAGGATTTTACTGCTGTAGTGCATTGAGCTGGAGATCTTCTTGTAAATATTTTGTATTACACTGCAGCTGATGATTACTTTCATTATGGATTTATTTGTTAATTGTTTGGTTTGTAAAAATGTTCATAAAAGTGAGAAATACTCTCTCAATGTTTGTCTAAACTGGTACAAAATTCCAAATTATTAAGAATAAATCAAAATGATTTGTATAATTAAAGAAACATATATTTTATAAACTTTTCATACATTTTGCAAGCAAAACCTATTATTTACAAAGCAACTATTGACTGAAGATGTTGAATAATTATAAGGTAATAAAAAGTAATACATTGTCCCTGTAAGTGGACCAGAAGCAGTTTTTGCCATGAAAAAATAAAATACAATTTTGTGTACAGTGCTTAAGTAAATGTGTATTTGTAACATTCCACCGCAACCTGACCTCAACTTAGTTCAACGTCTTTGTAAACAAAATGGAAACATTAACTTATTTTAATGTATTTCTCAAATCCTATTATGGAATTTGGTATTTGACAAACATTTTCGCACTGTCCCGTGTGTTTCCACGGGACTAGCGAGGCTTCACAGACATCAGAAGTGGCCTCCCCTCAGTTCAGCTCAACATGTGCTGAAGTGACACGGCTAGATCGCAGCTGGCAGCAAACATCCGCAGATTTCCAAAACCCCGACACTCCACATGTGTGCCGGCACATTCAAAACCTGCAGAAAGCAATTACTCTGAATTCAACAAGTTAGAAAAAACAACACGATGTCGACACGGAAAAACGAGAACCGTGAAGGTGGTCGCGATGGCGCTAATTTGAACAAAATGGATTCCTCGTGTTTTTCAGAAACACCACAGCCAGACGCCAGAGAGCCTCCCTGCTCGTCATCTCATTACGCAGACATACCGCTAATCACCCCTGAAGGTCAGCCTGCCTTGTTATAGCGGAGCAGCCATGCAGGACAACCTGCTGACAGGAATGTATGGAGGGCCGATTAAAAGCACATTACAGACAGAGTGGGAATCACAGAAGAGCCACTGCTGCTGGGACGACCCACTGATCCCATCACTGCCAACCCATTTAACGCCAGCTAATTACTCTGCAGCACACACTGTTTTGTGTTCACGGCCGAGACCAGTGGCCCTCTGCGGCCGCCATCTGGAGAGGCTCCAACATCTGAAGTACCAAACGGAGTACATGCTTGTCCCTCTAGAGGCCGCGGCGCGCTTTCTACGGCAGACAGGTTGATCCAGGTTGAAGACATTATATCCACGGAGGGGGGGAGTTCATTCAGCATGTGCGGTGATTATTTTTAGAGGCACTCTAGGAGCCCTGATTACGGCTGTTGGGCGGCTGACACAGTGCAGGCCATCTCACAGGTGTGTGAGTGGTTTTTTTTCTTCTGGTCAGGTCAGCTGGATCCAAGGACTCCAAGGAGCAAAGGCTCGGGGGGGGGGGGGAGAAGAATGTGATGGAGAGAAGGCAGGTTGAGTATTGAGGACAGAAGAGAGGCTGCAGGAAGGGTGGAGGACTTTTCATAACTGCATCGCAGCTATTCTACAACCTGTCCTTACTTTCTGGTTCATTCCGAATACAGATAGAAATACTCAAGCTGCTTTTACACTTTGTCTTTTTTTCCAGAGTAAACAAACAAGATGTAATATTTAATGAGGTTTAGAGATGCAGGTAAGTGGACTTTGTACAGAGGATAGCAGTTTCCCACCCATTTCCAGTTGTTGGGGTAAGCTAAGCTAACCGGCTGCTGGAGGTACTTTCATATTTTGCATTCGTCTATCTCTCTGCATGAAGCATAAGCATAATTCCCTGAACAGATCTTTTGAGACGCTCTCTGAATTTAATGAGATCCCTTATAAATTGCATAAGCGGTGTTAAAGCTGATTAGCACATTTGTCTTAACCCTTGTGTTGCCTTCGGGTCAATTTGACCCGATTCAATGTTTCACCCTCCTGTCGCCTTCGGGTCAATATGACCCGATTCAATGTTTAACCCTCCTGTTACCTTTATATTTACTAACATATTTTACCCTTGAGGTCAATATGACCCCAGCTATTAAAATCTCCAGAAAATGATTAGAATTAATATTGTTTTCCAAGTGTAAGTGTGAGGTACTTTATGTTTGTTTGTTGACTCCCGAAAGAACACCGACATTAAACATTGAATCGGGTCAAATTGACCCGAAGGCGACAGGAGGGTTAAATATTGAATCGGGTCAAAATGACCCGAAGGCAACACAAGGGTTAAATGAAGCACAGACGAAAAGAGGAAGAGGAAACGGAGAACCGAGAGGAAAACGACTGATCCCGAAGAGACAAAATGGCTCCACGAGACGTAAACCAAGTCCCAACTCTGTAGTAAATCAGAATAAGATCTGCTGAAATGAAAAGCTGGTCGCCCCCCATCCGTTCTATCTCTCCCCGTCGTCTCACCTTTCCCACAAGGAACGCCACTGGGAGAGGCCTCCAGCTCTCCGAGCAGACGCCTCGCTGTCTCCTGGTTCACCGCATTACGCACCTTGGGCCGGTTTATCGCCACGGTAACCGCGGATCCCCTGCGCTCCTTTGACCACAGTCTGTACCGCAACTAATGACAGAGAATGATAAAGATGCAGAGGCTGAAACCAATATGGCCCGCAACACTTAGAAAGAGGCCGACCCTGAGACCTGAGGGTTAACCTCCACAGTGGGACGGAATGTCAACCGTTCCTTGGGGACAGACTTCGCGACACAAACGGGGACAGACAGCGAAACAATGACAAAAGAGCTCTGGCATTGCCTCTCACTCTGGGTGTTTATAAGAGTGTGCGAGTGTGCCGTGGATTGAGGATTGAGGCTTGCGGCTGCAGCAGGTAGTTGACGTGACATTGTTTAGGTTCATCTCAGGGAATCCAGCTATCAACCACAGACCAGAGGCCACTGCTTCCAAGAGAAAACAGCCCGAAAAACAAACGGCTATTCTGGTCCGGACTGCAAAACCCAGTGAAGTGGAGTGATGCAAGACTGGATGTTCACAGTTGCACTTAACACTGAACACACAGTGAGCCAGCAGGGCAAAGCTGAATTAACATTATCATCACATTTCCATGGTGTCATTTCTCCGATGTTTATGCATTTAAAACAGGTTTTTAAATCAATTAAGAATAGCCCTAATTTGATAATTCAATAAAAAATGTGTCAACAGTTTTGATGATTGAGTATTCTTTACGCTAACTTACATTAATTATAAAAATGTAAATAGGAGCAACCTCAATCAACAATTGGCCTTTTTCATTGCACATTTTCACATTTCAATGAAGGAGAACCACAGGTGCAACTAAAAACATTAATAATGCCTGCATACCATTTAGGTTTATCATTTTAGTGTTTCCAGTTTTCATTACACCTTGTGCTTATTCTGTTATGACCCGACAACATGCACGTTGCGTAAAAGGTCAGAAACTAAAGTGTGAAAAGCATCTTGGTTGTGAGCAGACAGGAACGTTACCCTCCCACATGTCTGATTATCAGACTGTGGACACTTGTGCTGTGTTGACTCTAAATGATGTCCTGCTTTGAAGAAGTCAAGTTGAGTGTGATGCAGAGTAAATGTGTAATGCCTCTGCTGCCCCCTACAGGCAGACGTAAGTTAGTGCAGTCGTCTTAATAACACCGACTCTCCTTTATGGAGGACTCAAAATGACTTAACCACTTAAGCCCCATTGCCCCACCTGTGGGGCAGATTTGATGTTTTGTTCTAAACTGTCTATAATATTATATTATAAAGCAAGCATATATTGATGTGTTGTACATCAAATTAAAAGACAACTGGGGGGCTAGTAGTCAGTGAGCCATTTAAAACACAACAAAAACTGACTGAAAAAAAAAAATAAAATATCATAATAATAATTTTTTTTGTCGGTCTCCTCAGAACGTTTCCGTAGCCGTTTCATAGCTTATGTTTTGTTGCAAAGAAGAAGAGAGAGATGTCCAAAGAAAAGAGGACTTCTCTTCTAAATATCTTTAAATATCTTTACAGACACCAAAGTATCAAGTATATAGGAGAGATAAGAGAAATATTAATCAAATCTTTACATTCACAGCTTTCAACAAGCAAATTCAACATCTTTTGAAGAAAAAGAAGTTTCCAACTCTTTCCCCCCCTTGGGCTGGCTGTGTGTGTGTATGTGAGTGTAAAAAACCAGGTTTACTTTTGGGAAGGGGAATAATCAGCAGTTGTCAAGTCACGAAGTTCAATTTCAGCGGATTCATTTCAAATATCAAATATGGCGACGCCTTTCTGTCTGTCAGCTCACAGTGTCTTCAATCTTGTCTTTCTTGGTACCAATCGATTCTATTGGCTCAATCCAATGACGTGTCGTTCTTTTTCTTCGGCGGAATTCCCCCGGCGGAGACCGGGCGCATGCAAAGCTTGAACAAACAGCTTGTGACAGCACGCAAACGCACCACACCACTTTTGCACACACGCACAGCACTTTTTTCTTTGATTTTTTATTTATGATTTTGATGTTAATGATGTTGATGTGATGTATTACATTGATCAAAACAAAAGTGAAAAAAATGGTTTGGTACATGAGAAAAGTCAAAGAACACAGATGGTGCTTCAATGTGCCCAAATGCAAATTTTAGAGACTTAAATTTTCTCTCTTTCTTCTATTCTTCTAAATTTTCTCTTCTTTATCTTTTTTTTGTTTTCTGGAGTCAAACTTTGTCACAAGTCTAAGTTTTATTATATTATGTTTGATTTTAGGCCTTGCTGTTTGATCCATCAGGATATATTCATCCTGAATTTGCTTTTCTAAAAAAGAAATGAAACTTCTATCTATGAATAATCTTAACATATATATACCATAAATATATATGCTATATACTATTTACACATATATTATTATAACACCATCTGAATTAAAGCTCATTGTGTTCCCTTTAGCTACACACCTTTAGTTTGGTAGCACTTTTGGCTTTTTAAAAACCTGGTAAACCTTTTGGAAAACAGAGTTAAGTATAAATAAATAAATACATAAATGCAAGAATAAATATAGGAATAAATAAATAAATGCTTAAATAAATGCTTAAATGAATAAATAAATGCTTAAATAAATGTATAAATAAATAAATAAATATAGGAATTAATAAATATAAGTTATAAATCAACAGGACATCATTAAATAAATATATCTTTACATTTCTGTATTTCTTCATTTATTTATTTATCTATTTATGTGTCCACACGTATTTCTTCATTTATTGATGTGTGACATTTACGTGTGCGTATATTCAAATGAGCTGGGGCGGTCCGAACCTCTGTCTGAAGCATGATTGGTCACAGGAGTGTGATGCACCTGGTGTGTTGTCCTCTACTACTTCTGCCTGGCACATGAAGCTGAAGTTGGTTCGCTCAGCTAACCGTTAGCAGAAGTTAGCCTAGATAGCTTTTTTACTTCAGCCGTTTATCATTTCCAAGTACACTGAGTACAGACTCGTGTTTTCTTGGAGTCTGGTCTTGGGAGTCCGGACTCTCGAGGACGCAGGACGGTCTTTCTGGTTTTGTGACGTCACCACATCAACTGTTCTTGCTCATGAATTTACTCCAATTATTCACTGTAAAATACTTTACAGTGGAGTAGAATGTGTTGCGGTGTTCACTGTTGTTTGGCGTAGGCTACGAATAAACTGTAATAACTAAACAACGTCTCGTAGCTTTCCTGACCCAGGGTCGCTACAATATGAAGTTATGAATCTTAACCAGTGGCGTCCCTACGCTAAAAAAACCCCGGATATTTTTTAATTAGCCCCGAATGTTAATTTCAAAAAACAAAAACAAAGATTTGGCACACAAGTGGTTAACACCTCCAGGTCGCACGTGACGTCATTCACCCAAAACAGCGGATTCGCTGCTTCACTCCTCTGGGCTAAGCCCAGCGCCGCCGCTCCCTGCATCGCTCTGCGGTGATACGCGCCGACACATCCGTGCACACTCACTAGAAAAACTTATTAGCACCCCACCCGGCGCCCGGAGCTCAGAGGTCCCGCGAGCAGGACCTCAAATCTCCGTCGCATATCATTATTAGGCTGAATCTCGATAAACCGACCACAGATTTGATGCTTAAACGACTAACTTCTCGGCTGAAAACATCCTTAAATTACATTCCGTGACTCAACAACAGTAGTATTTAGAATGTACAGACAATAATGCATAATAAACGCTGTTCGTCTACAGATCCAAGTGCTAGGGATCGATTGCTTCTGTCTTGCTCTCCGACTTGACCAATCCTGTTCAACAATGAGGTTCGGAGCGCCCAGCTCATTTGAATATACGGACACGTAAATGTCACACATAAATAAATGAAGAAATACATGTGGACACATAAATAGATATAAATAAATGAAGAAATACAGAAATACATTTATTTAATGATGTCCTGTTGAGTTATAACTTATATTTATTAATTTCTGTATTTATTCTTGTATTTATTTATACATTTATTTAAGCATTTAATTATTCATTCCTGTATTTATACATTTATACTTGTCATTTTGAGTCCTCCATAGGCCTGTTGGTTTGACGTCATGTCAATGCATCTGTTTGTTATTAACAATTTAAGAACATAACATTAACATTTATTGAATAAAAATCAAGTTTCCAGATGTTTCACGAAAAGTTAATTTACGTTAGTCAGTGGCGGATTATTATAGCGACATGACGTCATTAAACACGAATTAAGTGCGAGCACATTTTACAAAAACAATTTTTTTTTAAAGAACACGTATTGCGTTCTCCTCTCTATTCAGCATGCTGCTAACGTATAAGGAAGTGCAACACTGTTATACTCCCCCACGGAAACAAGAGCAACGCACTCCGGGTTCCGGGTCTCGTGTTGGTGCATTGCGGAGTTAAAGACGACCGACGGACAGCAGATGGCGACATTGCGCCACATTCGCTCTTTGCGCCTATAAATGATGAAAGCAGACTCCACATCAGATTTTCTTTATTTTTTAATAAAATATTTATCTTTTGTGTTCTTTTCACAGATTTTAAGGCATCATGCACACAAAAATAAGCCATACTAAAAGCCGTTATGCTTACCCTCTACCAAAAATTTTCTAACATTTGATTTTGCAGTTAAAAATAAGTTTGTACAAATATGGCATGTAAGCTGGCATGTCAGTGAATCGCAAAGCAGATCACCTGCTTTCACCGTTTTTGTAAACATGGCTTTGAGCAAAACAGGGCGGAGGACAAGACACAAGAAAGGGAAAGCATGCTTTCGTGGGGCTAAATTTCCCTGACAAGCATGCAATGCATCTTAAATCATATTTACAATGCATCATTCTTACTCTCAAGAGTATTTTTATATATTTTTTAATTGCATCAATTAAAGTTAAGACATTAAAAAGTTTGTTGACAATAACAGACAGAAAGACAGGTTGTGTCCACAATGATTCCCACCCCCAGCACAGACGTAGTTCAGATTTGTCATCAAACAAAACACTACAAGATTTTATTTTTTAAGTACATGAAGCATTGCGGTTCTACCTCCAGAACAGTACTTTCACCTGGAGGGTATTACAACCCCCCGAAACAAAGGGATCCTTTAAGTTTCCTTGTGTTTATTTTATAAATGTGTGTGAAACTGGGGCTAAAAATGAGGTTTCAAAAAAAGAATCTCATAGTGTCCGCCATGGCTGACATCTGGGAGGTGCCGGTAGCTTTGGCACAGTTGTGTCCAGTTGTGCTCTTTTGTGATGATCCATGTGCGTTATACTATATTGAAAACCATCGATAGATATTGTTCATATGAAACCTGGATCCAGCCGTCCTGGTCTGTATCGTAACGCCGAAACACGTCAGTCAACTTCTGTGGAAAGGAAGGAAAAATAGTGGATTTAACTCCCGATTCTCATCACAAGCTCTCATTGCTCCCAAGTGTCCAATGCACGATGGATAAACATCTATTCATACAGATAAGGCGTGTTTCAACACTTTCCCTCACGACTTTACAACATTATCATCATGGCAGGTAATGCATTTAGCGCCACAGTGAACAGACACTCAACTCCGGGTCACTGATGAGTGAGAGCTGGAATTCTTTACTCGATACTTCTGAGATATCACAAGGTCATTCCCTCACAGACAGGTCTGAAGAGGCTGTATAATTCCTACCCTGGTGTACCCGAAGAGCTGCTTCCATATGAGGGAAAGGTTACAGCGACGCGTAACAGCCTCTATTACAATTGTACGTGTGAGAAATCACTGAAACGGAACATGCAGGCTCAAGTGGAACTTCAACGAGGGATTAATAATCTAAAACCGGAGGACTGTAATGCATTTCTTAACTAGAATGGGCACTCGGTAGAGCGCATACCTTCGCATATCACAAGATTGGGCATTGAATTATGAACATTTTGGCATTAGTTGCATGCCAATTGGACAAAAATGTATCGTGCTATGGTAAAAAAAAGATGTTGACCTTTCCATGACCTTGACCTTTGACCCGATTGATCCCAAAATCTAATCAAATGGTCCCCGGATAATAACCAATCATCCCACCAAATTTCATGCGATTCGGTTCAATACTTTTTGAGTTCTGCGAATAACACGCATACAAATAAATACACGGCGATCAAAACATAACCTTCCGCATTTTCAATGCGAAGGTAATTATGCATTGTTAAAACTCCCCTTTGAATCTTATGAATCCAAGAGTAGGCTCGTTGGGATGCGAGCCGTAAACCAAAGGACTTCCTATGCTCATGTATGTGCACGCTAGTTAACGATGTTAACCAGCATTTATTTTGGATCTCGTGTGAATCCGTTACCTGTAGTACGATGCAGCACTGAACGAAGTCGTCGAAGGCCACCTGTCCCTTCCTCTGGCGGTCGAACTTCTCTATCAGTGTGCCGTAGAACTGATCCGATAGACGGTAGCCTGCACACAGCAAACAAGACATCAACAATGTACCGGGCAGACATTTACATTTACATTACGGTAAAATCATGTTAGCTTTATCTGAGACACTAATTATTTTGGATTTCCCCCCTTATTGTTTGTTCTGCGTTGTAAATAGCGAGCTGGAACTGCACGTCTGTGACGTTATATATTTTTGACAAATTTCCCCTTGGGGATTAATAAAGTATATATCTATCTATCATAAACCTAGCAACAATTTGCATGAGCAAAACTATAACAAATATTTATTTCTCTTTCATAAACAACTTCTAATGGCATGCTGACCAATCCAAAACACAGACGCAAGACAAAATCTGACCTTTGGACCCAGAGAAAGGTCATTCCTAGAAACAGCTACGGAGCTCTCAATCATTATCATAGAATGCAATAAACAAGCATACTTTGCTGCGTACCGAATCCAGTCAACGCCTGTTTGAGCTCGTTCTTATCGATGAAGCCGGAGTTGTCCCTGTCGTAGTTCTTGAAGATGTTCTGCCAGTCTGTGATGTACTTCCACACGCCGCCGAACTCGCTGAAGTTCACCCCGCCTTTATTTTCCCTGTCAAACATGGCTGGAAAGTCGAGAATACGGTATACTGTTCAGGCACATTTTGAACACACACTGTATATGAACTATTTCTTGTCTAAACCAGAGCCAAGTACAAAACAGATTTAGCTGTATTTGCAGTAGAGTCTGGCCTGCAATAGTAAAAGCTGCCAAACCAGTCCTCAACTTGATTGCAGAGTTGAACCTCGGCTGTATATTACAAGTGTTTGAAGAGTGAAGATCAATATTTGGAGTCCGAGGCGATCGGCAGCGGTCTGTTGAGACCAACTCTCTCGTTTCTTGCTGATGCACTCCCCTCCTTTTGATTGATGTCTGTGGGTTTCCACTAGAGCAGCAGCTCCTGAAGCCGAGGGCGAGTTTGTTTCTGCCCTCGGACTGCTCAAACTGTCATGAATTTATCCGGTTGTCATGGGGAGGAGGAGGCAAATAAACAACTCGGCATCGTCTGAGGACAACATGGGTTTGTGTAGCAGTTGGGCATGTCACAGTCGGCCGCTACTCACATATGACGGAGCGCACCGTCACCGGGTTGAAAGGAGTCCATGTGCCTGTGGGACAGAAGAATACCAGTTAAACACAATAGAACGTGATAAAACACCAGATGAGGGAATGAAGGCTCAGATACAGTCTTATGGTCATCACCTCTGTCCCGATCAAATTGTTGATTACTTGAAACAATGTTTGTGTTTACAATCATGACGGGTATCAGGTAACGAGCCAGAAGCAGGCGGGCTATCGTGAGGCAAAGCATCATGGGAATAAAGTTTCTGTGGTCCTCTCGTTCTCCTTCTGTTTCATGGATTGTGGAAATCTGGATCGTGGTCGATGCCTACCACCAACTATTCATACACTGTCATACTCATTGCTTGTGTTGTAACTCTGTTATGTTTCCTTCTGGTCACATGACATCTATTGCTTCTGTCCATCCTGGAGAGGGATCCTCCTCTGTTGCTCTCCTGAAGGTTTATTCACTTTCTTCCCTGTGAAAGTTTCTCTATTTCTTGAGAGTTTTTCCTGATCCGATGTGAGGTCCTGGGACAGGGATGTCTGTGTACAGACTGTAAAGCCCTCTGAGGCAAATTTGTAATATGTGATTTTGGGCTATTCAAAATAAACTGAATTTAATTAATATTTTAAGTATTATAATCGAGGAAATAAGCAGTTTTCCATGACACGAGAGTAGACATTTGATCACGGTCAGGACAGATCGATCCTTTGGTCTTTGTTTGGGAACAAAAACAAAGTCACAATCTTGGATTAGGGAGCAGGAACATTTAGTTTAACATTTTTAATCAAAATTTCTGACATCCGATGGAAGTCAGTGCAAGATTGCCTGAATATGATGAGTAACGAGGATCATATGATCGATGCTCTTTCTACTGTCTGCTTCCCCTCCTCGTCTCCTGTTGTCGTGGTTGACACGTCAGTGAAACGTGAAGACAGAGCTGGACGGGGTTCACGTTAAGCTTCCACACAAGAAGGATAAACGCCTTCAACAAATGCCTAAATCACATTCAGGAGGGAGCAGCGGACATGTGGATGTATCTAATGAGCAAGCTCGTGTGCTATTTTTCAACACCAGTGATGTCATATCGTTTGATCACAATGGAAGTAAAATGTAAGTTAAAGTTGTTAAGCGCCTCGAAAGCAGTTGAGTTTTATGACATTTTACAGCCTTTTGCCTTCTCACACACAGGTTATTTTTTCATTTACGGGACAAGCTCTTCAATCTCATGTGAATATACCTGCCATGTATAAAGAGACTGACTGGGCTTTGGTTCAGCAGGGTGTTGATACTTTATATTCCTCTTTACTCTCTCAACGTGCTGAGATTTACCAGAGCATCTAAATCCTTTGCTGACTCACCATTTCAATTTATTATAGAGAGGCCCGGCGGTCGGGAGCAGAAATAAAAGAGAAGTGTGTGTGTGTGTGTGTGTGTGTGAGGACGCAGGGAAAAGACGAGATGAGGTCAAGTAAAACACAAACGAGATGAACAATGCAATAAGAGCCGAGATCACAAGATGAGCAGACGCATCGGTAGAGACAAGAGGAGGAGGAGCCCGAGACATTTGCAGTTAGTTTGCAGTAACCTGAACTCCCGCCTACTTCTGCTGACCATCCACAGATCCTACAACACCATCTGCAAAATGTCAGCGTGAAACCTTTTCTCACCGTGTTGCTTCCGACTGCTTGTTTTTGTATTTCCCCTCTACGGTTAATCTATTCCTGCCGTAAACAGGTTTGCAGCGTGAGCCATAAGAGATTAAATGCTTTGGAACTGAGCATCTCATTTACATAAAAAGGTGCCAAGCTAAATACAAAATAGAATTTTTTTTTTTTTGCTTTTCACCGTGAGAAAATGAAAGTGAACAAATAAACGATAGAGAGTCTGAAATGCCTTCAGGTCTTCAACACATCAAGATGTTGGGATGCAAATAAAGTAATCCAGATTACACTTCAGTGCTCAAAGAAGACACTCGACATTTCCTTCCTCTTCTTCGGTTTGAGTTATTGATGATGGAGGATGTCTAGGACTGTGGGCCTGCAGCCAGAATCCATATTCTTAAACGAGCTGATCTGAAAGCAACACGCATACAATATCACAGGCGCAGTGATGTCAGACCAATTTGTCAAACAAGTCAAAGTAACTGCTGTGTGGATTTGCTGCAGTGCAAACTCATCATCATTTCTTGTTGAATCTCATCATTTCTTTCATAAATTGATTTTTTTTAATAAAACTATTTTCTGACAGCCTGATGACTGTTTTAGAATCTGTTCAGTGTCTCTGGAATGTGTTTCCATAACCGTTCATGTTACAAAGAACATGTGTCCCATCTGATCACACCAGGATGCGTGAACAGTGAAACATGTAAACGGATTTTCTTTGGCATAACTGGGCTGACGACTACAACAAATCGCCATGTTTGTTCTCCCTCTCCTCTAAATGGCAGAAACAACACACGGCTCTTTCTTATGCAATTATTGAGCCAAACTACAGTTATTGCTCTGGGACTGGCCGTCAGTGGGTTCATCACTTTGACTTATGATTCATTTGATGGATCGACATTCAATCAGCCATCATGATGTTGAGATTTTTTTGGTGCGTGTACTAAACTTGTTGGTTTATGATCATATAACTGGGAAACCAACGAGATTCTGCCAACCGTTACATTTATGAAGCAAAAACATGTGATCTAGAGACCGGCAGGAAAGCTTTCTCGAGGCAAATTCCTGATGAAGCTTTATTGTCGAATCCCGCCGATATGGCGAATCGAGAGATTGGCAATAGGTGTTGGTGACAAAAAAAACATGATCAGAGCAGCTCTAAAAGTTAAAGCTGAAGTAGATCCGTGACTCATAAAAACAAAACGGGAGTTGTGTGATTCGTCACTGATGCCATAAGCTGATGTCAGCCTGTATGTCGGCCTGGCTGCTTCATCGGTCTCGTCTACAGTGCTGATATCTGACAATGGCCAAAGTGTGGCTTCCAAAAGACGGGCAGCCTATCAGACAACGACACAGAGACATCAGACGTACTTTAGTCATCTGAATAAGCGTTAGAGCCGTCAGGGAAATGGCCAACGGCAGAGAAGAACACTGATTCTTCTGCACACACACAAGTCGCTAGCTGTGAGGTCACCAATGTGAGCCAGACATGCTGCGGCTGCCCAGTGCGAGGTGGCCATATTGGTTGAGATGTTTGTGTGCGTCTGTGTGTGTGCGTCCAATGGCAAACAGCGACAATACTCCTTCTGTCCGCTCCACACACTGGGCTCTCTCACTGGTGAGCCCAACTGCCGCTGGTGAGATGGAGACAGAGAAGGGAGGAGGAAGGGAGAGAGGAAATATAGGCGGTGAGGAGAGAGGCAGGCGGGTGGAAAAATGTGGTGAGCCCGTACATATAACGGCTGTGCTGGAGCTCAGTGAGACACGTGTACACACTGGACAAGTACACTTTAACCGTTACACACAGACACCACACTTTCAGCTATTCCTCTCCAAGTAGTTTCACAGACTTGAACCAACGCACACATAGAAGCTACATTCTTCTTTTAATGGTTTGACCTGAGATGTAAAAGAAAAATAATTACAGTGTACATTAAATATTAAGGCAAAATGAAAAAAAGGGAGGGGGGGGGGGGGCGCCATTCTTAAACTCAGCCTTATCATCATCGGCATCTTAAATGTATAGTACGGAAATTCCCATTTCTAACCATTGAAATGGTTCGTTTGTGTTCTTTCCTTCCTAAATGGCTATTAAACAGAGATGGAAAAAACAGCATTCTTCAGACACCACAACAAGTCGACCTTAATGATTCAAACTTGCATGTAGCTGGTGTCCCCAGTGTTGCCTTAAAGCATGAAAGACTGTTCAACATGTTCAGTGGTCCTCCAGACATCTTCTGTGGCAGGCTACTGCAAACCTTTGAACGGGAGTGTTTCATACAACATTAATAACCACCAGGAGTGAGCCAAATCCTTGGTTAGAAATAGTCACACGTCAGTGGGTCGGTCAGCAAGTTATTCTGAGTCACGATGTGAGCGACACCAGCAGACCGGACTCAGACCATTAGCTTCAAATCAGTCATCCGCTATTCAGCTATAAAAAGATTGATAACAGGGAACATATTTCAAAAAGCTCAACAGTAGCTAATGGAAATACATGCTCAACTATCTCAACCAAAGTGTAACAGAGTTTTACGAAATGCTACAAATGTAGAAGTTTTAAGGGAAGAGTTGTTGAACGAGCTCCTCGAGTCCTGACATTCGGCCGTCTCTGCAATGTGCGCAGCAAACCCTGCGCTCCCTCAATAGTATCAGCAATTTCAGTGGCTATTACTGCTCCTACACACTTAAATAAATAACTTCAGGAGGAGTATGAATCTGTGTGCGCAGCAGAGTGGGGGAGCATGACGGCAAGTTGGTATGAGGTCTGCTCACTGCTGAGCGAAGGGAGGCAAAACAATTCTATATTTATAGCAAATGGCACAGCTACAACACACACACACACACACTTCAGCGGCACCCAGCCAATCGGTGACCCATCAGGGAGGATAGTGACACACCCAGGACTGATGGAGAGAGGGGGAGGGTGAATGGAGAGAAAGAGTAGACAAAGTGGCGTATCCTCCTGAGGAATGTGGGCGATGAAATTAGAGGAGGAGATTCCTCAAGTCTCATGTAATTGCACTAATTTCTAAATGATTAAAAAAGGTAAAGAAGAGTTTGTGACACCACGCTCACAGTGAGCCTCAAAAGCATCAAAAAGAGCATCGATGGTTGGAAACGATTGAAAATGTTTCACCCCGTAGACAGATGTATTCACTTTGAATAAAACAATGAGAGGAAGTGATCAAATGCCAGACAGATTTCAGAAGTTCAAAAAGACAGGTATTGAAGGTAGAGTAATAAAAGGTGAGCGAAGAATAAGAGAGAGTATGTGGCGCAGAAAGCGCAGAGGAAGGAGGAGTGGAAACAGCAGCAGCAGAGCCCTCCTGGGCCTTGATACTCCTCACTCTCTTAAGGGAAGACAAAGCTCGGTTGATGGTGTGATGTAAATAAAAGAAGTATTCGCAGGGGTCGGTAGCAGAAAGACAGACAGACGGACGCTATCTGAGATAAACAAGCCTGTTCATGCATGTATTCACAAACATGCATGTGATCCACTAGAGACTTCTCACTGTTGGAAGTACAGACAATCTGATTGTGCATTTTTGTCACAGAGTGAAGGTTCTTCCCTCACAAACTATCTTGGGCTGAGCATGCCATGGTGACATTAGTTACTCACCGAAATAAGATTGTTGTCTTGTTCTTTGTCCAGAGTCTAACAAGTCGGCTATAGATCTCTGCGTATAAACTCGGAGTCAGGCAACACCAAAACAATACTCTTTATTTTCTCATGCCCCGCTAAAGGAGATCAGAAATACGACACTAGCAGGCCGAGAAGAACAAAGTAGAGTTCGGGTCATTTTAACCCGATTTATCTGAGCAGAAAATAATCTCTGTGGCAAACAAATGCTCAGGATACTTGCACATTTTTTTTAGAAAATCCACTTTAGAATCAGAATCAGAAACAGTTTTATTGCCAGGAATGTTTTCACAAACAAACGAGGAATTTTTTTTGGTGGAAGGTGCGACATTTGGACATGACAAACAAACAACAATCAACACGACAGAAAGACAACAAATAATGTGAAGTGTTTGGGTGTGTGCTTCAAGTGGTGTGTTTTAGTTAAAGTGCATGTTAAAGTGACGTGTGTGGAGGAGGGAAGAAGAAGGAGGAGGGAGGAGGAGTGAGGAGGAGGAAGAGGAAGGAGCGGGAAGAAGGAGGAGAGAGGAAGGTGGAAGAAGAGGTGGTAGTCCTGGGGGTGACAGTCAGTCAGTCCCGGGTCCATTGATGAGCCCGACCGCCGTCGGGAAAAAGCTTTTGGTGTGGCGGGTGGTCTTGGTCATGATGGACTGCAGCCTCCTCCCGAGGGGAGGGACTCGAACAGGAGTGTCCAGGGTGGGAGGGGTCACCGACAATCTTTCCGGCCCGCTTCAGTGACCTGGAAGTGAACAGGACCTGGAGGGAAGGCAGATTGCAACCGATAACCCTCTCGGCCGAGCGGATGATGCTCTGCAGCCTGCGCTTGTCTTTGGCTGTGGCTGCAGGGTGCCAGACGGTGATGGAGGAGCAGATGATGGACTCAACGATGGCCGTGTAGAATTGTACCATCATTCTCCTGGCAGGTTGAATTTCCTCAGCTGCCTCAGGAAGAACATCCTCTGCTGGGCCTTCTTGGTGATGGAGCGGATGTTCAGCTCCCACTTGAGGTCCTGGGAGATGATGGAGCCCAGGAAGCGGTAGGACTCCACAGCGTCAACGGGGGAGTCACACAGGATGAGAGGGCGGGTGGGGCTGCATTCCTCCTGAAATCCACAACCATCTCCACTGTCTTTAGAGCGTTGAGCTCCAGGTTGTTCTGGCTGCACCAGGTCACCAGGTGGTCAGTCTCCCACCTGTAGGCGGTCTCGTCCCCACCAGAGATGAGTCCAATGAGGGTGGTGTCATCCGTGAACTTTAGGAGCTTGACGGACTGGTGACTGGAGGTGCAGCTGTTGGTGTACAGGGAGAACAGCAGAGGGGAGAGAACACAGCCTTGGAGGGAACCCGTGCTGGTGGTCCGGGAGCCTGAGACGTGTTTCCCCAGCCTCACGTGCTGCTTCCTGTCGGTCAGGAAGTCTGTGATCCACCGGCAGGTGGAGTCGGGCACGTGCAGCTGGGAGAGCTTGTCCTGCAGCAGGGACGGATGATTGTATTGAAAGCAGAGCTGAAGTCCACAAACAGGATCCTGGCGAGGTTCCTCGGGAGTCCAGATGCTGGAGGATGTAGTGAAGGGCCATGTTGACTGCATCGCCTACAGACCTGTTGGCTCTGTAGGCGAACTGCAGGGGTCCAGGAGTGGGTCGGTGATGGTCTTGAGGTGTGACAGGACCAAGCGTTCAAAGGACTTCATGACCACAGAGGTCAGGCGATGGGCCTGTAGTCATTAAGTCCTGTGATCTTGGGTTTTTGGGACGGGATGATGGTGGAGGCCTTGAAGCAGGCTGGAACGTGGCATGTCTCCAGGAGGTGTTGAAGATGTCGGTGAACACCGGAGACAGCTGGTCAGCACAGTGCTTCAGGGTGGAGGGGAGACGGAGTCCGGGCCCGCTGCTTTGGGGGTTCTGCTTTTGAACAGCCTGTTGACGCTCTCTCCAGGATGACGAGGGTCGTCGCTGAGTTGATGGAGGGTGCTCCAGAGGTGTGAGCCCCTGATGGGCTGGGGAGGTGGGCTGATGGTCTGTGGCTTGTTGATGGGGCTGTGGGGATGGTCTCAGGACTGCTCCATTGTCTTTCAAAGCGGCAGTAGAACTCATTTAGCCTGCCTGCCAGAAGCACATTGTTCATGGAGTGGGGTGATTTGGGCTTGTAGTTGGTGATCTGCCTGAGCCCTCTCCAGACAGAAGCAGAGTCGTTTGCTGAGAGCTGCTGTTGCAGTTTCTCAGAGTACAGACGTTTAGCATCTCTCACCGCCTTGCTAAACCTGTATTTGGACTCTGTGTACAGGTCCTTGTCCCCACTCCTGAATGCCTGGTCCTTCTGCAGTCTTAGCTTCCTGAGCTCCGCTGTGAACCAGGGTTTGTCGTTGTTATAACTCACCCTGGAGCTGGATGGAATACAGCTGTCCTCACAGAAGCTGATGTAGGAAGTTACAGCCTCTGTGTACTCATCCAGGCTGTTGGTAGCAGTCCTGAAGACATCCCAGTCAGTACAGTCCAAGCACGCCCGTAGATCCTCCAGAGCCTCACTGGTCCACTTCTTGAACTTCCTCACCACAGGTTTGCAGAGCTTTAGTCTCTGCCTGTATGAGGGAATCAGATGAACCATGACGTGGTCAGAGTTTCCCAGTGCAGCTCGAGGGACGGCGTGATAGGCCCTGCTGATTGTTGTGTAGCAGTGGTCCAGAATGCTCTTCTCTCTGGTAGGGCATTTAATTAACTGTCTATATTTAGGAGTTCGTGGCTGAGGTTTCCTTTGTTAAAATCCCGAGTACAATAACTAAAGAGTCCGGAAGGTCCGCCCACACACCGCATCTGTTCGGCGAGGGTCCGCTGTGCCTCGTGCACGTTCCGCGGCGGCATGTAAACTCCGGCCAGGATGAATGAAGCGAACTCACGTGGGAGTAGAAGGGTTTGCAGTGAATGATAAAAGATTCCAGGTCCGCGAACAGTGCTGTAGGATCACCGTTACGTCGTTGCACCAGCCGTTGTTGAGGTAAAAGCAGATTCCTCCACCCTTTGCTTTTCCGGAGAGCTCCGTGTCCCGTCCGCCGAACAGCTGGAAGCCAGCGAGCTGGAGCGCAGAATCTGGTATCGATCCACTTAGCCATGATTCCGTAAAACACACGGCGGAGGATGACGAGAAGTCTCTGTCTCTTCCCACCAGCAGCTGGAGTTCGCCCAGTTTGTTGCACAGTGAGCGGACGTTGAGAGAAATATGCCCGCAGCGCTGTACGAGATCCCGCTTCCGTAGCCGCATAAGCGCCCTGAGCGCTTCCCTCTCCGCCGGCGTTTCACCGCGTGGCGAAGGTGAGCACACCTTTTACAAAAATGTCCAGTAACTCCACAGAAGTTAAAAACGTTGGAAATAAATCCGCTGGAGTTGTTCCCCTGATGTTCATGAGCTCTTCTCTGGTGAAAGAGCTCTGGGAATCACAGCAGAAAACAGTATTTAAAACGAAAACAACAAAAAACATCGCGCACCAACACACCGAGGCGGCCGTCCGCGGCGCCATCAGGAAGTACTGGAAATGTAAGTGCCAGAATTAGACGGCTAAAGTTAGGTTATAAATGAACACACACACAAACTAGAATGGGCACTCGGTAGAGCGCATACCTTCGCATATCACAAGATTGGGCATTGAATTATGAACATTTTGGCATTAGTTGCATGCCAATTGGACAAAAATGTATCGTGCTATGGTAGAAAAAGAGTTTGACCTTTCCATGACCTTGACCTTTGACCCGATTGATCCCAAAATCTAATCAAATGGTCCCCGGATAATAACCAATCATCCCACCAAATTTCATGCGATTCAAGAACATTTTGACCTGTTCATGACCTTTGACCCGATCGATCCCAAAATCTAGTCAACTGGTCCCGGATAATAAACAATCATCCCACCAAATTTCATGCGATTCGGTTCAATACTTTTGGAGATTTGCGAATAACACGCATACAAATAAATAAATAAATACACGGCGATCAAAACATAACCTTCCGGCATTTTCAATGCGAAGGTAATAATATGCGTCTGAAAAGAGTTATCTGTTCAAAAGCTGCCTGATTAATTCAGCCATGAACCTGTGCGGCAGTCAACTCCAGGTCTACTGCGCTCCATCTCATTCATCATAATTGTGTTTCAAGCCAGCCGTCTCATTGGCGCTGGGTTGTTATTACCTTCGCATTGAAAATGCCGGAAGGTTATGTTTTGATCGCCGTGTATTTATTTATTTGTTTGTATGCGTGTTATTCGCAAATCTCAAAAAGTATTGAACCGAATCGCATGAAATTTGGTGGGATGATTGTTTATTATCCGGGGACCAGTTGATTAGATTTTGGGATCGATCGGGTCAAAGGTCATGAACAGGTCAAAATATTTCGCAGAACTCAAAAAGTATTGAACCGAATCGCATGAAATTTGGTGGGATGATTGTTTATTATCCGGGGACCATTTGATTAGATTTTGGGATCAATCGGGTCAAAGGTCAAGGTCAAACTCTTTTTTTACCATAGCACGATACATTTTTGTCCAATTGGCATGCAACTAATGCCAAAATGTTCATAATTCAATGCCCAATCTTGTGATATGCGAAGGTATGCGCTCTACCGAGTGCCCATTCTAGTTGTGAATGAAAACAGATATGCTACCAGCCGGTTAGTGTGAAACCGACTTCACATGCCAGGGAAGCAGAGAAGACGAACTGCATCATGGATTCAACACTGCTCCCCAAACAGCCTTGGAGAACTACAAGTATACTTGTTTCTGTTTACGAGGCCGTGTTGAGAACTGAAGCCTTAATCTGTATGAATCCTGCTCCTCCTCATCACGAGCAGGCGTAACCCTCATGTTCAACGCCTGGCTCCTTTTTCATGCCGACTATTTCCCCCTCAGTATTCAAGCTTTCTAAAGTGAAATCCCAATCTGCAGCATAGAAAAAACTCCTTGCTGGATTACAAGATTTCTTAAATTGAATGAAAGCCCAACATTTTTTTCTTTTCTTCTTATTTTACTGCCAGTTCCCTCATCTCAAGGTCAATGGGTTACTGGTTAGATGTCTGTAATAAGGCCTGTGGTTAATTTAGCTGAAAAGATTTTAACGGTTTGTTCTACAATGTAAAATGAGTCAGTAAAGACACCACGCCACTTTTTTTTTAAGGCTTTACGAGTCTAAAAAAAAACAACGCGGTTGCTGAATGAAAGGACCAAACGTCATCGCGCCGAACACTCGTCCACCCTCAGTTTGGTAGCGGTTACATAACGTCACATGACACGTTTTCGAGGGAACCAAAGAGATGCTAACTTCCAAAGTTGGCTCACAAAAATATGTCAACTGTGCAGCACTCAAAAGGAACTGAACTCTACTCTCTCAGCTTGTGTCGCATTTCTGCTCCGCTCTCCTTTATCAGTGCGTGAAAACAAAGTGTGTGTCAAACACGTTTGGGCGTTGCCGGACACACGGAAGTTGGCAAATTATAAATATAAACATACAGAACATTTCCAGCTTCTCAATTATATCTGGTGTGAACAAACCTCTCACGGTAAATAACATAACTTCCTTGATGACATGCCGATGTCTGAGCTTCACCCAAGATAGTTTGTGAGGGAAGAACCGTCACTCTGCAACAAAGCTAAACAATAGTGCATAATTATTAACACTAATAATAGTGTTTCTGCGTTTCTGCATTTCCGACCACTAAAGGTAAGGAGTCGCTCCTCTTTAGTGGGTTACCACAATTTCAGGAGTCACATTCTCCCAGTTTATCCTTAATTGATATTATATACACACATACATATTATATATCTATATATATATATGCGATGGACTGGTGGCCTGTCCAGGGTGTCCCCTGCCTTCGCCCTATGTGAGTTGGGATCGGCTCCAGCTCCCCCGCGACCCTAATGAGGATGAAGCGGTATTGATAATGGATGGATGGATATATATACATATATACATACACACACAATATATATACACGCACACACACACAAGTCTCAGATTATAGTCAGTTATTTTTCTAATACAGTTTTTGTCAGGGTTAGGGAATATCTCCTGACGGTCGGCTAGCAGTCCGGTGTTCATACACATCCGTAGCTCTGTAAATGGTATTTAAATGTTAAGTACAAGGAATTTAAAAGGACCAGGATTGGGATAAAAAAGATCCAGATCATTAACGTACATACTTGGACGAGCCAGACAAATTAGATTCATGCTGTTTCCATCTTCAAACGCTATGTTTCCTGTTTAATATTTCAAGAGAGAAGACTTTCAGGATGTGGACTAACCGATGACGTCATCGAGCATAAAGCTACCGTGGAAACCCAAACGCCCCGGGCCTTTGAAGCCAGGCTGGATTACTCCTGCAGGTAGTGAGCCATTTAACCGCTGGAGAGAGTTAGCTACTACGTTTGAGCAAGCAAGCACACCGTTGTATCCGTCCCTTTTGCGCTTTTATTTTTGTTTTGGAGAAGGAAAGAATAGGCCTGCTGCATCCATACTTTCTGAACATCGAACATCGCCCTCATTGATTTCATTCAATAAATCTTCTTGCATGATAACTCTAATGGCGTGTCTGGCTAGAGGTTTGATTTCCGCACTAAGGATGAAAACCACATGGACAGCAACACGTTCGCCCAGCAGCCGGCACACGCCGTTTTCTTTGAAGCTGCAACGATACCACTTTTTCGTCTGCTTCTCTTCAGTCAAAAAGGGACACAAATAAATCATTTTTTATCCAGCTCAACTGCCATGCGGGGATCAAAATAAAATCCCAATCCACTTTCTGCTTAAGCTTGGCAGTTACTTAAATCAACGAGTGGTAGAAAGCAAAGGTGTGCAGCGGAAGGGAGACGGAGGGATCAAAAAAAATGAGAAGACAGAGGAAAGAAGAATGAGAGATTGGAGCAAATGGCCAAAAAATAACTAGGTATAAGGAGAAAGAAACCGAAAAGGGAGTGTCCCAACACTGATACATACCATTTGATAAGGCCTGCTGAAGCTCAGAGTCTGATATCACGCCACTCCGATCCTTGTCAACCCTGGGGGACAACACACATATTAGATAGCACCTGCATCACCACTTCACACACAATAGGAGCAGACATCAACACTCTGCAGCGGAAACTTTATCCCCTGAGCGTGTGTTAGTATTTCAACAGTCCACTGAGAATGAATAGAGTTCTGTGATCAGGACACACAAGGACGCTTGTACATTTGTAGCTCCCCTGGGACCATTCAGACCAGCCCCAAGTGTGTGTGTGTGTGTGTGTGTGTGTCCTGAGACAGCAAAAAGTGAAACTGAATCTTGGCAGGAGAAGTAACTTGAAGTGCTACCAGCTACAGCATCAACTTGCAAGAATGTCAGAGTAACATTCTTTTAAAGAAAAAAAACCAAAACCTTACATGAAAAGAGCTCACGGTGGCTTAGTGGTTGAGAGCGTAACACCACATATACCCATATCTCTACCTGCATCTCTAAAATAAAGACTTTTGTTTTAAGTCTTTATATTTATTTGCATTATTGATTCATCCGAACTTTTGTGTTTTTTCAACATTCTAAACGTAAAAACAAATTTCACTATTTTGATCATTTATGCAACTACAAACAAAAACAAATCACATTTTCTGTTGAAAGAGCTGAAGAGCATCCTGGAGGTGATGGCAGAAATCCAAGAGACGACACAAAGCCACACAGAAGTGTCCCGAGGTCGTTCAGAGAAATACACTCCTGTTATTAAGAGAAAATACAGAGTGACACATATCTACATCTTGGCCCCGTCTCCTCAAAAGGATTATTAAACATATTGTATTCACGGGCTTATGAGAAGTTGTATTTTTATATAACTTTTAATAACCCTTTGGAGTTTTGTTTTTCTGCTCGTGTTCAGAAGAAGAAAGCAGCAGCTTTAGGTCATGAACTAAAATACGACATAATACATACTGGTAGCTTGGAATGAGCAGAAGATAACTGAAGATAACTGAAAGCCGTCACAGCATTTTGTTTTCAGTAACTAGATCACAACGAAGCCGTTACATTTGTGCTCACTTTTTCCTTTGATTATTAATTCACCTCCCTAAATTACAAGGCATCTGACAATATAGCTATCAAGACGCCATTGGACAGTCAGCCAAAGGTTTTCCCCTTGAGATGCGGAGACTTCAAAAACATGTTCAGGCTGAACTGTGGGACACGCATCACGGGCCTCACACTTTTTAAACGCAGCTTAGTCAAACGTCCATGACTCAGTTGTTCCTTAGCAACCCTTCTGGCCCTACATGTTGACTCAACAGACACAAGCTGAATACCAGCGCAGAAGCACATAGTGAGGGGAGCACACGGGGAACCCCTCCACAGACGGGCCGGTCCCACAGCCGACTGGTTGCTGGTGTTTCCGCGCCCAGTCGTGACGCTTTGTGTGCGGTTTCAGCTCCAGGTCTACGTGCCTCGCTTTACCTCTCCCCGTCTAAATTACATTACATTACATGTCATTTAGCAGACGCTTTTAAAGCGAGACACTAAGTGTAAGTGCACCTTCAACCTAGAGTACAACAACAGAACAACAAGAAGAAGAATTCTTTCTACATAGTGGTCGAAACAAAAAAGTACCATAAGTAGTAAGTCTAAGTGCCTGAAGTGCTAATGTGTTTTTTCCAGATATAGTAGGAAAAGGTGTGTTTTGTCAGTCTCCGACGAGATGTGTAGATGTCTCTGTTGCTGTGTCTCCACGGAGGGGGAGCCACCACCAAGACCTGAGGCCAAAGGACAGCAAACGAGTGATTAGCTCCGAGATCAGTAGTCGGTAGTATTGTAAATAAAGAAAAACAAACATACGGAGGCCTGGCTGCTCTCCTTAGGGGGGGAAATCTTGCAGCATGTCTCCATAAATGAGAGCTTTGTCACCGTGAAAGTGAGGAGGGTCTGGCGCAGGCAGTGAGCGTCCCCACCTTTACCAAACACTGATAGACTAACTCAAAGACGGATGTGTGTACAGAATCAGCTCTCCCCTTCCCTTTCCTTTCCCCCTCCTCCCCCTGTTCCGCTTCCTCTTCCCAACTCACTTGGTCGGCCTCAGGTTGAGTCAACTCCCCAGACTTCTACGGAAAGCAAGCTGGAAAATGAAAACATCATTACAACTCCCTCTTGGCCTGCAGCACAGAGCGTTAACCATCTGGTGTGTCCATCTTCACGCTGTCAAATACAAATGTATGTAAAACTCTGGGACATCATGGCTTGGTTATTCCACTCAGATGTTTCACTGTTTCCTATCAAGCAATCAGGTTAGAAAAATGACTTGTGGAACAAAGCTCAGCCGGCTTTCCACATAAACGATGTCATTGTGGCTCCCAGAGCGGGGGAAAGAAGAAAGAAGAAAAGCTGTATTCAATTTAACAAAACAGTCCAAGGAAACCCTGGTGGACGTTCAGTTTCCATTCCTACTTTTGGGGGTTTTGGGATCTCCACTTGTTGTGGATCCGGCCATGGGTCTGTTTCAATGATCACCTAAACGTGTAGTGTAAAAAGGATTGTCTGGTGAATCTCACTCACTCTGTACATTTATTCTGAAACAAACCACATTTCCTCCTGACTACATCTAATTTATTACCATCGAGTTTGAATATAATTTCCAACATGTTGTGCATTCATCCAGCGGTGAGGGACAGTCAGTGGACATGTTGTTGTACAGGCAACATATCTGATGTTGATCTAAATCCAACTCAAACACTGATGTTGTTCTTCGCTCCTGAAGGGCTGGGTGGGTCATACTAACAGCTTTCATGGGAAAGCAGGCATTAAAGGAGTGAATGACTTCCACATGAGTCACTTGGTGTCGTGGAGTTCAATGTACCCGGTTTGTTAAATGGAAAGAATATCCCGCCTACCTTCACCATTCATAATGAAAAACACATTGAGAATAATTGACTCAATGTGTTCTCCTGTTGTTACACATTCATGATAGACGGCATGAAGAGTTACATAGTGTGACTTAATCTGAAAACACAAAAATAAAGCAAAGTCAATGAATGATAAGTGTGTGTAGAGGCGTGTGAGTGTGACACACACACAGATTGCGAGGCCTCCCGCATCGACTATGCTCTGTTGACTCTGATCACATGACTGAGGGAAATCCAGCACTGGTCGAGTAAATACACAACAGGAAACAGCAGATGAGGCAACAAGCGCTCATCATGCGAGCGATGAATGCATGATGACGTCATCATGAGACAATATATGCCAACATGCATTTCTAAAAGATTTCGCACCACACATTAATAATTTGTTAAGGATGCTTTGAGCCTTACGATGTGTGCAGCATCTCAACGTTGTAAGACGGTAAAGCAGCAGTATGATAACATCCTCTGCCGTATTACACTCTATAGCTTATTACCAGGAGCCATAGCACCAAGTATTCCCTCTCTACTACGGTGACCTTCTTAGCTGCTGACACACTTCTGACTCTGGCGATGGTGAAATGGATGACTGTCAGAGGTTGAAAACCACCACTGATACTGTGACATCACCTCAAACACTAATAATACAGTCTATGGTTATTCTGTTGGACAGGGCTTTCCGTGTATTCATGTCATTCTCCCATTAATAGATAACACACTGCGTCATATAGGCTTATAACTGACCGTTGTTTTGTTCTTTAAGGAAACCTCATCTTAAGGATTCTTCACAGTTGACTTGGTTCAGATATGTTTCAGACATAAGCAGCTGGCATATTAATTCCTAGAATAGTGTATTATTTATCTACCTATAACTGAGTAATCTTACATTGAATGCGCTCTTGCTGGGGTAACCTATACATGCTTTTTTAAAGGCTTCAAGGACCCCTGGAGGTCCCCGGACCCCAGTGTGTAGACTCGTTGCAGTAGCAGGCAGCTCGCAGATGGGAGCAGCCGATTGCCTGCGACTTCATTCCAGCACAATGTAACGCCAATAATCAGCTGTGTGACACCCGCACGCGAGCGGCGTGACGTGGACATCCGCGGGCGACATGCCGTCCACCGTGCAGTAGTATTTCCAGGAAGCTCCGCAGCTGAAAGTGAAGCTCGGACGTGACGTTCTCCAGCGGAGCTCTGCTTTCACACACGAATAGTTATGAAGGCATGAGAGCCACGACAGGAACAACGAGTTGTGAATGACACCTCTCGCGTCAACCTCTCTCTCCCTCCCTCTCTCTCTCTCTCTTCTCCTGCCCGCGCTACAAACCACCGCCGTGTTCACTGCCGAGCGGAGTGAGACGAGCACACGGCCGAGAAACACTCACCTCTGGAAGATATTCCACAGAAAACTCTGGTCGGGAGCCGCGTTGACCTGCGGCGGAGCTCTGTACGGACTGTGGTACGCCATTTTAAAGGGATTGCTCTGACAGAATTGAGCGAGACGAGCCGACGGACGGTGTGCGTTTCCTTCTGCTGTAGTTTCTCCTCTAAGCAGCTTCAATCAGTCTCCCCCAGCCGTCGCGCACAAGGGCGTGGCCAATCATTCAAACGCTGCCCACAAGGGTGACGTCCCATTTTCCTCTGATTTCCATGAGTAAAAGTAGAAAGTCATAGTTTCGGCTACCAAAACAGATATTCAAATTAGGAAACAAATAAATATATATTACTCCAACCCCAAAAGAAAGAGAAGTGCATTTCATAATAATACATCAGATATATACATCACCAGAAGTTTAAAGACACAGCACAATAAATAAATAAAAATATTGTCCAAGTTGTAATCACGTGTCCTTGTTTTAAATGTTCATTTCGCTTGTGTTGCAGAGACATGTGTGTGAAATCCCTGAAAATACTCTCTACTATAATTTAGTAGAGTATTTTCAAAAATATCTTCATGACTTCTTTTGCTGCAAAATGTAAAAATATTTACAATGACTCAACTTGAATGTAATATTTGCACATTTTTTAACTGATTTCAAGTGAAACTCAACATTTCAAGTTCTACTTGGTACATTAAGTTGTACTTAGTACATATATAATCAACATAATATAGGTCCACTTTAATATGTATTACTGTACAGAATGTTCCCTGTAAATAATACATCATTGAATAATGATTATAAGTTATAAGTTGTAATTGATTTATATGGAGATCATTTTAGCTGACTTCAACTGCCTGGTTGTTTAATCTAAAACAATACCGCTGTGATGTAGTGAATGTAGAGGATGTGAATGATTGAATGCAATATAAGTACAATAATACTGTATTAATATAAGCATACAGTAGTTTAAATTGAAAATGAAAAGTACTGAAGTTAACTCAAGGAACCAATATTATTATTAATTATGTATGTTTCCTATTAGACTTCAGTACTTAAATATTCTAAATGCTCACCACCTCCCATAATAATAGTAAACTTTAACAAATGCTTTTGTAGAAAATCCACTCAGTGTTTAGATCAGGGGTCCCCAAACTTTTTCCTGAGAGGGCCACATAACGTTTCCCTTGTCTGCTGGAGGGCCAGCCGGGGGAGGGGGTGCTAGTGAGAAGTGAGAGTCTGCTCACCTGTGTGCGCGCATCACGGCTGAGTGATGTGCGCGCCGCTGTGCGCTCTGATCGCTCTTTTAATGAAGTATCGACACTAAAAATATGCTAAATTACATCGTTTTTAACGTACGGGTACTTTGTTAGTATCGATACACCGTGCAGCGTGACAGCAGTAGATGTCGTGGACTAACATTCAAGCTAACCTAACTTCCCAAACAGACCATCAGCCCACCCTCCCCCAGCCCATCAGGGGCTCACACCTCTGGAGCACCCTCCATCCCAACAAGCGACGCGTCATCCTGAGAGAGAGCACAACAGGCTGTTTGTAAAAAGCAGAACCCACGCAAAGCAGCCGGCCCGACTCTCTCCCTCCCCCTGCACTGTGCTGACCTGCTGACCAGCGTGTTCACCGACATCTCAAACACCTCAGACATGCCACGCACGCTGCAGCCTGCTTCAAGGCACCATCATCTCCACCCCCCCCCCAACAAACCCAAACCAGGACTCACAGGCCTACAGCCCCGTCCTGTGACCTGTCTGTCATCATGTGGTCTCCCGCTCCTTTCCCTCCCACCTCAAGACCACACCCACAACACCACCCCTGCCCCTGCAGTTCGCCCAGAGCCAACAGGTCTGCAGACGATGCAGTCAACAGCCCCAACTACATCTCTCCTATCTCTGACTCCCGAACTCTCCCGAGCCAGATCCAGTTCCTGGGACTTCAGCTCTGCTTCCATCCATCCCATCCTTCCCTCATCCCGCCCCCAGCTGCCAGCTGCCCACCCGCACTGCAGGTGGATCACAGACTTCCTGACAGGGAGCAGACCGAAGGCTGGGAAGGCGCACGGAAGGCTGACACACGGTCAGGCCCCCCCTCCTGACAGCACCCTTCTCTGCCCCTGTGTCTGTGTTCTCTGCTGTGCACCTCCAGTCACCAACAGCTGCACAGCCAAGTTCCAGTCCTGCTTCCCCTCCTTCGCATCCGGCATGCTCCCATGATCTGGACCGCCACTGGGGGGAGACGGACTGAGGTGGGAGAGACTGACCCCCTGGACCTGTGGGAGTGAGAGACTGACAGTGGAGATGGTTGTGAAGGAAGGCACAGACCCACCCCCCCTCATGACCCCTGTGACTCTGTGCCCTCCCGGCCGCCCTGTGCCCCCCCCTCTCTTCCATCTCCCCTACCCTCCTGTGTGGGCTGTTGAATCTCGGCTCCATCCAAGGCCCAGCAGAGGATGTTCTTCCTGAGGCAGCTGATCAGAGGAAGCTGAAGAGGAAGATGATGGGAGAGCCAGGACACGACAGAAGATGGTCCATCATCACTGCCATCATCACCTCCTGGCACCCCTGCAGCCCCACAGCCCCCAAAGCATCACTGCTGCTTGCATCAGCGCATCCGCTCGGCCAGAAGGGGGGTGCAACAGTTGCTCCCTCAGGTCCCTCCCTCCTTCAGGTCCACTGAGCGGGCCCAGAACCCACCCCATGTCCCCCCCCCTCACCCCTCCCACTCTGACACCTCCTCCCTCAGGGGACTCACTGCAGTCCATCCCATCCACCGCCCGCACCTCCCGCCAATCCATTCTTTTCCGACACACCAATAGGTTTATCAACCCGACCGGGGACTGACTCACCACCTCTCTCTCCTCTCTCTTTCCCCTTTCTTCTTCCTCCTCCTCTTCTCTTCCTCCTCCTCCCTCCTCCCTCTTCCTCCCCTTCCTCCTCCCTCCTTGCCTCTCCCTTGTTTTCCTCCTTCCGTTTTGTGTGTCTTGTGTTGTAAAAAAACCAAAAAAATTTGTTTCTGAATTCTGATTTCTTGATTTTGTGTGTTTCTCATTCATTCTTTTTCTGTGGACATCTGAACGCTGATTGGCCGAGACGCAACACGTCCCATCAAAGATGTTCTATTGCGAAGAGCACCACTTCACATTTTCTCCGCGTCTCACTGCAATCTCAACGGCAGCGGGCCAGGTGAAAAAAATAATAAATCGGAACGCGTCTCTGGTATTGTTCAGGGGGCCGGGCCAAATGTGGAGGCGGGCCGGATCCGGCCCACGGGCCGTAGTTTGGGGACCACTGGTTTAGATCGTCTATCCTTCACCCTGGTTTCTCCCTCTCTTTCTTTATTTCTCTTTCTCTTTCTGACTCAATTTCTTTCTCTCTCTTGATCTCACGTCTGACTTTCCCCCCTCTCTCTCATTTCTTGGATTGTGATTCATATCTTTTTTAATATTTAGAAGATAACGTTTTGCTTATCTTTTTCAGTTATACATTTCCACCCAATATGTTTGTGCTTCATTATTTTCAGCAGGAAGTTTCCCTTTTTGATATGTTCAGATATTTAAGCTATGTTCAGCCTATTTCAGCTGTTGGCAGCTAGTTTAAACTATGTTCAGCTTTAAAAAAAAGATATTTCAGCTAATTTCAGACATTTCCAGCTATTCCCAGACATTTTCAGTTAATCATTTCATATTTCAGCTATGTTCAGACATTTTCAGTTATTCATTTCATATTTCAGCTATTTCCAGACATTTTCAGTTATTCATTTCATATTTCAGCTATTTCCAGACATTTTCACTTATTCATTTAATATTTCAGCTATTTCCAGATATTTTCACTTATTCATTTCATATTTCAGCTATTTCCAGATATTTTCAGTTTTTCATTTCATATTTCAGCTATTTCCAGACATTTTCACTTATTCATTTCAGCTATTTCCAGATATGTTCAGTTATTCATTTCATATTTCAGCTATTTCCAGTCATTTTCACTTATTCATTTAATATTTCAGCTATTTCCCGACATTTTCAGTTATTCCTCATATTTCAGCTATTTTCAGCTATTTTCAGCTTTTTTCAAACATTTTCAGCAATTTTGTTTTTATTTTTCAGCTTCAAGCTTTAAAATGTTAGCATTCCAACACATTTTCAGAAGGAAATGCTCTTTCTAGTTTATATATAATATACAGGTTATATATCATGTACATGTTTTATAACCTTGATAGATGTTCATTATAGTTTATATATTATATACATATTATATATCATATACATGTTTTATAATCTTTATAGATGCTCATTATAGTTTATATATTATATACATATTATATATCATATACATGTTTTATAATCTTTATAGATGCTCATTATAGTTTATATATAATATACATATTATATATCATATACATGTTGTATAACCTTTATAGATGCTCATTATAGCTTTATATATATATATCATATGCATGTTGTATAACCGTTATGCTCATTATAGCTTTATATGGATAACAGATTATATATCATATAACCTCCAACACATTTTTTTGTTTTGTCAACTGTCAACATCTACTAGAATCTTGCAGATGAAGCAACGCCAAGTAGAAAAAGACAATAAAAACCAAAGACATGACGAAGTATAAATAAACAAAGTATAAATAAAGTGTATGAAAAGTAGTTCTCCTATAAACATTATAAATATGATATAGATTCATTGTTTTGATGGCTTTTCGTCATCTTGTTTTATTTGGGCTCTATATTTATTTATAATGTTGTAAATCAATGTTTGTGAATGTAGAGCTTGGAAAGCAGGACAATTGTATTTAATATAGAATAATGCATGAAGGTCTTTGTCAGTTATTTGTGTCCACTTTACGTTACTGTGCATGACCACTTTGTCAAAAAAGAGTTTTCAAAAGGAATTCCTGATCTATTCCACATGCTGCGACTGCACCGTCCACAGGCCAATCAGATCGCTTGACGTCACCGTCCACAGGCCAATAAAATCGCTTGGCGTCACCGTCCACAGGCCAATCAGATCGCTCGGTGTGCCGCGTCTATTTGAAAACAGAAATGGCTGAAGCTCGAGCGTAAGTCTCTAACGTTTAATAAACGTTTAACCCTGTGTTGTCGTTTTAAACGTTTCAATATGCTTCAGATAACATGTTTAACATGTCAGATAACGTGTACGTTGTGTTTTAAAGTTGTAACTAAAGCGTCTGCGTTAGTTAGCTAGCAGAAGCTAACGGCTGCTAACTAGATTACTAAGAGTACGAACGTTACAGGTACCTCTGAGATGTAGTATAATACTACAGGTACCTCTGAGATGTAGTATAATACTACAGGTACCTCTGAGATGTAGTATACTACTACAGTTACCTCAGATGTAGTATAATACTACAGGTACCTCTGAGATGTAGTATAATACTACAGGTACCTCTGAGATGTAGTATACTACTACAGGTACCTCTGAGATGTAGTATAATACTACAGGTACCTCTGAGATGTAGTATAATACTACAGGTACCTCTGAGATGTAGTATACTACTACAGTTACCTCAGATGTAGTATAATACTACAGGTACCTCTGAGATGTAGTATAATACTACAGGTACCTCTGAGATGTAGTATACTACTACAGTTACCTCGGATGTAGTATAATACTACAGGTACCTCTGAGATGTAGTATAATACTACAGGTACCTCTGAGATGTAGTATACTACTACAGGTACCTCTGAGATGTAGTATAATACTACAGGTACCTCTGAGATGTAGTATACTACTACAGGTACCTCTGAGATGTAGTATACTACTACAGGTACCTCTGAGATGTAGTATAATACTACAGGTACCTCTGAGATGTAGTATACTACTACAGGTACCTCTGAGATGTAGTATAATACTACAGGTACCTCTGAGATGTAGTATACTACTACAGTTACCTCAGATGTAGTATAATACTACAGGTACCTCTGAGATGTAGTATAATACTACAGGTACCTCTGAGATGTCGTACAGTACTACCTGTCCCTGTGTCCAGGGTTCTGCGGCGCTGTGATCCGGTTCTCTTGGGTCTCTTCAGAGACTCAGAACCACCTGAAGCAGCTCGGATGGTTCTCCACCTGATGGTCTGTTCATGTCACCGTGTACAAATACTCTGTACAAGTACACAAGTTGCCATCGAAATGTACTTGAAGCACTAAAAGTACTCGTGCTGCTTAATAAAACACACATGGTGTGTACATGTACATCCCTGTGTTCACACACGTGTGTGTGTGTGTGTGTAGGACAGCAGGCGGGTCCAGAAGGTTCTGGGCCGCGAGCAATTTGTTCTGGACTCCATGATGTCGCTGCTGGAGAGGCTGGAGTCTGCCCGGCAACTGATGACACAGGCCTGCCCCGCCCAGCCTGGTACACACAGTACACACAGTACATACCGTTCTACTCGTCGTTTAAAGTATATACATATATATATATATACATAGTAGAGATGCACCGATCAGGTTTTTGGTGCCGATCACTGAAATCAGTATCTGCCGATCCGATAATACCGATCACGGTGTCGGTTGAAGCATTCTATTTATTGTGTAGCATTATTGCCTAGGACTATGAGGAAATACATATATAACGCAAACATTAAAGAAATTACAGATTTCTTTAAACTTTTAGGACTTTTACTTTGAAAAATGTCCTAATTGATACACTAAAATTGTTTGATTGCTATTGTAGGGGACTTCAGATATGTATGGAACACATCTGCATCATTCATTTCCTGGAACTCTTGGGGAAATCTATTTACAGGACTTTGTTTAACATACAAAAGTCTGACTTATTTTTATAAACTCTTCCTTGGTCCAGTAAAAATGTTTTAATGTTAGCATAATTTAAGCTAAATCTCAAACGATCTCTAAAGATACAAAATCAGTTCATTGTTTACTTTTATATGTTCGTGTATGATTTGTCGACATCTTATTTTGAAAAGCGGATGTTGTTTCACGTGGTTCTTTCCGCTAACTTCGCAAAACCCTCTTTGCTCCCGATGGAATGTGTTTAGCGTGAGCATCAGTCTCTAGGGGCAGACATGTGAGAGTCGGCTGAGTCGACCCAGAGATTCAACTCGGGGGACGGGGACGCCGCTCGGTGCGTGAGGATCCTCTGACCTCTGACCTCTGGCCTCGCCGGGCGATCGCTCCGCTGCGCGCGCCGCGATTGAAACGTCTGATAGTTCTCGCAGATGTTACGTCATCTGATCGGCCGTTTTGAGAACGCCGATCAAAACCGATAATGGGAATATCGGCCGATATGGATCGGCGCCGATCAGATCGGTGCATCCCTAATACATATATATTAATATATATATATAACTGTGTGTGTGTGTAGGGGGCGGGGCTCGCAGCCGGTGGAAGGCTCTGAAAGGAGACAGCAGGTCCAGGACGGAGGACACAGAGACACTCCTCAGATCTCTGGAGGACAAAGTTCAACAAATACACAATAGGAGACACACACTCACACAACTGGTCCACCAGCTGGAGAGCAAGGTCACACACACACACACACACACACAGAGAGACACACACTCCTCTCCTTGTCTCATCTCCTCTCCTTGTCTCCTTCAGAAGCAGCAGCATGAAAGGCTGGAGGAGTCTCTGCAGAAGGCCCAGAATGCATTGCAGTTATGCGACAATCAGCTGAATCAGCTGAGGGCGGAGTCAGAGGCTGCACTCTGTCAGCTGATCGGCTGTCAGCGAATCAGAGATGAGTGAGTGTCACCAGGTCACGTGGCCGTCACTCGGTCGTTCTGATTGGTCACTAACGTGTGGCCACCTGTCAGGCTGCAGGTGTACGCCTCTTCCCTACAGGACAGCATGCAGATCAACCTGCTGTCATTCAGCCAATCAGAGCTGTGTCTGGAGCTCAGGCCACGCCCCTCTACAGATATGTCGTCCAATGAGCCGGAACTACTGAAGTTGTCAGTCACCTGGAGCCACGGCGACCGCTTCACACTGCAGGTCACTTCCTCATTCACTCCTGTCTGCTGATTGGCTGGCCCTTCTTAAAACCACAGTGTATCTTTACTGATTGGCTGGCCCTTCTTAAAGCCACAGTGTGTCTTTACTGATTGGCTGGCCCTTCTTAAAGCCGCAGTGTGTCTTTACTGATTGGCTGGCCCTTCTTAAAGCAGCAGTGTGTCTTTACTGATTGGCTGGCCCTTCTTAAAGCCACAGTGTATCTTTACTGATTGGCTGGCCCTTCTTAAAGCCGCAGTGTGTCTTTACTGATTGGCTGGCCCTTCTTAAAGCCACAGTGTATCTTTACTGATTGGCTGGCCCTTCTTAAAGCCGCAGTGTGTCTTTACTGATTGGCTGGCCCTTCTTAAAGCCGCAGTGTGTCTTTGCAGGTGAGGGAGGGTCCTCCTGGTCTGGTGGAGGACGGGCTGTCGGGCCGGCGGTCTGAACTGAGCGCCGCCTTGCTGGAGGTGATGCAGTGTTACCTGTGTCAGTTCCAGCTGCTGTCTGAGATCCAGAGACTGAGATCTAGGTAAATCCACTTCCTGCTAGATCATAAACTGCAGGCGATGCATTCTCTCTCCTGGGGCTCCTCTGGTTGTATAGAAGTCTATGCTTCATGTGTTAAAGCTGCATTCTCTCTCCTAACCACCAGGTGGCGACTCCTCTGGTTGTATAGAAGTCTATGCTTCATGTGTTAACGCTGCATTCTCTCTCCTGACCACCAGGATGTGATTTGTGTGTTCTTGAACCACCCAGAATGCATTTGGCTCAACAGAAGGCGTATTGACCTGTGTCTCCTCAGCTTCGCCATCGACTGGCGCCCGGCCCAGCAGGTCCTGGTGTTCCTGAAGTCGGCTCGGCTGGTCTTCACCCTGCAGGTCCAGGACGGGTACCCTGGAGCCGGGTCGGCCCGCCTGCTGTCAGCACTCAAAGACGGCCGAGCTGTGGACACGTCTGGGCTGAAGGTACAGAGTACCACAGAGTACCACAGAGTACCACAGAGTACCACAGAGTACCCAAGAATAATAACAATGTCTCTCTCTCTCAGCCTCTCAGATCTAACCACAGTCTCACTGATTGGTTGGTGTTCCTCAGCAGCGCTCCAATGGACTGACTCCTCCTCTGGACTGGCTCCTCCCCTGGACTGTGTTACTAAATAAATGTTTACAACAAGTGAATTCTTCTCTTTATGAAATGTGATCACCACCTCCCCCTGCTCCTCCTATGGGAGGAGGAGCTCATTGCATATGTGGCCCCTCCTCTTGAAGGGATGGAATAACATGAATGTAATGTCCCTGAAGTCCTGAACCAGAGCCTCACCAGACCTGGCTCATCCTGGTGAGGCTCTGAGGCCTCCACTTCCTGCTGGTTCTTGGGCTTTCCCTTCAGTTTGATCCCCAGCTAGTGAAATGCAGCTCAACTGGATTCAGGTCACGTGACTCGACCATTGCAGAATATTCCTGGCACGTTAAGACAAGAAAATAGATGAATATCATAGTACTAGACGGGAGACTTCCGGTAAAAACCTGCGGACTAGGCGTGACCTAGCCAGAGGCGCCAAAACGACCCAATTTCCTGCTTCTTGAGCCCTTCGTAGAGTACATAATGTATATACACGCACTTATAAATATCCATATACGTATGTATATATATATATACACGGATAATACTTATATTATAATGCAGTAGTTTCCAGTAAATTATCGCGTCATCGTTATGATGGTTCCTAGTTTAACTGTCATATTGAGGCAGTGGCCTCAGCTCATGTGTCGGTGCTCATGTTCTTAAAGGATCTCTAGTGAAGTGGTGGCTCTTAAAAGAGCCGTTGTTGTTGTTGTGTCTACTTCTTGGCGGCCTTCTCAGTCTTCTTGGGCAGCAGCACCGCCTGGATGTTGGGCAGCACGCCGCCCTGAGCGATGGTCACTCCGCCCAGCAGCTTGTTGAGCTCCTCGTCGTTGCGGACGGCCAGCTGCAGGTGACGGGGGATGATGCGGGTCTTCTTGTTGTCGCGGGCCGCGTTCCCGGCCAGCTCCAGGATCTCAGCGGTGAGATACTCCAGCACCGCCGCCAGGTACACCGGAGCTCCGGCGCCGACACGCCGGGCGTAGTTACCCTTCCTCAAGTGCCTGTGGACACGGCCCACGGGAAACTGGAGCCCGGCCCTGGAGGACCTGGTCTTGGCCTTCGCTCTGGTCTTACCGGCTCCCTTTCCACGTCCAGACATGTTAGTTCTTTGGTTTTGTCAAATGAAGAACTGAAGCAGTGAGTCCCACACCCGCTATTTTATAAGACTCAGCTGCTCTCTGATTGGTCAGAGTGAGCGTGTGTGTGATCACCCAATCAGAAGCGAGTTCTGCTACAGGGCTTCCACTGAGCACTTGAAACACGGAGTTTCAAAATATACGTGATAGATTGAACCGGAAATGATTGTAATATAATCACACTGTCAATCATATTGTTATTAGAACTACAGTATTATAACTACAGTATTAGTACTATGGTATAGTATTAGTGCTACAGTATTAGTACTACAGTGTAGTATTAGTACGACGGTATCAGTACTACAGTATTAGTACTGCGGTATTAGTACTACAGTATCAGTACTACAGTATTAGTACTACAGTATCAGTACTACGGTATCAGTACTACAGTATTAGTACTACAGTATCAGTACTACTACAGTTTTAGTACTACAGTGTAGTATTAGTACTACGGTATTAGTACTACAGTATTAGTACTACAATGTAGTATCAGGAGTACTACAGTATTAGTACTACAGTGTCGTATTAGTACTACGGTATTAGTACTACAGTATCAGTACTACTACAGTCCTTGAACGCATCGCGACCGTTTGCTTTCAAAGCGATGAAGAGTCACAACCTGATTGGTCCATTGTGATTCTAGCTCTTGAATTTCGCGGTAAAACGTACCAAGCTTTTAATAGTTCACCATTAGCTTTGTGAAATATATTCCCGATCCTGGACCTCCGCTCTCAAAGTATCTGCTTCATCGAGAAAGTCCAACATGTTTTACTACCCTAATGTCCTGCAACGCCACTCTGGCTGTTTTTCTACAGTCTGGTGAGTTTTTAAGCTAACGTTAGCTTATTAGCTTCTGTTAAATTAGCATTACAAACTAGCTTTGTGTTACATGTCAGATTCTACTATTCTAAATATATCTAATCAACATCATAGCGTGTATCCCATTATTTATGTGTGTCCCATTATTCAGGCTAGCCGCCACCAGAGGCATCAGGGTCACCCGCAGAGAGCTCCTCAAGGTCAACATCAACCGAACATGGTAAGTATGTGGCTGGTGTGTTAGTTTATCTGTGCTTTAGTCAGCAAGGCTGATTCCTTTGATTAGTTAAAAAGTGATACCAGCTAAAAGATCTGTTTAGTTTTATATAATATATTCAGATTATTCTCCGTCTTCTGTATCTTGCCCATCTTATAATACTTGAAAAGTAGATGATTTTGAACAGTGTGCTGAGATCATAGACAGGATGCTGCTATGGAAGTACCTCAGCTGCTAGAGTTAGAAGCTAAAAGGGAACAGTGATTTGTCCTCTTTGGATTTAAACATGTCTGTGTTTTTTTGTAATTTTGTTGAGCATTTTATCATTACAGCGGGGACATTTTGGACTACGTGACAGCTCAGGTTCCTCCACCGCAACCCAACCTACCAAGGCCTCGGTTCTCCCTCTACCTGTCGTCTCAGCTGCAGTACGGAGTGGTTGTAGTCTACCACAAGCAGTGTGGCTTCCTGCTGGGTAAGAGGAAGACAGGAAGCGAAGCAAGCAAGAGTAGAAGTTGATGTAATCCTTCGAGCTACATTTCGACATACAATATACTGTAACCTTCTGCTTGGTGATAATTAAGGAAAAAGTGATCCTCATACTGTACAGTCAGCTACTGTGACAGAAGTGTAGTTTAAAAGCATATGACAGAAGTCACTGGACAAAGTGAGGTAGTAGGATTTAAAGCAAGGGAACTTTTTTCCGGCTTATACATCTGGAGGAAATGCAGTCAGTCTGCTGGACGATTTTCAGTTCATCAAGAAACATTATTTTCTGTGAGGCGGCTTTCAAAGGGAAGCTCAGGTGAAATGTGAAAACCCAGCAGACCAGGTGTCTCTGCCAGTTTCTAAATCTAGAAATCTCAGCTGCTTTGGCGTGAAAACATAATAATGTTATTGTCGTACATCTGCACAACGCTTGTTTCCCAAATCACCTTTACGACTGATTTAGGAGCCAATAAAGAGCTGATGAATGCAATATCACCAAACACAGCAGCACCAGTCTCGGCTCATCTCGTCTTAAATTACAGCCTGACATTGTATTGCATTTGACAGATTGACTATTGTGCTGTTGTCATGGTTGATGTAAACAGTGAAATACAATGGGTAATGAGAAGCAGGAGCAGGAAATAAACTCAGAGGTTATGCTTAATAAGCGTTTAAACACAACCTTGAATGTGTATAAAGTATTCCATGTTCCCCTCTTTGCCTCCTCTTGTGTAAAGAGAAGGCAGAATGGTCATAAGGTCACCTTCATTGCATTTCTCATGTCATATTTTAGACCTTGACTTAAGTGTGACCTCTGCTTCTCTTTCTGCAGGAAAAAAAACTGCCGTACGAAGATTGTGTGTGTGTGTGTGAAAACTAAATTTTAACTCATTTTCTGTTTTCCAGAGGAGGCTCAACAGACCATTGACCGCCTGCTGCGCTCTAAAAGATGCATATATATTGACATAGCTCAGTCTGACAGGTCTGCACTCACACACTCCACATTTAAAGATCATGCGCAGGAGACTTTTTTGTATCCTTGGGCACCTAGAGTGTTAATCTGTGCAGAGATAGTATGTGTTTAGGATGAGTAGAAGAGCTCAAACGCATCTGCTGGAATACTTATGAGGGGCATTGTTTTCGGGAATAAAGACTGAAAAGGTGATGGAAGTGTTTTATTGCGTCAGTAATTGAAAAATTGAGCTACGGTACTTTCATGCAAACGGCTTTGTAAATGTTTAATAAGCCGTGTTATGTAACAGCGGTGATGTATGAGCTCTCGTTTCTGCAGACGCCATACATCTTTCTACATTCTGCTCTTTAAAGAGGCTGTGTGCCAGAAATATTTCATCATTTTATAAACCCATGAGATCAACAGTGCGGACAAAAGTATGCACAGTGTTGCTTTTGCCACAGCACTGACTGAGATCGATGATTTCGTATTTTGATGAGTAACATTGGCGTCTTTCGCTTTCTCTAATTTTCTGGCAGGTTGACCTTGGATGTGCCTGACAGCATGTACATGATGGAGGAGGCTGAGGGAGCTCATGACCCCTTCTTCGGCCTCATGGAACCACACCAGCTGCCCAGCCCCTACAAAATACAGCAGGTACAGTAACTATAAATGAGTACTCTGATATACGACGATCGGGGATGTAATCTAATGTCTCTGTTTTGGTGCGTAGCGCTTCAAACTCAAGAAATATAACATTTTATCTGTACAGTCACCATCCCCAGGTGACCTGCACTCTAGATCAAATATTCACTGTAAACATGAGGCACGCTGTGTGTGTGAACAGTCGCCCCTCCATTGGTGATATAATGATAGTGGTGCAGCATTCACCTTGAATAACAGTAACCCAATAAACTACACATATCCAACCGACATTACCCAAGATACTCGTTATTCATATACTAATACATACAAAAACACGTACCCTGCAACTATAGTACGATACATTTGTAACAGTCAACGTCTCAGACTAAATACAATGTTAGACCACTTGTGAGTTTTGGCTCTTTCTGTCACACTTTAGCTGTTGACGTCTAAAACAGCTCATAATAATTCATCTGACCACATTCAGCACGAACGCTAAGCTGCTAAACGGGACTGTCAGTTTTCTGACCACCTTTAGAGCTCACACACCTAAAGGCAGGACCGCTGATCAAATACGCTGTCATGATGTGTTTTTCCAGGTGTTTCTCCCTATTAACTCCTCATCTACAATACACCAGTTTGTTATGCTCACCGCCAAGTCAACAATAAACCATCAACTTGCGCAAGTGGGTCATTGTTTGTTGGCTTGATGTAAGTCTAGGTCCGTCCCATTGCGACATAGAATGTGTTCCTTCGCCCTCCATGCTGTCCACGACCGTCGTCGGAGTAAACCACAGAACATGACTCTTACTCTGCGTGCTGTACATCTGGCAGACACGGCTGAACTTTGTCCCCCTTGTAATCTTTCCCAGTGGAAATAGCATGCGTCAGCACTCACATTACAGACAGAGCAAACGTGTGGGAATATGAAAATTATTTATTGGGCACTGCCGTGGAATTTAAAATATCTCTAAACTGAACTGTGGCTTTCAGATGCAAGTTAGCAACTGCTGCATATTTAGAGTCAGTTTATATACCAGACAGGCCAAAGGAAAAAGAAAGAAACAGAGAAAACATGCTCTGAACAGCCCCAACAACAGAACACATTTATATATATATTTATTTATATATTGTGTAATGTCTGTATCTATATTTCTAGCTGATGTCGGGGGTTGGAGCAACGGTTTCACAGCACTCTCTGGTGCACAGTCCCCACAGCTCACTGGACATCGATGGTGAGGCTGATGTTGTAACATGCGAGAGACGGCAGCTGGGTCTCGTTTTTTAGGTGTGGCTCCACGTTTCCAGACGAAACGCGGAATTCCTCTGAAAGAGGCCTCACCTAAAATGGGACACAGCTTACTATAATGCAATGTTTAGTTTTAAATGCCATTCATACAAAAAATGTGTAGGTCTCTGCACTTTAACCCTTGTGTTGCCTTCGGGTCAATTTGACCCGATTCAATGTTTCACCCTCCTGTCGCCTTCGGGTCAATATGACCCGATTCAATGTTTAACCCTCCTGTTACCTTTATATTTCCTAACATATTTTACCCTTGAGGTCAATATGACCCCAGCTATTAAAATCTCCAGAAAATTATTAGAATTAATATTGTTTTCCAAGTTTAAGTGTGAGGTACTTTATGTTTGTTTGTTGACTCCCGAAAGAACACCGACATTAAACATTGAATCGGGTCAAATTGACCCGAAGGCGACAGGAGGGTTAAACATTGAATCGGGTCAAAATGACCCGAAGGCAACACAAGGGTTAAATAAACCTACTTTAATAAATACATTTCTTACAATGTGTTTGACATATTTCGCAAGAAGATAATCTAACAATCTTCAGAGGTTGTAGAACTGGGTCAGTTCCTTAGCTTGGATTCTGTTCATGGGGTTGTTCTTCAAAATTTAACCCATGAGGACCCACGGTGTCACGCGTCCTTTAAATATTCTGGAAAGTTCCCTATACAGATTTATCCTTGAACTCATAAAGTCCCTGAGTGACACCTACTGAACATCTTAGTGGGTCATGTGACCAGTCATGTGATTTAGTGTTCCCATAACAACATTTCCAAGAGGTCTGCGCCAGGTTGTGACAGCTCTCACAGAAATAACTAATTTATAAAAAGGTAAGATTCACCCATTTATGAATTATAATGCTTCTAAAACATGTTCTTTATTTTTAGACTGATGTAAAACTAATTAGATAAATATCGTTGTGACATGCGTCAGTCACATCGGGAATTTAACCTAAAAATGTCACGAAAAACCTAAAGTGACATACAGTATACGTCACAATAAGAAACATAATTATGATCTTCTTAATTCATTTGTCTGATTCAATGATATTTTGCTCATATATTTTTATATTGTTAAATCCCAAGCATATATGTGTGACCTATATGTAACATTTCAGATCCGTCTTGTGTCCCCCATGATTTTCCCTTGTGTTGCCTTAGGGTCATTTTGACCCGAATCAATATTACACCCTCCCCCCGCCTTTGGGTCATTTTGACCCGATTCAATGTTTCACCCTCCTTTATATTTACTAACATATTTTACCCTTTGGGTTCAATTTGACGCCAGCAATTAAAACCTCCAGAAAATTATTAGAATTAATATTGTTTTCCAAGTTTAAGTGTGAGGCACTTTATGTTTGTTTGTTGACTACCGAAAGAACACCGACATTAAACATTGAATGGGGTCAAATTAATCCTAAAGCGGGGGGAGGGTGTAATATTGATTCGGGTCAAAATGACCCTAAGGCAACACAAGGGTTAAAGGAGAAATGGGTCCGGGTTCTTTTAACTTTTGGCACAATTTTTTTAATATTTCCACTAAATAAATGTTCCATACTGAGCGAATCAATCTCATTTCATCTGCGCATGCTGAATTAAAAAGGCATCCTTGATGGCTGTTTCCTCCGCAGCTTTCTCTCACTCCTCCTGTGCTGCGAACGCGCTCGGCTCTTAACTCCTGCTGTGTTGAACCAGGTTTCCGGTCCCTTCCGGCTGCCATCTCCATGAAGGAGAAGGAGCCGTGCGCCATCCCCGATGCTGAGGTAAACTCTCAGGGAACATCCCAGTCATCCGTTCTCGTTGCGTCAGGTGTCCTGGTGACTCATGTGGGCCTCCAGCAGCTTTAGCGCCGGTCTTCGTCACGAGTCCGCTGCTCGCTCGTCGCTCTTTCCCGTCAGTCATCGCTATGTGATGAGGAAGTAGGACGTAGCATTAAAGTCAGTGCAGATTCTGTATTGTCCAGTCCATTTATCTATGTTCACTGTTGAGAAAAAGAACAAATACCGGTAATTATTATAGAGAGAAAAAATCCGTACATTTTCGAACTGGTGTGAATAATGTGAATGATTCAGGAAGTTAATGATGTCGTGGAAAGCGGACCTAAAATTCCCGATGCCTCAGCGAGCAGTATTATCTCGGTCATACAATTCTCGGGTGTTTACGACAGCAGATCTGGGACCTCCACACACGATTAGTGGATACTAAACAGAGCAAAGCCCCATTGCTTGTATTTGCTTCTTGTCCCCATCTCTTTAATATTAACTGACTCTTGTCACCCTCTCTCTATCACAGTATTTCGAGGGGGACGACCTTCCCGAAGCCACAGCCAGAGAGATCGACTTGCTGATGGATCAACAAGATCATTTCCATCAAGGTGTGTGCTTGTGTCTTTTGACGTTTAGCTCAGTGCGTGATGAGCGTTGCATTGGCTATCTTTTTATTTGTGTTCAGTTGTTTCGTCTTACTGAGGGTGTGTCCTAAATTCAAGGATGTGTGTTGTTCTCCTGTTATATGGCTGCAGTCCAGCAGGTCAAAGTATTTGAGCCACGGCTGCAATTGAAAAGAAGAAAGAAAAGCAATTGTGACAGAGCTTTTTGCTCCCAGAAAAAAAGAGGTTTATTTCGAGGAGGCTTTCAATTCTGGGGATAAATTGAGACGGGAACATCGCTTAAGTCTGAGAAAGCCTGCCTCGCTTTAACAGCCGACTGCTCTTCTATGTCAGCGACACGTTTGTTGTGTTTCATTCACCTCCTGCATTAAAACGGCGGCGGGAGAGTCGAGGGGGAATTTGCTTTTGGTTCAACAAGGAGAACCAGTTTCTGAAATAACGCACGTCATTCTGTCGTAACTCAGCTCGTCACAGAGGAGATCCTTGTGTTCACTTGGTCATCTGTTTGTCTGTGGTCATTAATGGTGTCACTGTATGACACCGAGTCACGTTTCCGTGTGTTGAACAGAAGTGAAAGGGCCGCAAACAGACGAGAGAACTGGGGACCCTGAAGGAGCCGAGTCCTCTGTGGACCGGTGAGTCTTTGGTCCTCTGCAGTCAGGAGCCCGACCCTTGTTGACAAACAGTGTTACGTGATGAATAGATCAACAAGTCTGTTGTACTGTAAGCATGCATGCGTGTGTGTGCGTGCGTGTGTGTGTGTGTGTGTGTGTGTGTGTGTGTGTGTGTGTGTGTGTGTGTGTGTGTGTGTGTGTGTGTGTGTGTGTGTGTGTGTGTGTGTGTGTGTGTGTGTGTGTGTGTGTGTGTGTGTGTGTGTGTGTGTGTGTGTGTGGGCCGGGAGCCGAGCGGGACAGTGTGTGGCTGCTTAACGACGAGTCGGGTCACCCTGCGGAGGTTCTTCAGGGAGCAGTTTCCCTAGAGATGACCCCACTGCAGGTTGCCATGCCAACCCCACCCTCCGGAGCATCCGGGAGAGAGGGAGACAGGGCCACAGAGAGTCCCTGTGAGGAGGTGAGGGGCGGGCGATGCTGTCGGTTCACTTGTTCGTTCAGTAGTAGTTGTAGTTGCGCAAAATTAAAACAGTTTTTGTCTGGAGTGTGAAGAAATACTAATGCAAATATAATTCCTGTTCTCGCACCAAGTTATTTAGAGCGTCTAAACATGATTCAGAGACACCCGGTCATTTCCAGAAGCAAACCTACCGTTGTTTGATCTTGAATACAACATATTATCTATTAAATCCGAGTTTGAGGGCCTGTCTCCACCCATTATGACACTAAGGGAAATTCCCAGTGCATTTTAATTTACCTGCTGTCAAATATTCTGACATGTAGGAAACAGATGACAGCGGCGAGGCGTCTGCTGTCATCAACTTTAATTTACATTCCACAAAGTGACTCATGAGCAGCTATTTTCGCTTTTGGAAACCGGTCATGGAAAGCACATGCGGGTGTGTCAACACAGAGTCATAGATTCCCGTGTGTGTGACGTGTGAAGTCCGTCTTCACATTAAAGCTGTGGGCTTCTCTCCCTTCAGATGGGGGCTGCTCCTCGTCGGCAGCCCGGCGGAGGTCGCAGGCGTCAGCTGGTCTTCGCAGACCCTCAGGTCCAGATATCTGAAAGAACAATGAAGGATCAGATTGTAAACCGGCTGGCCGAGACACTGAAACTGGTACATGAAACACACCGAGAATGTTTTCAAGTGGATCAGCGGACTTAAAAAGTTATATCCATATCACTAAAAAAAACAGCCCTCTCTCTCCCTCACGTCATGGCTTGATCACACCTTAAAACCATTGCAAAAGCACACACACACACACACACAGACACACACACGTTCACACGCTGAAGAGGATCACGGGTTCACTGACCTATTGAAATGTCGTTGTCGTTGGCATTCTGTAATCAAGCTTTGCCTTCAAAGTGTCTATCCACCAGGGTGTCCGTTCATTAAACTCTAGCTCTCCCGTTCTCTTCCTGCTCTCTAAGCCCACTGGGATGGCGCTCATTGATTTGAGGTTTTTTCTGCCTTTCTTTTCTTCTTCCGTATTTTTTCCATTTCCTTTGAGACACCATCATTGCCCCTCTCTCTCTCTCCTTCTCTCTCTCTCTGTACTCTGAAGAAACACTGTGAAAACAAGCACAAATCGTACTTGAAACTGTGACTGTGCTAATATGTTGTTCTTCCTCTCAGTCTGAGGTGTTGCTGGACTTGCCCTCCCTGACCATGCGTGCCACACCTGCCCAGCTCTTCGTCGCGCCCTGTGGATGTCAGTGCTAAGTGCTACCTGCCCCCCAGCTGGAGAAAAGCCCACACTACTGGCTGAACATTAACAACCTATTATTGGCTTTTTCTCAAATAACGAAATTCCTAACGGAACCAAGTCCTCAAGAGGGAAGACAAAAAAGAAACAAATCGTATCAACAAATGTGTTATAGAGACACAATAAATAAATAGATACGGTCAAGAACATCTCATCTTAATCACTGACAATAACGTTGAACCCCAAAACAACATATGTAGCGATAACAATGGGAAGACTATAAAAAAGTGTTCTTCCAAAGTCACTTTACATTTTGATGTTTTTAGAGATGTATCTGGAGCAGGAGATCTGCAAACGTCTGGGTAAAGAACCCAATAAATAAGTCAACAAAGTCCATGTACAAGAAAGTTTAATGAATCTTAAAGGCCGTCAACTTGCTGCAGTCAGAGCACCAACTCTGAGGCGTGAACTGTAGTCAGCGACGACCGTGTGGGGCTTCTGAAACACTTTCCCACTGTACGGTAAAGCCACGAGGGGCGGACGGGGACATGTTAGGACAAACAAATGTGCTTTGTCTCTTCGTGACACCGGAGCAGAACATTAGCCATGTCCAGTCCTATCGCAATACATTACACGTTGGTCACAGCACAGCATCACGTTGACCCGACCAAGGTCAAACACTGCTTCCCATCTACACCTGTTCTCATCAGCAGGCACTTACCTCTATGCCTTGTTATGTTACGGCGCCCCCCTGTGTTCGAATGGGGGAACTGCATGTCCCAATTCACCCGCTCAAAGATAGAAGAAAGCAACATGACTACACGATGACTCCAACACACGTTATGAACAGCTTCAACAGCCTCTGAGCTGCATTTCCACCAGTGCAACTCAAAAGGTTAAAAGAATTACTTCTTTTTTTTATTTTTATACTGCGTATGACCTTTGACCCCTCCACAGCCCTCCTCCATGCTGACCTCCAGTCACTGTGGAAGCAATGCGCCTTGCTCACCGCCCTGCCCGGACACGGGGAGGAAGAGGAGTCACAGCAGGACAGAGAGATACTGAGAACAGAGAGGAAGAGGAGGCAGTCGAGCATGAAGGAGGTGGGTCCGTGTGAAGGATACACAACGAGCTCCAACAGCGCTCTCTGGAGGGAGGACAGACGCTAGAGGTTCTCACCCAACCCGAGAGGGTGTTTGTGGAACTTGGCAGCGATAGTAAAGGTTACTGGAGTGGTCAGTTCAGTGGTGAGACACATTAGATTAGATTTCATTAAGCTGTTTCTCTCCCTCTCAGATATCCAGTGAGTCAGGACTGCAACCCACTGAGGGCTCATGTAAGAACCCCTCGTCTCCTCCTCCTCCTCACTTTGCATCAGTCTTTCAGGTCCAGCTTCCGCTGACGGCTTCTTTATGACTCCGATATGCAAACAGCTGCAGTGGACGGGATGCTGGACATGTCCAAGGAGGACAAATCCGTAAGCGACGCGATCACTCCCGCCAGCAGATGGTAAGAGTCGGACGGATAAAGAAATAGATCACTGTTCAGTTTAGTTTATGAACTGGATCCCCGTTAGCTGACGCCTCAAACATGACGTGAAACAAACAGTTAAAAAATAGAATAGAATGATAAAATAAAGTGCAGTCGAGGACTAGGATGTATATTGTGCAGTTCATCAGTAATACAGAGAAAGATCAGAAGGTTGATGCCTTTCATGGATTTTGCCGTCACTGCTCCGACCACGACAACCGGTCATCCATCACTAAGATCAGCATCTGGTCTTCACGACCTGACACTGAAGACAACTGAACTACCCCACAGATAACTTATCTTTACTGTGTCTGTCTGTCTGTGTGTGTGTGTTTGTGCGTGTGCAGGTCTCCACAAGAGGAGGCCCAGCTACGGATGGAGCCGATAGCGGAGGAGAATGTCGACATGCCCGAGGCTCAGACTGAGGCGGAGGACATGCTGAGGTACTTTATTCAGTCTACACTCGGGACACCAGAAGGCTTTCAAACACAGCCGGGTGGACCGCGGTGTGACTCGGTCCATTGTTAGAGGACTTCACGTGCTCCATTGTCTTTACACTCTGGATGACCGACACATGTGTGACACTGGATGGTGAAAGGTCGGCAGTGGGCAGTGCGTCGTGTTGAGATCTGGGGACTCGGGGTTCAGCACCGTTGTCAAAATCATCCTGAGGGGATGAAGGCTTTGTGGCACCGGCCCGTGACCCGAGTGCCTGTGTGGACGAAGGTAGACCGGCCATGGAGGGGGCATCAGCTTATATGTAAAGAGTTATGTTGGTCTTTTATGAGGTTGTTTAGGTTTGGAAAAACATGCCTCTTTCCTCCTTAACTAATCCTCCGGGCTACGGTGGTCGTCTGTTTTAACCACAGGTTTTTACAGCTTTTAACAGGAGTTGCATTCAATCTTTTTGCTTCATCATCAGTACAACATTAGAAAAACAATCTTTCTGATACCATGTCTCTTAATAATTCGAATGAAAACTTAATATTGGAACCCTAATTCCTAATATCCCTGTCTTCCAGCTGGATCTCCTCCAGCCTCCAGAGGTTGGGGGAGATCACCTTTGACTCTCTGATGCCCCCAGAGGCTGACCGCTCCACTGCAGCTCACACACTCTACAAACTGCTGGGTGAGGAAATCAAACGCTGCTTTTTCCTTGTTCCTGTTCGTCATTTGATTTGCATTTATGACTCAGAAATGTATTTAATGCCGACAGTAGGAGAGATCATAGGAATGTTAGAATAACGAAGACAAAATAAATCCACGGTTTAGATATTTCTGCATATTATATAGAAGCACTCCAGGTAAGAGGAAACATCTATATTCTTGACTCGGCTTTCCATTCGCCCGTTTAACCCTCCTGTTATCTTAGGGTCAATTTGACCCCATTCAATGTTTAATGTCGGTGTTCTTTCGGGTCAATTTGACCCCAGGCTGTTTTTCACTGTGTCAAACATATAAGAAATATCAACTTTTTTATTTATTTAAAGGGCTATTTAGGTAGTCAACAAACAAACATAAAGTACCTCACACTTAAAATTGGAAAACAATATAAATTCTAATAATTTTCTGGAGGTTTTAATTGCTGGGGTCAAATTGACCCCAAGGGTAAAATATGTCAGTAAATATAAAGGTAACAGGAGGGTTAAACATTGAATGGGGTCAAATTGACCCTAAGGTAACAGGAGGGTTAAGAAACTTTGATGCCAGCCCAAAAATACATATTCTATTTTATATCCTCATGTTTTGGTGTCTTATCCGACCTCCGCAGTAACAGTCAGTGAAACCCTGCAGCGGTGTTGACCTGTGACCTTTGTCTCTTCTTCAGAGCTGCTGTCTGCTCGACAGGTGACCGCACAGCAGACCGATCCCTTCAGTGACATCACCATAAACGCTGCGGCGCTGCGGGTGACCACCTGAGCACACACACACATAGTTACTCACACTAACGTGCCTTTGAGGTACAGTTCATGTTTTGTATTTTAAATTGATGGGTGTATTGAATTAATTTGATCTTTTATAGCTTCAACAACAGATCACATCGGTTAAATGTTTTTATATGAATTTTTAAATTACTCTGAAGTGTGAAACATCGAGCTGCATCACTTTTGCAAGTGTTTTAATTATTTTTAACCATCTTAAATCTGGTTTTAAATTGTGCAAATGTTTGTATTTTTAAATATTTACACCCACCGAACATGAACTAATGTCACAAACCGTTATTGAAGTTTTTCACTTCTGGACGCCACATGTTTGGTTATACAGTTTGTATCTTCTGGATGGATTTGTTCACGTATCATTATCCATTTTTAATGAAGCTTTTTATGCAGTTTGCATCTTCCGTGTGATTTCTTTTTTAATCCATTTTAATTATTTTAACTTAAAACTTTCAATAAAATGTTTTTCACTCATAAGGTTTATTCTCACTCACTCTTAACATATTCATGCCTGAAAAAACCTGTAGAATATTAGAATAAAAAAATATGACTTGCAGTGTCAACATATTAATCTCTCCTTTACTGAACAATGACACTTAAAGTTTATGTTAAATAACATAAGAGCAAAAATAATAATAACATTTTAAATATTCTAATTTGAGTGTGTGGTGCAGGAAAATGTTCAGAAACGACTGAACTTAAAGTATCACATCAGCTCTGCTCCCAGCGGGCCGTATTGTGCCTCGCTGGCAGAATAAACTCCCGTCTGACGCCTCAGTAACTCCACGGTTGGCAGTGTTTGCCGGTTGAACCCACCGGGGCCCGTCAGGCTGAGCCCACATCCACTGGCACCGAGCCGAGGTCCGGGCTGAGGTCACAGAACAGAAGCCCTGCCCTTGCATCAACGCCGTAGGACGGTCGATGTTGATGCTACTTGTGATGCGTTCAGGTTATGGCGCCACACCGGGAAATATCCTTTACACTGCCGTGTCATGTTTTCATTAATGAAACAGGCCCAAAATAACTTTGTGTTATTGCCACTGAACATAAATCAAGTCATTAAAATATACTAAGTTCTCATCTTCAGAGATCCAACCGGTCAACACATCAGACTTTCGAGCAGCACAAGTAATGAAAACACACACTAATCATAACCGGCAGATGTTCCTCCTGCAGCCGCGACGTGAACTCGTGAGCGAACACGAGCAAAGCGGACATGAAGCAACAGAAGCTTTCATGAGCCTTCCAACCAGCTGAAGTTCTGGTGATGACCAACTTGAGCCCAACATGTGCTCCCAACCTGATGTTGACGGAGCCGACCTCCCTTTGGCTCGACACATTCCCGGACCTTTACATCATCTGTATCCCTCCGCAGTGCTGACGTAGGGGGGATTTATTGTGGCTGCCCATAGAATGTGACATGCTGAGTCCAGAGTGCTAGTTCAGTGGGAAAAGATCCCTGTTGCACTGCAGGACGGACAGACGGACGAGCACACACACACACACACACACACAGAACGGGGACACGGTGTGTGTACGGGCGGAGAGAATCCCCTCATAACCCGCTCTCCGCCGGTACCTCTCGGCACATTGATGCAAGACATACAAATATCAACTCCTCGCTCACAGCACATGCAGCTGTTATTTCTCCAGGAAGTGCTCCGAGTCACATTCCTCCTCCACTCAGTCAAAAACATGCTCCACTAACACCCTGACTTCACCCGGTCAGCCCGGTTATCCACAAAGACACCTGGCAGCACAATCACCAACACCCATCCATCACCGCCCCGACAGTCTAATAAAGCTCACGTCGGAGTGGCACATAACACACATTCACACCGGCTGCTTATATCAGAGCACGAGGCCGTCTCGTTAGACACTTCCCAGAGGCCTC